>NW_004524654.1:2703677-2711924 GCF_000260255.1 Octodon degus
TCTCTCTCTCTCTCTCTCTCTCTCTCTCTCTCTCTCTCTCTCTCTGTTTTTCTCTCTGAATACAGAGAAGGCATGACCATCTGGAAGTGAGAAGAACACAAAGCCTTCCTTGGAACTCAATCCAATGGACCTTGACCTAGAACTTTTAGTTTTGAGAAATATGACAAAATAAATTCCAGTTATTGAAGCTGCCTAGTCTATGTGTTTTGTTAGGGCAAACCATGCTGACTAATATAGAATTAATAAGAATTCAGGGGCCAGCCAAATAGCTTAGCGGATTAAAGAACCTGCAAGTAGGCACAGGGGCTAGATCCCCAGGCCTGCCATGCCGGCCCCGCCCCCAGGGCAAGGTAAAACAACAATTGAGACTGGGCTGGAGGTGCACGCCTGTAATCCCAGCTCTTGGGAGGCTATAAACAGAAGAATCACTACCGGTCCAATCTTGTAGTGAGACCCTGAACACCCTCTAGACCCTACCCTTAAATTTTTTTTTTTAACCCTTAAAATTTTTTAAAACTAGAAATTGAGAAAATATTCATGGACTTAAAGACTTCATTCACAAACAGGATCAATTCTCTCCAATGGAAAAATTAGCTAAGATAATTTTCAAGATCAAAACCAAACATCATGATGTACAACAATTATCCCAACTACTAGGAAATTGGAATCAAGAGAATCACAAGTTCAAGGCCAGCTACACAACTTAGCAAGACCCTGTCTCAAAGTGACAATACCTTACACAATACAGTACAATAAAAAAGTTGAGAATATAACTTAGTTCTTCTTCGGTCCAATCCCCAGTACTTTAGAAAAAAGAACAGCATAAAGGTTTGTCTTACTAAATTCTAAGTCTTGTTATAAAGAGGTGGTCACTAACAATGTGGTAATAACACAAAGACAGACCAACAGAATGTGGTAGAGGGGAAACTTCTGGCGTCTGATGAAATTCAGAAAGGATATGACTTACCAGTTTGGAAGGATCCTCTTTTCGAAAGCACAATTGGGACAATGGACTAGTCATAAGGAAAAGTACGAAATTTTGGTAACTTTCATCTATTCTTTTGCTACACATAGAAATAATTATGCTAAAATAATACTTTAAAACATTTTACAGATAATATGAAGGAATATCTTCGTGATTTCTATGCAGGAAAAGATTTCATACACAGACTCAAAAGATAGGAAAACTATAAAAAATTAATAAATTTGATATAATTAAAGATTTTATCTATCACAAGATAACTATAAACAAAGCAAAAAGGCACATCTTGTCTGTTAGAAAATAGCTGTAATACAGTAAACTGTGAATAGATTAATAATTTTTGAGTGTGAAAGCACGTCACCAGTAAGCTCCTAAGCAGATAATGCAGTAAAACGGAGCAAAGTGTATGAGTAGGTGTTACGGTTTGTGTCTACATGTACTGGCACAGCCTCATGCAGTTATAGGGCTTTTTAAAAAATATGTATTTGGTTGTTACACCATCTCCCTATGCAGCTCAGACTCATGGAGATCCTCCTGCTTCCAGCCTCACCAGCACTGAGATTATAGGCTTGTGCTACCACATCGGGACTCTGGCCAGCTCAGCCCACCCTGGGGGGCAGGGCTGGCACAGCATGTGGTGCTAAGGATCAAACCTCCATCCCTGTGCTTGCTGAAGTTTGTCTCAGCAGGTGCTGTAGTCCGCTGAACTATCTCGCCTTTTACAGAGGTGGCTGAAGGTGCATGATAAATAAATCAAACACTGATTGGTTTGGCATAGCTGTGGCTAGGATTATGAATGTGAGTGCTATATCTATCCTAGGGCAGACAACCTACACACATTGTAAGGGACAGTCTCCCCCCACTCCCCTCCCTTGTTGCTTTTGTTGTCTTACACTATCGTAAAGCTTTGCCCTTTGTGTCAACTTGAGATGTAGGAAGTTTGGCTGGATGGGCAAGTTTAAGCTTGCTTATTGCTTGGTGATTCCACGCCTTGGGGCAAGGGGGCCGGCTATAGGATGGGAAGCGCCTGCCTGTGTTAGTTGATACTTTGTGTCAACTTGGCTGAATCAGCTCCAGCAGATCTCAGCGTGGGGGCCTAGTCCTGAAGGTGGCCAAAGCCCAGGAATTGAGAAAGGCAGGAAGCCACCCTGCCGCGCCACTTTGGAGGAGCTCCGATCTTCACTGTGGAGCTCCGATCTTCGATCTTCGCAGTCAGCGCAGAAGGAAGAGAGAGGCTTGATGGACGCCGCAGCTGCTGCCCGTCCTCTGCTCTTCATTGTTTTCTGCTGCATGAACTGCTGTCGTTTGCCTTGGAGCCATCGGAATATGGACTGAACCCTCCAGTAACTGTGAGCTAAATAAACCTTTTCTTCCTTCATTTTGAGTGTCCGGTATTTGTCCCAGCAACGAGTAAAAAGTAACTAAGACACTGCCCTAGAGTGATTCAGCACAAAAAGGGTATATAAAGGGTTTGGGGAAGGCTTCTGCACACCTCTTCCTTGGAGGATCTTGATCTTTGCAGCTGCCACTTCGGAGGAGCTCCGATGTTCACAGCCCCTGTCAGTTCCTTGGAGAAGCGCCGGTCTTCGCAGTCAGCACAGAAGGAGAGAGAGAGGCTTGATAGATGCCTCAGTGCTGCTTCTTCTCTACTCTTCCTTGTTCTCTGCTGCATGAACTGCTGCTGTCTACCTTGGAGCCAGAGGAGTATGACCTGAAACCTCCACTAACTATGCGCTAAATAAACCTTTCCTTTCTTAATTTTGGGTGTCAGTATTTTGTTCCAGCAAAGAGTAAAAGTAACTGAGACAGAATTTGGTAGCAGGCCCCGTCTTGGAGCTAGCCAATTATGGACTGAAACCTCTACAAACTATGAGCTAAATAAACCTTTCCTCCTTTAACTTTGGATGTCAAATATTTCGTCTCAGCAATGAGAGAGGTAACTAGCACAATAGGCAATTCACATAAAATTAATTTTTTCTAGAAAATAAATATATAGAAATAAAAAATGTTTTCAGCCTGTCAACAATCAAGAAAACATGAGGAAGACACCACTGAGATGCCATTTCTTTGCACATAGAAAAATTTTTAAAACTGTCAATAACTAGTATTGGAGAAGGTATAGGCCAAAGAAAATCCTAATCCACTTTTGGGAGAATCTTAAATTTCTATGCAAATTTGGAAAATAAGTATATCTAATATATTTAGAAGATATTCCTCCATAAGCCTGGCAATTCTTAGTATTTGCATCATGCATTTGCTGACATGTATAAAAACAGTGTTTCTTAAAGCCTTGTTTGTAATCTTAAGCAAGTGAAATTAAACAAGTGAGAACAAACGGAAGTTGCATAAATTGTATTATGGTTTAGAGCTATTAAATTAACTACAGGGCCAGCAGGATAGCTAAGTGGACTAAGCACCTGCTTAGGCAAGCGCAGGAATCAGATTCAATCTTCAGCATCACATGATGCACTGGCCCTGCCCCCAGGCTCACTGAGCACAGTCTGGGCATGGTGGCACAAGCCTGTAATCCCAGCACTGGGGAGGCTGAAAACAGAAGGATTACTATGAGTCTGAGCAGCATAGTGAGACCCTGAAACAAATACCTTAAGGAAAAATAACTAGAATAATGTCAATAAGGAAACATTTTTAAAGCAATTTGGGTAAAAAGTCCATTGGCTAAAGACATGGAGTATGGTACCATTTATATAAATATTAAAAATGCAAAATTATACCATGATTAAGGATTTCCACATGTATACTAGCAGAAAAAGTGCAACCTTTAGGACTACCAGCATCAACTTCAAGACAGTGTTCAACTTTGTGGTAGGAGATATGGAAATTTCTAATGCATTTGTAGTAGCATAATTCTTACTAAAATGACTTGTGCAGCGAAGGCTAAGTTTCAAGGTCTCCAAAGCTGGCTGGTGGTTATAAATTAGCTTCTTAGTCAAGAATCTCCATTTGACGGGTATTTTTGAGTTGCCACACAGCCTTGAATGTTTATCCCTGGGTTTCCTGCTTCTTAAGATAAAATGCACATGTGTACTGAAGCCACTGTCATTTGGATTTCTAATGATAAGATATCCATGTGCACTAAAGCCTCTGTTATTTGGATTTCTAAGCACCTGAAGCTAAATGCAATTTTACCTGCAACAGAAGCATTTTTAAATGACTACTTAGGATTTAAAGTAGAAGATAATGCCTCTGATGGCAACAACCAGGAGAAAAACTTCTAGAAGAAAATTTAAAATGAAATGCACAAGACAAATGGGAAGAAAACCTTGAGATTCTACCAGGAGGAAATAAAAGAAGAAACCAATGGGAAGGTGCATCTCTTCCATGCTTGGAAAGACTGAAGATATTTAAGGTCACTAATTTCTCCTATATTTTATTTATTTAGTTTTTGGCACCAGGGATTGAACTCAAGACCTTGAACTTGCCACTTAAGGCTCCTGAACCATGCCTTAAGCCACTGAGCTGTCACTCCGGCCCCTAATTTCCCCTATTAGCTCAATAAAATGTCTATAACAATGTCAGCAGAATGTAGAGAAATAAATAAGTGTGAATATCCAGAATGCACTGCAAAACAAAAGAAAATGAAGTTGGCCTTGCCCCGTGTCGAAATTACAGAAACTACTGCCAAAACTAGTGATACTAATTCAAGTGTAGGTAGATGTGAAGGAGAACACAATTGCAGAATAAAATATACATGAGTAACAATTGGGGTACAGTCAATGTGACATGCCCAGTGACTGGAGAATATATTGCCCAGTACTATGTGACACATTGACTCATTATACTAGTGAAAAAATAAACAAAAGTAGAATTTCTACATAACTTGTTATCCAAAAGTAAATCCCACAGTTGTTTAAATGTATGAGCAGAAAACCCACAAAATCCTCAAACCATAATTACAGTATGAGCGATCTACAGCATGCACAATCAAAAAACTAGAAAGGGAAACACTGCTTCTGGTGCTTTTCCTTCATTTGAAATGATAGGCTTTTTTACTAGTTGGTCAATGTTAGTTTCTGCACACTATTCTTAAGGTTTATACAAGGTCAGCGTCTGTTTTGGTTGCCACTGTATCCTTAGCACAGAGTAAAGACGCAGCTAATCTATGTTAAATACATTTAAAAAATCAAACATTTTGAATTGTATGAAGTATCATAACCAAAGTGAAAAGCCTCTAAATGGGATGATTATGCTCTTTGTTTACAACACAGACAAAAGTTAATTTCCTTAACATACAAGTTATCTTGCAAGTTAGCGAGAAAATGAGCTTCAGTCTATTGAGAAAATGGATACAGAAAGGAGTAAGGTTGAAACAAGTAACAGAGATGCTGAAGTTTGCCCACAAAGGAGTACAAAATGAGTCATCTCACGCATTAATACCACAAGGATGGATATTATTAAGACTGTCATCATTACAGGAGTTTTCCTGTAGAGGAGAACAGGGCTAGCATGCTCTGTTTGTACTATAGATTCTTGAAACAAACTACAGCATAGCCATGAAATAGAATGTCTTTCATGAAGTGCACCAAACAAAAGACTGAGCTCAACATTGGCCAACCAATGGCCGTGACTCATCCACATGGCTGCACTGACAAAGGTTCTACAATCTGAGGTACAGGATCTCAGGATAAATCCTGAGGGCATTTCACTGACCTTCTCAGACCCAAAAGCTACAACTCCTGTTGCACAGGTCCTGCTTTACCTTGGTCTTAACCATCCAGTAGAAAAGTATGAAGACGAAATATAGGAAGTAAAGCCATGCTGTTATGTTGAGCTGTGGCGGACTCAGGTCAACAATTTCTGACATTGCCAGTTAAACAGAAGACCCAATGCTATTATGGGCTACTGGACTCTTTTAGAATATTTTGCTGAGTTTACACACCTATAATACTCAATAACGAAACTTAGAAAAAATGAGGTATACCGATGAAAGTCCATTTTATATCTGTGTATTCAGAGTGGTTAAGATAGATATATAGTTGCATTCTCTTAATGAATAGAATGATTTGTTCTAATGGCGTTTGTAATTAGGATCACAAGTCTGCATCTTGTACAGCAATTAACCACTAAGAAGAATATATGCAGTGTATTATTTGTTGAAACTGTACTTCCGATTTGATTTGAAACTGTCTCATTGCTATCTCTTTATCAATAAAATTTTGGAAAAAAAAAAAAAAGACTGAGCTCAGAACTCAGAGCCACTGCAGACTTGATTTAGTGGCTCCCAGCTGGGATCAGGCCTGGCGAAGGTACACTACTAGCTGCTGGCTGAACGAGTCTGGTCTCAGCCACTGAGATTATCCACTCCCCCGTCAAAAACCTACTGCTGGTTTGCTGGAACAAATCAACATGGATCTGAACAGTCTCCATGTGTTGTCTACTAGTGACAGCAAAGACAAACTTGAAAGTGGACTTTTTTCTTTCTTTCTTTCTTTCTTTCTTTCTTTCTTTCTTTCTTTCTTTCTTTCTTTCTTTCTTCTCTTTGTTATGCTTTTGTTTTTTGTTTCACTTTTCCTTCATTCCTTCTCCCTAATCCATTTTACAGTCTAACACCTGTGGACAAACCTGACATATTAAAGACTTGTGTACTGCATATAGTTCTCTGGTTTGTTTTAGATTTTTTTATGTGAAAGCAAATCTAGTTCATATGGTCAAAGGTAGCAAATTAATGGTTAGTTCAACTTGTCATTTTCTTTTCTTTTCTTTTCTTTCTTTCTTTTTTTTTTTTTTTTGTGTGTGTATTTTAGGGAAAGGTCTACAGGATATCCAGAGCCTTACTACTAGATGAGACTCACAGCGATTCTCCTGTTTACAGCCTTCCGAGTGCTGGAATTACAGGCATGCACCACCACGCCCAGTCTCAATCGCCATCTCAGTGCACCCTGGGGGTGGGGCCGGCAAGGCTGGCCTGGGGGGATCGAACTCACAGCTCCTGCTCATGCTTGCAGGCACTTTAATCTGCTGAGCTATTTGGCTGACCCTCAACTTGTCATTTTTCTGGTGTTTAATGTTATTGTCATTGCTGATGGTAGCACTGTAGCCCTAAGTGACATAATTATTCTAAAAAGCTGTTCTTCCTGATATTCTAAGACTGAGATAGACTAAGGGTAACAGAAAATACTCTCACACTGAGCCAGAGAACCAGGGCCCAGGCCAAACAGACAGCATTTCTCATTCCCGACAAATTGAAGTAGCAGGATCTTGAAACAGATTTAAAACCCAAAAGCTAGCTGCACTTGCAAGATATCTCAGAGAAGTAGTCATTTCCTAAGAGTTATAAATATTAACAACAAAACAACCCAATATAGGTAATTTGTAAACATCACCTCAGGAATTAAACTAAAAATAGAAAGATATCTCTTGCTGAAGGGATAGGATTACTCAATATAGTGAAAATGACCATACTCCCTAAACTGCTATACAGAGTTAATTCATTACCAATCAAAATAACATTAACATACGTCAAAAATTTATTGGGAACCAGAAAATACCTAGAAGAGCAAAAATAATTCAGGGCAACAAAGGAAAGTCAGAGGGGCATCACAATTCTAGACCTCAAATTATATGACAAAGCTACTATGATAAAATCAACATGGCATGGGCAAACAAACAGAACTGAGGATAAGTGGAAGAGGTAAATGTATGCTGAACTACATTCAGCAACTTTATGTTTGACAAAGGAGCCAAACATGCTCACTGGAAGAAAGACAGTCTCTTTAATAAATGGTGGTAGAAAAACTGGCTGTCCACATGCCAAAGACTAAAACTAGACACATGTCTACCACCATGCAATAAAGCAAAGTCAAAGTGAATCAAAGATCTAAATATTAAAATAGAAACACTAAGTTTATTAGAAGAGAAAATAGGTAGAGGGGCTTGCAAAATAGCTCAGTGGAGTGAAGCACCTGCTGAGGCAAGCTTAGGCAAGTGCAGGGAGCATGATTTGATCCCTGGCACCACATGCCGTCCCAGCCCCACCCCCAGGGTGGGCTTAACGGGCCACAGAGACCAGACATAGTGGTGCACTCCTGTAATCCCAGTGCTGGTGAGGCTGAAAACAGGAGGATCACTGAGTCTGAGCTACATAGTGAGATCATGTAACAGTGAAATACATTTAAATAAAAAAGAAGAAAAGAAAAGAAAAACTGGGCATAAATCTCAAAGACATAGGTATAGGCAGAGACTGCATGAACAAAATCTAGACTGCAAGGGAGATGTTATAAAGAATCAACAAACGGAATCTCATCTTA
>NW_004524654.1:2712781-2713716 GCF_000260255.1 Octodon degus
AGAGAGAGAGAGAGAGAGAGAGAGAGAGAGAGAGAGAAATGGATTAGAGGTCCCATTGGACCCAGGTAGACCCATACTAGGTATCTTCTCAGAGTATTAAAAATGTCGTACAAAGCAATATATGTACACTCATGTTTATAACAGCAAAATTTTTAATAGCACAATGATATTCAGTTGTTTGTGGTGGGAAAAAGCGGGGAGAAACATGGGATAGAATACCCAATACATCTGTTACACCTATAAAATCATTCTTTTTTTTTTAAAAAAAAAAAAGCTTTATGGAGAAATAACTAGTATATAATAAAGAGCATGTATTTAAAGTGTGGAAGTTGAGAATTATAAACATACATTTAAGCCCATGAAACCATTAGAACAATCAAGACGGTAGATTTATCCACCATCCTCAGACATAATTGCCTGCCTCTTTGTTATACTTCCTGACTTCAGGGAGCCATTGATCTATTTTCTATTGATATAGATGGGCTTAAAATTTCTAACATTTTACATAAATGGAACCATACATTCTGCACTTTTTTTCTATAGTTTATTTCACACAGTGCGATTTTTATTTTTATTTTTTATGTATTTGGTACAGGGTCTCACTATGCAGCTAGGACTTGTAGTGATCCTCCTGTTTTCAGCCTTTCCTGTGCTGGGATTACAAGCGTGCACCACGACGCCTGGACTCTGGCTGGTTCAGAGCGCCCAGGGGCGGGGCCTGCACAGCTTGTGGTGTCGGTGATCGAACCCTGGTCCCTGTGTTTGCCTAAGCAAGTGCTTAGTTCACTGAGCTATCTCGACCATCCCAGTGTGTTTTTTTTTTTGAGAGTCCATGTTATGATATGCACCCATTAATAGTTAATACCTTTTCCATTGCCTGGCAGTAACCCTATGCAACATTTTAGTGATCCATTCCCTTATTTATGGATACTTGG
>NW_004524654.1:2714881-2716529 GCF_000260255.1 Octodon degus
CCCCACCCCATGCACTGAGCTGGCCACTGAGACTGGGAGTGGTGGGGCATGCCAGTAATACCAGTGTTGGGAGGCCGAAAACAGGATCACTACATGTCCCAGCTGCATAGTGAAACCCTGTACCAAAGACAAAAAAAAACCCCCACAGAATAAAGAAAAAAAATCAGTCAACAATTGTACCTAATATTAGGGCTAATTTCTGAATTTTCCTTTTTCTTCACCAATCCATGTGTGTATCTACCCATGACTGCCACATAAAACAAATCCATAGATTTATATGAAGTCTTAAGATTACATAGTGTTAGTCCTTCAACTTAATATTGTTTTCTAAATTATTTTGGCTATTCTAGATATTTTGTATTCACATGTGAATTTTAGAATCAGTTTGTCAGTTTATACAAAAACCCAGCTAAAATCTTGTCTGAAATTGTATTGAATCCACAGATCCATTTAAAAAGAATTGACCTCAATGAATCTGAGTTTTTTGGACCCTGAATTCAGTATATTGTACTTTTCAGTTTATTAGGTAAAATTAATTAAATTAATTAATTTAATTTGTCTCAGCAATAATCTGTGATACTCTGTAGTTTGGTTAGATTTGTTTCTGAATATTTCATATATTTTGTTATTTAAATTAGACTGTTTTACGTGTTTTTTGAGTAACTGAAAAATTATGGAGATTATATAGAGATTTATCATATTCTGCACTTGTCTTCATTTTTCCTATATTTAAAATATTATGCTAGTATACCACATTTATTAAATCAGTGAGTCCTGTTGATACATTATTAACTGAAGTCCATGTTTTATTCATATTACCTTAATTTTTAAATTTAAAGTCCTTATTTGTTTCAGGAACCCATCCAAAACACCACATTTCATTTAGTCATCAGATCTCCTTAGACTCCTCTTGGCTCTGACCGCTGATCATACTGCCTTTGTTTTCTGTTCCCCTGATGGTGTTAAGAAGGGCGAGCCAGATAGCTTGTAAAGTGCCCTTCTACTGGAATGTGCCTAGTGCTTTCCTCATGATTAGGCTGCAGTTACATATTTTTGGAAGGAAGACCACAGAGGCACAGTGCCATTTCATCACATCGTATCAAAGTGACATACTGTCAATGTGATTTATGACCATCAGTGTTGACCTTGATTATGGCCTCAGGTAGAGTTTATCATGTTTCACAAGACAAACACAGCTTTTATCTCCCTTTATGTACTGTTTGGAACGAAGTCTTTATGCCTACTCCTTATATTTCATGAGGATGAAAGTATATTCTTTCTTCTTGAGTAAAAATTACTTGGAATTTTTATGCATAAGAGATTTGATTTTTCTTTCTCATTGGCTTATTTACTCAAATATTTCTTTATATGAATAACAACTCAAAGATATTTATTTTACACTTAGAATTAAAATTTAATACCACTTGATTTTGTCGTTCCTGCAAATCATTCCATCTTTGGAGTGATACTTTCAGCTGGCTGTTCCATCTCTTTGGCACACCCCAATCAATGTATATGTGTGTATGCTTTCCCACAGTTCCTTGCTTTCTGACACTATGAATGCCCCATGGTCATTTTAAATATATCCTTCTCCAGCCCAGAATCATCCTTTATCCAAATATCCCAGACTGCTTTTCCTGAGAAACAC
>NW_004524654.1:2718359-2725439 GCF_000260255.1 Octodon degus
GGGATGTATCCATTTTCCTACAAATGATTCAAGTTTCTCTTCTTCATGGCAGAGTGGTACTCTACTGTGTATAAATACTACACTGTCCTTAAACATTCATCTTTTGATAGGCATAGGGGCTGCTTCCAAGACTGAGCATTGTAAGTTGTGCTGCTAGAAACATGGGCATACATATATCAGTAGGCATGATGTTTTTAACTCTTTTGGCAAGATACTGACTGAATAATAAGAAAAGCCTATACTACCATCCAGAGTGGCTGTACCAGTTTATAAACCCTCTGGCAAGGGCAAAGTGTCTTTTTCCCTTTGCTCACTATCTTGCCAGCAGTTGTAAATTGTTGATTCATAGATAGAGATAGATAGATAGTAGACAGACAGACAGACAGACAGACAGACAGACAGACAGACAGACAGACAGATAGATATGGTCTTCATACGTAGTTCATACTAGATTGGAACTCATTATATAGACCAAACTGGTCCTGATCTCACATCAACCCTCCTGCCTCATCCTCCTAAGCATTGGAGTTACAGGCATGTGCCACCACACTAACCTAATGGTGGATTTCTGTTGCCTTTTTATCTGGAGATAGAATCACAGTGTCATTTTAATTTGTATTTCTCACATGACTAGTGATTCTGAACATTTCTTTTCATATATTTATTTGTCATTTGTACTAAGAAATGGCTACTTATTTCGAATGACCATTTTTGGATTGCACCTTTAAATTTAGGAGGTCTGATTTTTTAAATGTAAGTCCTTTGTAGAGCAGCTGCTAAAATCTTTTCCCCCCTCTCTGGGTTGTTGCTTTACTCTTTCGCTGAACAGAAGCTTTTTAATTTGATGTGATCCACAGGGTCCTGAGTTCAATCCCCAGTACTGCAAAAAAAATAATAATAATTTGATGTGATCCCAATTGTTGATTATTTCCAGCAAAACTGGTTGTAAAGTTTTTGCCTCTACTCATGCCTTTAGGAATTATACCTGTTTTATCTTCTAGCAGATTAAGTGTTTGTTTTTATATTTAGATCTTTGATCCATTTTGATTTTAGTTCAGTGTTTAGTTTAGTGGGAAATATGAGTATAGGTTTGCTTCTTGGCACACAGAGAATAAAAGAGTCTTCTTAACACTGTTGATTAAACTGAATTTATCTGGTCCTTTTGTCAAAGATAAGGTAACTGAGTGTGCATAAAGTTTTTTGTTGTATCTTCTATTCTGTCCCATTGATCCTTAGATATGATTATTTTTGCCAGTAAATACCATTTTTTAAAATCACAGTAGCTTTGTACTGCATTTTAAGTTGGGATTATGATGCTCCCCGCCTTGCTTATCCCCTGGAATTACCTATAATATTCTAGATCTTTTCTGGTTCCATAGGAATTTTAGGATTCTTTTTTTCAAGTTTTGCAAGGTATGCTATTGGTATTTTGATTGGGATTATATTAAATCTGTAAAAAAATTTTGAAACTATGGTCATTTTTATTACATTGGTTCTGCCAAGAATGGGAAAAATCTTTCCATTTTCTTATAGCCTCTTTCATCTTCTTTTTCAGAGTACTGTTGTTTTGAATATATACGTCACTTCCTCTGTTAGACTGGTTATTGAGTATTTTTTCTCAATGCTGATGTGAAATGAGTGCGTTCCCTCATTTCTCTCTCAATGAGCTTGTTATTCATGCTCAGGAATGCTATTGATTCCTTACGTGTTAATTTTGCATCCTGCTGTACTTCCGAATTTGGTTATTAAATATAAGAATTGTTTTTTCTGTATTTAGGATGGAGTATACAGGGTTGACAAGGTCTCAGGACAGAGATTAGACTTGTAGTGATTCTCCTGTTTTCAGCCTCTCAAGTGCTAAATCTAAGAATTTCTGGTGGAGTATGTGAGATCTCCTATACAGAATATCATGTAATCACCAAATATTGATAATTTGACTTCTTCATTTCCTATCCACATTTCTTTTACTTTTTTTTCTTGCCTTATTGCATTGCCTAATGTTTCCAAAACTATATTGAACAGGAGTGATGATGATTCTGCTTTTAGAGTGAAAGTTTTAAGTTTTTGACCATTTAATATGATGTTGGCTATTGATTTATCATAGATGGCTTTTATCAGATTGAAATAAATACCTTATACTCTAATTCTCTGTAGAGTTTTCATCATACATAGGCTTTTGACATTGTGAAAAGCTTTCTCTGCATCTATTGCTTTTTAGTCTCAATCATATTAATTTCTGTTCTGATCTTTACAATTTCCTCTCTCATATCTGCTTTGGGTTGCACTCACTCTTCTTTCTCTAGAAACTTGAGTTCAATATTAGGTTATTTATTTAAGATCATTCTTGTTCTGGTGTGAGAATTCACTGCCATAAGTTTCCTTTATAGGACTGCTTTCATTACCTCCCATCACCTCTGATATGTCATATTGACTCTCTCTCTCTCTCTCTCTCTCTCTCTCTATATATATATATATATATATATATATATATATATATTTTTTTTTAATTTATCTGTGACCTATTGGTTGTTCAGGAGGCTGTTTTTTCCCTATGCTTTTATGTAGTTTTATGGTTTACTTTTTCATTGATTTCCAATTTTATTTCATATGATCTGATAATATGCTGAGGGTAATTTCAATTTCTTTGCATTTACTTAAGCATGCTACATGAGTTAGTACATGGTCTGTTTTGGAGAAAGTCCCATGTGCTGCTGAGAAGAATTTGTATTCTGTTGTTGTTGGGTGGGACTAACAACATTTGTTCACAGATTTGGTGTAGCTCTGATATTTCTTTTTTGTTTGTGTATTTTGTTTTCTTCTTTGTCTAGTTTATCTATTTGTGACAGAGATATTGAGGTCCTCTGTTACAAGTGTATTAATGCTTATCTGATTTTTCATGTCTATTAATGTTCGTTTATATAGTTGGATGTGTCAGTATTTGGTGTATATATATTTGACTGTTATCTCTTCCTCTTGGATTCTTTCTTTAATGAGGCTGTAGTGACCTTATTTGTCTCTTTTTATAACTCCTGGCTTGAAATACACTTTGCAGATAGAACAGCTACTCTTTTTTTTTTTTTTTCTTTTTCTGTGTTCCTTTCATAGAGAGTATTATTTCCCGCCCTTTGACTTTTAGTCTATGAATTTATTTTTGTGTCAAATGTGTTGTCCTTTTCTAGAATCTTCTTCAGAATTTTTGGAGTGCTGGTTTGGTAATCATGCTTTTCTTCTGATGTTTTCACGGAAGTATCTTTATTTCATCATCAATCTTGGTTGGAGATTGTTTTCTTTTAGGGTTTAAAATACTTTACTCCAAACTCTCCTGGATTTAAGGTTTGTGTTGAGATGCTTGCTGTGACTCTCATGTGCTTTCCTTTATAGGTGATTTATTTCTTTTCTCTAGTAGCTTTTGATATTTTATTCTTATGTTGAATTTCTGGAACATTGAGTATTATATGATTTGGTGTAGACATTTTCTGATTATGGTTAATTGGTGTTCTATGTGCCTCACTTATATGTATATCAAATTATTTTTTCAATACTTGGGGTGTTTTCTGCTGTTTCTTCTGCAAACAGATTTTTTAAAATCCTTTGTTCTCTGTTGTAATTTTTTAAAATTGATTTTGATCAATCTTATGTTATCCTTTGCATCTTCTAGCAGCTATTGAGTTATTTTTCATGATCCTTGCTATTTTAAAAGAGTTTTCCACTTAATGATCACTAACTGCAGACCTATCTTCTGGATGTGATATTCTATCTTCACATTTGTTAATTTTTAATTTTCTGAATATCTGTTTGAATCTGTTTTATGGAATAAAATTATCTCCTATGTTGGCTATTCATGATTTCTATCACTTTCCCAAGCTCTTCTATTTTTTATCATTATCTACTCTAAATTCACTAACAATGTCCTTCATTATAGTCATTATCTGTTTAGTTATCTGTGTGATTATTTTTCATTTACTTTTCTTCTAGAAACTCATTCATTTGCTTTGTTACTTTCACTACTGCTATTTCAAAAAGTTCAAATGAGTTGGCTGTTTTAGTTACTTTTCTCTCATGGCTGGGACAAAATATCTGATACCCAAAATTAAAGGGGAAAAAGTTTATTGAGTTTATAGTTTGCAGAAGTTTCAATCCATAATTCAATATCTCCAAGGCAGAGTGGCTTGGAAGAGGGATATCAGAGGTTAGAATGAGTTCATGGTAAGCAGAAGACAGCCAAAGCAAGTAAGCAAGGAACAAGACAAATCTCTTTCTGTCTCGTATATTATATACAAGCTACCTGGATTAGGGCAGTGCCAAACCAATCAGTGTACTCATATACTAATCACCCACCCTTAAACCTAATCCCTTAATCCTACCACTGCCCCATGAACACTATAACTGCATGAGGCTTTGAGGGAGACATCTAGACTCAAACCGTAACAGTGGCTTTTGATTTCTTCCACCTCAATGCCCACTTGATTTGTCTTGGTTGAGCTGGAAGGTCTGGAGTTGCATCTTGATGCTGTGTTTTTTATTTTCTATTTTTAAAATTTGTTTTCTGCATTGATGATTGTAAATTACTTATAGTAGATAGCTTTTTTTTCTGGAACCAGGGATTGAACTCAGGCCCTTGCGCTTGCCAGGGAAGCGCTTATTCTACTGAGCCATCTCCCTGGCCCCATAGATAGCTTTATTAGTATCAGCACTTCTTTAGAAAATGACTACCTTAAAAAAAAGGAAGAACATATTTATCTTTCAGAGATGTCTTCTAAGTGCAGCTGGTCTTTGGCTTTTGAAGCTGTCTCAAGATTGCTTCTTCCATTTATGAGGGATGAGATGTTGTTCTCTGTTTGATCTAGCACCCAGTTCTTTGTAATGCACTATGGTATTGTTTATGATGCCTAGACAATCTTGGAAATTGCATTCAAGGAATAATTACTGAACTTAACAAGTGTGGCACCTATCCATGAGTCAAACACAGGCTAAAAGGTGCCAAAATGTGATACCTATTGGTTTGCCACCTTTAACCATAGTTACAAGGTTTAAATTTATATAACAAAATCTAAAGGAAATAATAAATTATGTACAGTGAATATTCAGTTAATAGGGCAATTTACCCTTAGGGGAGGAAGCATAAGAGGGATAAGAGAAAAATACAGAGAACTTAAAGAAGAGAAAGAGATTAGAAACAGCCTTAAGGGCAAAGGCCCATTGCCCAAGCTTCACATGACTGGTAAGTAGGCAGGAGAGAAGAAAACAAAGACAAAGGAAATCAAGTCATACAGCCTAAAACCACTGCTCACTCTCATGAAAAAAAAAAAAAAATAAAAAAAAAAAAAAAAAAAAAAAAATCGAGAATGACACAAACAAAATATAAAAAAATAAAGAAAAAATATTAAAGGAAAATAAAAGGAAAAAAAAAACCCTGTGATTTGAAGCCTGTGGTTATCTTTTGCTGGGGCCGATACTTTTGCAGCAGTTTCCAATTTAGGTCTTTACTCTGTTGTCTCTGGTAGACAAAAGAGGCAGGTAGAATCCAGATCTGTGCTGGATGATCCTAGCAAGGCAGCAGTAGCGCTAGCATGGAGGGTCAATTCTGTTGCTTTCAACTCCACAGTAGTTTCCGCTGAACCTGGCCTCTGGTAAGGTACTGGTGCCTATGTTTCTCAGCCTGTAGCACTCTGGATGTTTCTTGTCAACGTGGCTCCTTGACCCTGGACATCTGTCTCAGTTACTCTTCTCTCATTGCTGGGACAAATACCTGACACTCAAAACTAAGGAAGGAAAGGTTTATATAGCTCACAGTTACTGGAAGTTTCAGCCCATACTCAGCTGGCTCCAAGGCAAAGCAGCACATAATAGAAAGCAAACTTTCACAGCAGTCACAAAGAGCAGAGAGCAAAGGGAGGGGCCACAGCTCAGGCAGCTTGCTAGCCTCTATCCCCTCCTCACATTGTAATGCAAATTAGCTGCCCCAGGGCAGGTGTAGCACCCACACCCACAATAATCAATCACAAGCTCCGGAAGTTGCCCCGTGACTGCATGAGCTTTGGGGGAAAAACTAGGCACAAACTACAGCAACAACTCCCTCAGTTGTCCCTCACCTAGTCTCTGTGTGATCTCAACACTGGGATCCCTGACATGAGGCCAACTGACAGCTGCTCTGACTCCCAGGTTCAGCTGACCCCTCCCTAAAATGATAACTGGCCAAGCATCTTCTCCCGGAGACACAGCAGTGATTTGGACCGGAATCTTTATGAGGTGTTGTAGCGCCCAGTACTTATTGCTCCACTCCACTGGTGCGTTTCCCCCTGAAGGGCTCTGACTTCACCTACTTTCACTGTATCTCTACAGAATCAACCCTCTTTGATCACTCATGAATTCAGGAGCTGAGGAGGAAGCACAGATGGCCCCCTCCTGTTTCTGCGTTGAGGTCTGTCTCTTTACTTCCTTGTGGCTTCAGATTTCCCTCGAAATCCTTCCTAGATCCCGGGCATCCACCTACCTCCTCCTTTTTCCCCTAAGTTATGTTCCAGCGTCTGGATTCCGAATCTCGATTTCTTGCTGCTTACTACTCTGCTATTTTTCCTGAAGTCTTCTAACCTTTCCCTAGAGACCATTGATGGTTATCTACCATTTCCACAATTTTGCTTCCAGGATATCATATATCTGTAACAACAAAACATGGTGCCTCTCAATATGGTATCTTTCCCTTAGCAATATGTGTAAGTTCTACCGTGTTGTTCTGTGTCTTGAGAGCTCATTTTCTTTTGTTACTAAATAAAAATACATTGTATGAGTATATTATAGTTTGTCAATCCAGTCATTCTTTGAAAGATATCTTGATTGATTTCCTTTTAAGGAGATTATAAATGAAAATAAATAATAAGTTTCATGTGCAAGTTTTTGGGTAGTTATATATTTTCAAAAAAATATATATATATATATTTATGTTTGGTTTTATACCTAAGTAATTTGGAGGGTGCTATGATAAATGATTTTTTAAATTTTAAATTCCAGTTATTCATTGCTGGTGTGATTTTTATATATTGACTTTGTTTGCTTGCTTCTTGCTATACTCATTTATTTCTG
>NW_004524654.1:2725539-2730119 GCF_000260255.1 Octodon degus
TTCTTCTCTCTCTTTCTTTCTTTCTTTCTTTCTTTCTTTCTTTCTTTCTTTCTTTCTTTCTTTCTTTCTTTCTTTCTTTCTTTCTTTCATTTTTGTCCTTATGCACTAGCTGTGGCTTCCTGTACTACAGTTCTTACTATTATATTAGTGGTAGGATTTATAGGGTTTTTTTTGTTGTTTGTTTGTTTGTTTTGTCTTTTGAGACATGGTTTCACTATATAGTTCAGGATGGCCTTAATCTCACTTGTATCACTGTGGACTTGAATTCACAGTGATTCTCCTGCATCAGCCTCCTGAGTGCTGGGATTACAGGCATGCACCACCACATCCAGCCTTGTAGCTATTCTTTATAAATGTTCCCTTATTCTTAGTTTGCAACCTTAAAAAGTGCTCCTTTTTGTTGAACAATTTTTTCCCATTGTTATAATTTAAACTTTAAATTCCCCAAAGACCCATGTGTCAAAGGCTTTGAGCCCAGCCTGGGACAGCATTGGGAATTCATAGAAACTTTACAGTGTAGGGTTGAGGGGGAGAAAGTTAGGTCTTTGAGAATTTGCCCTTGAAGGAGCCTGTGGAGCTCCCACTGATGTCTTCCTTTTTCTTTGTTTTATGGCCAACATCAGATGAGAAGATCTGCTGTAGCACATATTCCTTGCTAAGATGCATTGTCATGCTACAGGTTCAAAAACAGTGGATCTTCTTGATCATAGAGGAAGACCTTGAAAACTGTGAGCCAAAGTAAGCATTTCCTCTTTTTTAGTTAACTTATCTCAGGTATTTGTTATAGTAATGGACAGCTGAGTAAGACACAAGCCAAGTCATAAGATCATATGGTCTTTTTAAAAAATTTGTTCATAGGATTACAATGATTACATTAACTGATAATTGGATGTTGAACCATCTTTTCATACCTGGAATAGATATCATATAGCTATGCTATACAATTTTACTATATATTGTTGCATTTAATTTGCTAATGTTCTATTTAGGGTTTTTTTTTTGTTATTGAGGATTTTTTACGTGAGATATATCTGCCTGTAGTTTTTTCTTTCTTGTAATATTTTTCTCTGATTTTTGTTGTCAGGCATTTGGGACCAAGTATTATAAGTCGAGTCTAGGGAATTTCCAAGCTTGTTCTTGTCCTGCCCTTTTGGCAAGATTGGAATGGAAACTTCCTGCTCTTTTCCGGTCACCACTGGCAGCCCTAAGGGTTAATGATGGATGTGGCACTCACAGAGCAAGAAAGACCTGCTTAAAGAGGATGAGGCACCTGGGCAAATAGTTTCCTCATTGTCTCCTATTTTGTCTTTGTCTTTGCAAGAAGGTGTGATCTTCCCAGTCCACCATAGTACAGTTGACATTACTGTTCCAGAAACACTCACTGCTCTTCACCCATTGTCACTGGCTTGGTTGTAATGAATAAATACTAAGGTTCTAGGTGCCTTGTGTCCTTCTGCTCCTAGAGAGAGACTGGCCCTCCCAGGTCACTGCTATGTACTCCTCTATTCTTGTCTCTTGTGCTTGCTTTCCTTCCCAGCTATGCTTGGTAGCCTGGGCAGGAGACTGGAACCCATTCGAGATGTCTCCACTAGTCAGGGTAATTCTGGCTGCACAGAATAAGTCCTGAAGAGTTTCCCCAGCTTCTATTTTCTAGAATTCACCAAGGTAAATTGGTACTTTAGGTTTTCCAGAAATGTTGCCCAGATTCTCTAATTAAACTACCATAATGCTTTCTTTTTGAAAAGTTATTAAACATGGATTGAATTTATTTAATTAGTAGAAGCATATCCATGTTATTTTTTATGTGAATTATAGTAGATTGAGTCTTTGAAATAATCATGTTCTTAAAGACACTGGTAGTTGTGATCATTTTATTGAAACATCAAATTTGCAGACAGAGAATACTTCTGGTTTGGTAGTAATGACTGTCTTTTCATTTCTGATACTGGAAATTTACATTTTCTCTCTTCTAGTCTTGATTGACCAGGCCAGATATTTTTCAATTTTATTAATATTTGCAAAAATCACCTTTTAGTTTCGTCATTGACTTTCCTCTGTGGTTTCCCTGTTTTCAGTATTGTTAATTTATACTCTCATTTTTCTGCTTGCTTTGGGCTAAAGTTACTTTATTTTTTTAGTTTTCTAAAATTGGAACTCAGTTATTGATTTTAACCTTGTCCTCCTCCATACTTCCTTTTCATTTTTGAGACAGAATCACACTGTGTAATTCAATCTGGCCTTGAACTCTCTGTGTAGCCCAAGCAGGCCTTGAACTCATGGTGATCTTCAGCCTCCCATGAGCTGAGATTGCAGGCACATGACACCACGTCTGGCTAACTCTTGTTTTTTATACTTGGATTTAATGCCATAATATTCACTTTAAGCACTATTTTTGCAATATCCCACAAACTTTACTAAGTTGGATTTCATTATTTATTTCAAAATGTCTTACAATTCCTCTTGAGATGTTTTCTTTTGTTCGCATGTTACTTAGAAGTGTGTCTAATCTCAATATGAAGACTTGCCAGACATCTTCCTACTACTGGTTTTTAGTTTTTTTTTTTTTTTTTTTGTATGAGCAGAATATATTTATTGAGAGAAAGAAAGCTCCTGTCCTGAGAGAGGGCCCGAGTGGGTAGTTCCCCCTGGCTTCTAGTTTTATATTAGTACTGGGGATTGAACTCAGGATACTGTACTTAGCAGGCAGGCACTTATTCTACTAGCTATCTCCCCAGCCCTGAGGATATATTTTCTAAAATTCTTATTCCTTAAAATGGTTAAGTTATGTTTTCTTTTCCCAAACATGGTCTATTTTGTGAGCTTGAGAAGAATGTGTATTTTAATGTTGTTAGATTGATTATTTCAAAAATAGTCATTAGTTAAGTTGATTGATAGTGTTGTTTTCACCTACTATATACTTAGGAGTTTCTGTTTGCTTGATTGATCAATTACCAAGAGAGGACTGCTGCTGGAGAGAAAGCTCAGTGGCATAAGCACCTGCCTGCCAGTGCAAGGTCCTGAGTTTGTTCCCAAGTATGAAAAAGCCAAACAAAACCAAGAAACGAACAAACAAAAAAGCAAGAGAAGGCTGTTGGGCTCTTCAACCAAGCGACAAATACTGTAAGTTTTTGCCTCATGTATTTTGTCTTTTTTAAGGTGAATACACAATAGTATAGTTTCTTTCTTTTTTTTTTTCATTTATGTATTTAGTACAGGGTCTCACTATGCATCTTAGACTCATAGTGATCCTCCTGTTTTCAGCCTCCACAGTGCTGGAATTACAGGCATGTGTCACCGGTTTCTGACTCAGTGTACCCCAGGGGCAGGGCCGATAGGGCATGTGGAACCAGGGATGGAACCCTGGTCCCTGCACTTGCTACAGCAGGCACTTAGTCCGCTGAGCTGTCTTGCTCCTGGCTTAGTAGTATAGTTTCTTGATTAATTAACGCCTTTATCAAGTTGTAATGCTTTTTTATGCCTAATGGCTCCTTATTCTAAAGTTTGCTTTGTCTAAAGATAATATAACTATAACTTTCTATTGATTATGTGAGCTACAAATATATATTGCAAATACTAGGGTAAAATAACTGAAAGTTTTTGAAAAATTAAAACTGATATGCTAATAGAGGAGATAAAATGGAATCATATTCAACTAACCAGAAGAGGCAGAAAAAGAAGAAATGAAAAAGAAAAAGAAATATAACCAAGAGCAATAGTCATAAACAAGCTATATAATAATCCAACTATACCAGGAATCACTTAAAGTATGAGGTTTTATGTTCTTTTCTGTAGATGGAAGTGCCAGAGGCTCCAAATTACACTAGTGGGGATTTCTTTTTTCCTTTTTTTTTTTCTTTCTTTCTTTTTTTTCTGTCTGCACTTGTTGTCTTTGGGATTCTCCAAGAGCTATTCCTTAAATAGAGTCTGTGCTGTTTAGATCTTTCATCTATAAGAGGAAACAATCTATAATCTTAGGATTAAATTTAATATTTTATCTGCCTTTGGGCTGTGACCTTCATAAGTGTTTTTCAGCTTATTTTTAAAAAAAGTTTAGCAACCCTGAGGCAAGTTGGAGGGGCTAGAGTGGGGTAAATGCCTTTTCCCATATTTGAGGCTCCAGTAAATTCTAACCAGGTAAAGCACTCAGGTGTATGTCAGAATGGTTCTTTTTGACCCTGTCAAAGCCAGAGGGAATCTGTCTTGGCTACGTATCATAAGAACTTGGTTAGATTTCTGAAGACAAAACTCACAGACGTGTGTGGTTGCCACTCCTATGAGCTCCAGAGTTTTTGTCTGTCATAGTAGTGCTTATTCAACCTCAAGAAATTTATCGATTATCATTTAAGTGTTTATAACTTTATAACTTATAATAAGCTTGTAGTTCCAACTGCTTCTCTTCCAAGTACCAGTTGTTGTTTTTTATTTATCTCTCCTGTTTTTGAGTGACATTTTCCCTGCAACCTCAATTTCCTGATGAGTCTTTATTTATCAGATTGGTTGATTTTAAGTTCTTTTTCCTTTCCTTGTTGTAAGAATGAGAATGATGACTTCTGATCTCTTTATGTGTTGGAACTGACCAG
>NW_004524654.1:2730284-2756597 GCF_000260255.1 Octodon degus
ATATATTGCAGTTGTGTAACTTTATTTCCAAGTCAGTTCTCATCAATATTCACTGTCTGGAGACTTTTAAACGTGGGAACAGGGACATAGGTTACCAAGGTATACAGCTTGTTTAGTGAATCTTCATAAACATTCCATTTACTGGACAACTGTACTTGGATAGGACATGGAACATTCCTTATTCCTTTGGCCCAGACAGCTTTGTTGAGCCTGGTGTCGATGTGCATGTCTGGAGTCCCCATCTCCTTCATGGCAAACTTTGGGATCTCTTTAAGTGCCTGAGGGGCGCACTTCTTGAAGCCTACTCCATGCATGCACTTGTGAATGTTGATTGTGTATTCTAGGTCACCATCTAGCTTTTGATATTGATTTAATGTTTTAAAACTTCAATTTCTAATTTTTCATTGCTAGTATACAGAAATCTGACAGAATCTTTTATTTTGATGCAAATTAGACTTGCAAGATGTAAAGTTGTTAAACACCAGTTTTAGCAGCTTTATGTAAATTATATTAATTTTATGCGTAGACTCTCATGTTTTAAGTAGATATGGTTACTCTTCTTTTCCAGTCTGGATGAGCTTTACTTCATTTTCTCGTCATATTGCACTGGCTAGAGCCCCCCTGCCCTAGCAGCGAACACAATGGTGAAAGCAGACATCTGTCTTATTCTTGATCCTATGGAGAAATCCTTCAGTCTTCCATCATTAGCAATGGTATTAGCTGTAGGCTTTTCTTGGGTCCTTTTTATCAGGATAAAGAAGTTTCTTCTGTATTAATTTTCTATAGCTGTTGTATCAAGACATCAAATACCAGGTTTAAAGCAATAGAAATTTATTATTTATCAGTTCTAGGGAATAGATATCTGAAGTCAGGTTTAAGCATGCCTGTGTGCTCTCTGATATTCTAGGAAGATTCCTTCTTTGCCATTTCTTTGTCCCCTTACTCTATGGATAGTAGCCATGTTGAATTAAGAGTTCCTTTTAATCCATAGTAACCTTATCCTAATGGACAGTACCTCCAGTTGTCACCTGAGGTTCTTGAGGTTACAATTTTAACATATATTTTGGGAGAGCACAACTTAATCAATGACACTTCTTTTCCCAGAACTAGGCATTGAAACCAGAGGATTCTACCACTGAGCTACATCCACGGCCAATTTTTATCTTGAGACAGGTTCTCACTAAGTTGCCCTCTCTGGACTCCAGGTTGTGGTTCTCCTGCCTCAGCTTTCCAAGAAGCTGGGATTGAATCAGCAATTAATTAGTGGTGGTATAAAGTATGCTACTGCACTGAGCCAACACTTTCTGTGTCTACTTTGATGAGAATTTTTATTTGGAATGGATATAACATTTTGACAGTCATATTTTTGCTTGCTTGCTTTCTCTTCCTTTTTTCTTTCTTTCCTTTCTTTATTCCTTCCGTTTTTCCTTTTCTTTTTCAGTACTGGAGATTAAATCAAGGACCCTTGTACTGAGAGCTTCCTCAGCCTCCCTCTTCTACATTTTATTTTGGGATGGTATCTCACTAAATTGATAAATTGCTCAGGCTGAGTTAAAACTTGTGATTCTACTGCTTCAGCCTTCTACAGTGGTAGAAAAACAGGTTTGTGTCACCATGCCCAGAATTGTCTTTTAATACTGAAACAACTTCTTGAGGTAAAATCTACTTGGTGATGATATTACTATATTTTAAATGTATCATCCGATTCATTAACATTGTAATCACTTTTCCAATGTTCATAATGCATATTGGTCTGTATTTTTTTTTTAACATGTCTTGTGTCCAGCTTTGATAATGGGTTAATAAGGCAAGTTTCACTGCATGAACTGAGAAGTGTCACGTCCCTTTTTGATTCTATGGAATAGTTTGGGTAGAGGTAGCATAATTTGTTGCTTACATATTTGGCAAAATTCTCAAGTGGAACGATTAGGATCCATTGTTAGTTTTCATTTGTTTTATGGTAGGAAACTTTTTAATGGATAACCATTTTTAATATAACCTCTTGTTATTTAAAATTTTAAATAAAAGTTATTTTGCAATTTTTTTATTTGTAGGGAAATTTTTTTTGTAGAGCATTTTAAATTATTTCTTTTTCAAGTAAGCTTTGATAATTCCATCTTTCAATGAATTTGTCCAGCTAAGTTATTGGATTTTTTTTTTGGCATAGATATTAGAAGATCCCCGTTATTTTGTAATGTGGACCCTGTCTCATATTTTCTATCAAGTTCTTCCTCTTTATAGCACAACTGCCTTTCTCTCTCTCTCTCTCTCTCTCTCTCTCTCTCTCTCTCTCTCTCTCTCTCTCGTATTTTAGAGAAGGTTCTACAGGTGTTCAGGGTCTCACTACTAGATCGGACTCGTAGTGATCTGTCTGTTTACAGTCTCCCAAGTGCTGGGATTACAGGCGCGCTTCACCATGCCCAGTCTCAATTCCCATCTCAGCGCACCCTGGGGGCGGGGCCGGCACCGCAGGTCTGGGCTTCAAACTCCTGGTCCCTAGCCTGCTTGCAGGAGCTTTAATCCGCTGAGCTATTTGACTGCCCCTCCTTGCTATTTCTAGATCCTTAATGAGCTTTGTTCCCTCTGCCTAGGCTCCTTGCTGCAGGACAGTTTGGACATTTTCTCAACACACCTACAGGGCTCATTCCATTTTTTCCTGCTCCTTTGGGATAGCTGTCCTTCACAATCTCATAACAAGTTTCTCATTCATATTGTGTCGTTTGGTATGTGTCTGTGTGCGTGCCCGCATGCGCGCGCGCGCGCGTGTACACAAACTAGTCTTTGGCCCTTCTTCATGGTTAGAAACAGATATCTCATTTGGTTTTTGATGCCTTATGAATGTATCCTGCTTTAATGTCCTGCATCTATATTTCCCTCAAATAAACCCTGAGGTCTTTAAGTGTCTCTGCCAATAGTTCCAGCAGCCCAGTGCTTTCAGGATCCTCAAGAAAACACAATAGAAATGCATGTCCCTAAGTCCCACTTGGAAGAAATTCTGATTGTATTGCTTTGGGTGGTCCAAGCAATATGCTCCTGACCATGGTGGTCTGAGGCCACATTACAGGAAATACTGCAGCTATTTTAAATACTACTTTCCCCCCCTAGGATTTGTATCTTACTGTTAAAATCACCTGTCTTCTGTAATCTTCACCATCCTTTTCAGACCGATGCAGTTGCTGTTGGTTTTGTTTTTACACCTTATTTCTATCCTTGAATTTCTCTGTCTATACTTGCCACTGTGTCTTTTCATTATTATTTTTGTGTTCATCTCCATCACTAGGTTGTGAAGTGACTAGGTCTTAGCACAGTGTCTAGCATATAGGTGATGCTCTAGTACATTTGTTTATTTATTTAAAAGTATATAAATTAATGATTGCTGAGGACAAAAGGCTTCAAGTAAAGTTTTAAGTTTGCAACCTGAGACCCATTTCTCCACCGCATTTGTCTCCCATCCAAGTACTAACCAGGCCCAACCCTGCTTAGCTTCTGAGATCAGATGAGATCCGGAGCGTTCAGGGTGGTAAGGCCTTAGACTCTGTCTAAGCGTCTGTCTTTGCTACTTTTTTTTTTTTTTTTTTTTTTGTGCACAAACAGAATACTTGATGCCTACAACTTAAAGGAAGAAAGGTTTACTTTGGTTCACATTTTGGAAGTCTCAGTCTTTGGAGCATGGACTGGCTTTGGGCAGAAGAAGCAAAGTGGAAGGATCTGGAAGAGAAAAACCGCTCACGCTGTGGTAGGCAGGAATCAGTGGAAGAAGAGCGGAGCCAGCCGCGGAGATCTGTCCTACCAGGACGTGCATGTGCGCCTCCCCCAGGGACGGAGCCTACCTTCAGGCCGGATGTGCGCTTCTAAGCGCATGGCAGTCACACCGCCCCCTAATCCAATCATCCTTCAAAAGCCCTGCCTTTGCGAGCATGAAGTCTTGGCAGTGACTGAGATGTAATCCACCACGTCTTACATCGCAGCCTTTACGGTACGCGTGGCAAATGTCCGCCATACCTCAGACTCCTGGGCCCTAAGTGGACCTGTGCAGTCAAGCTCTCTGAATTATCTGGGAATTCTTTAAGCCACACCCCAGGAATTTATTTGGGGTGTGGTTCAAAGAATCAGTCACGCTAAAGTGCCTACCTAGCCAGAGCGCAGCCGCCAGTGTTCAATCCCTGGCATGCTGTGCTGGCCCCGCCCGCAGGGCACGCTGAGACAGCGATTGAGATTGGGTGTGGTGACGTGTGCCTGTAATCCCAGCACTTGGGAGGCTGAAAACAGGAGAATCACTACGAGCCCAATCTACTTAGTGAGACCCTGTATACCCTGTAGACCCCGTCCTAAATACAGAAAAAAAGAAAAAGAAAAAGATAATCAGAATCATATGTGGGGCTCTCAGCACCAGGACTCTGATCACCTCCACCTGGGATAGAGAAACCTGTGATTCTTGAGATTAAACATACAGGTTTGAAAACTATAACGCTAAGCCTGTTCTAGTCCAGGGCATAGCCCAAGTTTAGCAAAAATGAAGAAGTTTGTATGATTAGTTCCCAGTCCCAGAATGTCTGAGATTCAGACATTTCAAAATGAATTCTTGTGTGTGTGAGTCTGATAGTCATTACTGGTTAAAAACCACGTTATAAAGTTTGGGAAATGTTGGTAATAATGGAAGATAGGGTTTCTCTCACTTCCACATCAATTTTATGCAGATTTAATTCTGGGATTGATTCTTACCCCACCTCTACTTAAGGTTATTCCTGCAGAATTGAAAGTCTCCAGAATTTTATTCTCCTTTTTTCTCCTGATGCTTTTTAATGTTCAGGGGCTGCTAAATAAATCTTCTGGATTAACTTAACCTGAGATTTATTTGCAGTGTGGACAGGAGCTGGGGATTATACAGATCCAAGTTTTTCTTTTACCCTCAGAAGGACTAAATAGGCTTTTCCAGTTTTCGAATATCAATGTATGTATGTATATATGTATGTATGTATGTATGCATGCATTTAATGCACTTAGTACAGGGTCTACGGGGTCTCACTACACAGATCAGACTTGTAGTGATCCTCCTGTTTTCAGCCTCCCAAGTGCTGGGATTACAGGTTTGTGCCGTGACGCCCAGTCTCATTCTCCTCAGTGTGCCCCACAGGGAGGCATGTGAGGATCAAATCCCCGGTCCCTACGTCTGCCTAAGCAGACGCGTTAGTCTGCTGAACTGTCTATCACCTTATTTAAAGCATTCTGAAATGGCAGAGCAGGGCAGGAGGAGAGGCTAGCGGTCTGGTCAGTGGATAAGAGGGGGAAAAGCAGAAGAAATCACTAAAGTCCTGAGGAGAACCTGCGGAAAGGCTGTTCCATCCGAGTTGCAAACATGACCAGGTGTGTCCAACTCCCACACAACCCAATGTAATGGGGTTCATTATGGATATCCAAAAAAATCAAGATAAATTATGACAGAAAACAGTTCTTCCCTTTGGCTGGGACATTTCTTTGGCCTCTGCCTTGTGAGTATGTCCATACACAGACTACTTTGTTTTCCACATATGTCAAGGCCAGTCATTTTTCATATCTATGGAATTATCTGTCTTCAGAATATATGGATAGGCTTGACAGCTTCACAGTCAGCAGCTGTCTAGCTGTTATTTTGTGAGAGGTAATCATTTTGAGGAGTTTGTCAACTGCTTTGAGAAAGGGAGGAAAAGGCCTCCCTCTGTGTTTGTCAGAAGTGGGGCTCTGACTCACCATCCCAAGCCCAGGGCCCTGGGGAAAGCTGTGGACCCTTTGGCTCAGGTCATCCTCCTCTTTAGTCCAATGGACATTAGGTAACTGAAGTGTACATGCAAGGCACAAGTGGGGCACAAGTGGTTTTTAACCTTTTTTTCTTTCTCCTTGAGTATTCAGAATCAGTACCCGTAGAGACAGGTGGGTTGCTTGGGGTGAGAGTCCTGAAGCTGGTTGATTCAGAACTATTTGTGCCATGTGCTGATGCACCATCTGTGGTTCTTTTTAATTTTTTAAATTTATTTTATTTATTTTTTATGTATTTAGTACAGGGTCAATACACAGATTGGACTCATAGTGATCCTCCTGTTTTCAGCCTCCCAAGCACTGGGATTCCAGGCGCGTGCCACCATGCCCAGTCTCATTCACAGTCTCAGCACACCCCAGGAACAGGGCCGATGCATCACACCGAGGATCGAACCCCGGCCCCTACACTCTGCCTAAGCAGGCGCTTTAGTCGGCTGAGCTACCTGGCCGACCCCATCTGCGGTTTTTAAGGGACTCCTACTCATAAGATGCCAAACCCGAAGTGAAAGGGAAAGCATGCAGACAAGGACATTTACAAATGAGCTTTCTGCATAGTTCAATCTAGAAACAGGCCCTCTATTCAACAGAACTGAAAAAAATAACTTTTCAACGAAAGACATTACTCTTCACCAATAGGAGGATACCGGTTGGAGTGTCCCTCACTGGCCAGCTCTCCAATTCGTCTTCTTCTTGTGAAGCTGTAGACTGGAAAAGGCAGTTGTCAAGAGAATTCCTTTGCCAGTTTTAGTGGATCAGATGTTCAGCCTCAAATTAACAGAGGATGCTCCGCCCCCCCCTTCTTCTTATTTCATTTAAATGTCCTTGTCTCTTTAAATGCTAATAGCAGGAAAAGGACAGTAAGTGATTGCATAAAGAAAATGAAAATGCTCACTAATTTCAGTATGAAAGGTCGAGGGTTCAAGTAATTATGCTTGGATAAGTGGTCTAGAGTCCTTCACTTTGAGTTTTGGTTACATGTCTTTACAGTTGAGAGCTTTATTTCAGATCCATGCCTACCTTGTATCAAATTGATATTGCCTGCATGACTAAATGATCTATCTTTTCAGAAAATGCAAAGGCACACTATTAAGAAAAGCAGCTTTTTTATTTTCTTAAAAAAGTAGAAATCCTACTATACACTGTTCTTATAAAAAATAAATTTCCTGTTAGAGAACTTCAAAATTTTTAATTGCAGGGGGTATAATATGGTATATATTTTGTAGGCTGTTTGCTTCACAGAAGTGATAGCTATCTGACTGTCTACAGTATTTGACTGCGGTGGCATTGAACATTTTACCGGCACTGTGTTCACTCATGCAAGTTTGGCTGACATAGACTGTGCACTATTCCACATGGAAATACTGTTGTTTGTCTCCCAGTATCCAGAAGGGATCCGTTTCAGGACCTCTGTGAATTTCAGTCAGCGGATGCTCGATTCTCTCACACACAATGACATAGTATTTGCATATAACTTATGCAATTCTCTCATATGCTTTAAATCATTCCTAGATTATTTGTAACACCTAATACAATGTCAATTCTAGGTACGAGAATGTTATCTTATATAGCTCAGGGAATGCTTCCAAGATAAATGCTTGTGTGAGCTCACTTCTCAATACTTTTAATCAGCAGTTAGTGGAATCTACGGACAGAATTACAGATACGAAGAGGTGAGTGTACTCACATTTCCACAGAATGATTTTCACTGAAGTAAGTTGTATAATGTGCCATCTTACTATACAGACTTCCAGATGTAGGACCAAGTTTGAAACACAAGCTACAAATTCTGCTTTCAGCAATGATAACTTCTGTCTTGCTTTTTAAAAACAAGCACAGTGGGAAATCAAGGCTTATTTTGATACTTTCTCTTCTTGCCTATAAAACAACCAACTGGCAGCAGTTTTCTAAATATACATGTTTGGCTGTCTCTAAATGCCTATCGACTACCTGATGTATCAGGCTTCCCTGATAAATGCTGATGTCCCCACAAGTATGACAGATAGGATTAAATGTTATCTCTCCAAGGACTGACAATCAGAAGAGTAATAACTGCATGATATTCATATTTTTTCTTTACCTATAATTTCATTGAGTATAAATACTGAACAGTGATACAAGTAATGGTAATTTTTGGTATTTAATATGGCATTTTCCATCAATAAAATGTTTTATCACCATTAGATAGTTAACCTCCTAACACCATTGCGAAGTAATTAGTCCAACTGGGTTCATATCTTATACTGTACAAAGGAAATTTTCCTATTATGTCTGCTGTATGGTTGACAAATGTGCTAAAATACTGCTTCTTTTTTTCTTTTGGAAATGCACAAATTTAATACAAAAACAACACTTACTCTTCAGCTTTCATGTGACTTTTCCGTTGACTAGTCTGGTAAAACTGAAAAAAGTATTCTATTGGGAGCACAGAGCCTCACTGTAAAGGCTTATTCTCCGTCTCTTAGCACTGGTACTGTGTAACATTTACTGGGAAGAATTGGGCCTTCTGCTCCTCAGTTTCCCCATCTGTAAAATGGTGAAAATATATCTTAAGAAGTAAAAGTCTTAATGAGTAACGTAATGTTCTACAATTATTAAAAGCATATTGCTAAAGGGGGAGAGTGGTTACTCCCTTCCCCCAACGGTATGAGCACTCTCTGGCTTCGCGTCTTCACATCTGCAGACACTTGCTAACAGTTTTTTGCTACGACTGTCATTGTCTGCCCCACTGTGCTATCCAGTCACTCAATTTTTCTTTAAGTATTTAAATAATACATCTATTTAAAGGGGAACTTCAGATCATTATCACTGATGGGATTCCAAGACCACTGCTATCGTAGAAAGGGAATGGTAAAAGTAAATAAAATAAAATGGTAGATATTTCTCCTAATAACAGCTAACGTCATGTGCATTTGGACAAGCAAAGATTCAAGTGACGGGGTGGCCATCCCTCAGGGTTTTGCTTGGATGTGGAAGCCTGGGAGGCAGGCACCTGGCCTTCAGTCTGAGGCATAGCTTGTCTGTCGTGTTGTCCCAAATCTCAGCTGTCTGGCCCTTGGTGATGAAGGGCCGGGTTGCGGCATCAGTGAAGCTGGAGAGGAGAGGTCGACGGCCAATTAGACTTCTCTCTCTTTTTTTTTTATACATCCGGGATATTTTTGTGGCGCCTGCTCAATCGGAATGTGTGACTAACGGCCACAGAGGGTCACAGGAGTAAAATAAGAGACGCTGTTAATGCTTAGCCAATAAATAGAGCATTTTATTAGATCTATGTCTGCAAGGCGCACTGCACTTTATTTTGAAAAACAGCAGCAAATTTGCTGCTCTCTGTGTTGTGTGAAGCGAGAGATTTGCTTGGCTCCCGAAGCGCAGCCTTGACAATACAGTGCGGGTACCCTGCTAACCCTCTCAGTCGCTGTGCTTCTCCTTCTGTGAGAACTAAGCCTAAGATGCAAAGTTTCCATTAAGGATTCCACTTAAAATGGGATGGGACAAAATGTACCCATCTGGAAAGTTCCTTGTCTTTTTTCTGGCATTTTGTTGAAGGAGACACGGGGAATATAAATATATAAGTGTAATTTAACATATTTACCAGCACGAAATCTGCCATTAAAACCACATAAAAATTTCTAGTAAATATAAAAATATGTGCATTTACTGTATACTTAATCTAGGTCTTATGCCATTATCTACTGTCAAAATTGTGAAAACATTAAAAGTGATTGGGAACTGAAGTCTACATACCTAAATTTTTTTTAAAAACTTAAAAAAAATCTCTCACATATTTTCTCATTGTATTTCTACAGTTCTACAGAGAACAAGAAAAAAAAAGACATCATAATTGTTGCTAAAACTATGTAAAGCGATTCCATTTTAAGCATAAACACAAGTCCAAAAATGTGTTCTTGAAAGTTAATGTGGATTAGAACATGAGATTTGAACTGCTAGAAGTTAAACATTTATTTCAAAATTATTCTTTCCTATACAAGGAACGTAAACACCGTGCATTGGAAACATGTATGAAAAAAGAAAGAGAAAAAGAGGAGGGGGATGGAGTGATGAATGAAGGGGAGTGGTGGAAGGAAAGAGAATAAAAGAAAGTATCAAGATGTATCATGTATATGTACCAATTCCTTACAAGGAACGTCAGCATGATGTGCCACCAACATGTACTAATTTTCTTTAAAAAATAAAAAGACAATAGCTAGGGCTAGCGGCGCTGGGTTTGATTATCACGGAGGCTCGGAGAGAGCCTGGTCAACCTCCCACTTCTCTTGTGATATCAGTAGGTTTTAGTTCATCCAGGCAGGGATTTTTTATCAGTCTTGATACCGTATACTTTTGGACTCACTGAAGTTATTTCTTGGAAATAATTTTAATGATAATAATAAAGAATCCAATATTGCTGCTAAGATAGCAGACGTTTCAAATGCATAATATTTAACAATTTGTCCACCTGGAGCCTGTGCTCTATTTCTCCATGATACATGGATTGCGCAGACTCATCACAGCCATGCAGAAGTTAAGAATCCAAATTTAAGCGGGGTCCTTTCATAACTGTCCTACACTGTGTGTGGATATTGAAAGGCCATTGATTCTTTCCCATTTTCTTTATTAACTTGTGAAAATGTGCCTGCTCAAATGATTGTGTTCATAGTTTGATGCAGTTATATATTATTTAAAAAACCTGAGAGTCTTGCATTTCCAACACTTTTATTACTTTCTTCAAGACATTTTTAAAGGAAAATAATATGCTGAAAGTTCTGTTTTACTGTGCATAGACTACAAACCCATGAGAGCCCATTATTAGTATGCATTAAAAATTCATCGATGAAAGTTTAAAATTCCTTAAAATCATTTGAAATGCCAACAGGCAATTCTCCATTACATTGCCATCGATTATAAGAATTCTAAAAATTATTTCCTTGACATCTGCCTGCCTAAAATTACATCCATTGGGCTCAAGAAGCACAAATTAATTATTCTTGTTTCCAGGGCTGGAACTGCAAATGCTTTGAAAAGAAATTGGCCCAATGTACTAGGCACATTACTAATTCAGAAGAAGAATAAAAATCAGACTCCACATTATGAAAACAAATCCATAAGCACAGGGAACATCAATTTCAAGCTTTCTTTGCTAGTGATATTTTAGATTCATTTCTTTCTTGCTAATATCAAATGCAAACATATCCTGCACTGACTGAAATTTATTTTGCTTTCCTAACAAACTTATATAACATCTCTCCATAAGCTATTATTTCTTTGTTTTCAGACATGTCTCTGAGGCTACATAAAACCACAAGACAGTGGAAATGATATGCTTTAATTGTAGGGTCTGATTGTTATTATTCATGATTGAATTGAGAAATACACTGGAGTTCAAAAAAATTACACACAAAATTGTCTAAAGAAATGCTTAAAGTTGAATCAAACAAAAAGCACCCTAAAATTGTGAAGCTTATTATGATACAGTTTTTTTTGTTTTTTTTTTTTTTTTACGATACAGTTTTAAGCTTGATAAATAATGCAAACAAAGCATTGAGGCAGTAATTAATCAAAGAACGAAGAGCTCAGGATTTAAGATTGTAGAATCTGCAGAATTCCTCTTCAGTGAAAAATCTTGAAATTATACAGATTTTGTAAAGATATGATGGATTTCATTGTTTAAATTCAGCTTTATTGCTTCACAAAAATTTTCATAAATGATTCTGTATAATCATTTCCTTCTAAAGTAATTCACTAATTAATTTCAATTAAATCTATGTAAAAGAAGATATATTTTGAGAAATGCACCTCCTTTGCCATTTGTTAATATATTGAAAAATTGTAAACCTTGAAACATTTAGCATTGAAAATATTCATTTTTGGTAATTTCTCAAGGGAGTAATTTATTAAATGAGAGGCTTTTAACATTAGCTAAAAGCAGTCCTGTAAATCATGGGTGTCATCAAACTGCTTCATCACTTCATTAATTTAAAAGATTATTATATGCGTAACTGACATAATTTTGAACAATGTTACATGGTTAATTTATTAATGTAGAAAAGCAGAAATGACACACTGACTTGATTTATTTTTGTAATTGTATAATTTTAGAACTTTTGCCTATGAGTTTCACTAACAGAAGAAATGATTCAGTGCCTCATTGGTAATTTTATCGAGGTTTCTTTCTTGTTAATGCTTTGCCTGTAGTAATGTCTTCTGGTCACTTAATTTTAAAATACATTTCTAAAAGAGTAAGACTAGAGGTGTTAAAAAGAAAAACTGGCTCCTTTTTCATAGTGCATTGGTTAAATGTAGGATACACAATTTCATTGATGATAATTACGAGATTGTAATTTTTAAAATTGTAGTTTGAATTTTCTGGAGAATGCTTTAGTAAAGTAGTAGTATTCTAATTACATGCATTTTAAAATTATTTCTGCTTTATATTCTTATAATATTGTCTTATAAACAACTAGGTATTTATGAAAAGTCGCTGAGAGACTATGTATTACAATGCTACGATTAAATGAATCTTTTTCTTCTATGACTCTCAAAGGTCACCTTTCTGCTTATTTTCTAAAAGGCTGAAAAGGCAAAAAGAATTACTCCATTAAATTTTTGTCTGGATTTCCCTTTGATCATGCCTGAAAAAATGTCCACTAGTGTGCTTCTAAATCTGGAGTAAATAATATATATGAGCCTTTTAATCTTCATGTGTTTGCTGTTGTACTTATAAGAAGACAATGGAGATAATTTATATTAAATTATTAAACTTATCTTATAGTTACGTGTAACAGTGAGAAGTTCTTGAAATATCATCTTGCAAAATATTTGATTCTATTTTTGTTTACACCTTAGTGACAAAGCAGTGATAAGGCAAGTCAGAGAGTCTTCTGTCCAAGGTGGAATTTCTAAAGAACTTTTTAAACTACAAAATAAAGAGCAGTGCAGAGGTCATAAAAACCTGTATTTCAGCTTTACAGCCCTGAATTTCTCAAGCGAAACTCACCCATCAATTTAATTCATAACAAAGATACAATCAAATTAGTGAGGGCAGAGGCTGCTTCACAGCTTTTTTAAGCGCGCACGCACACACACACACACACACAACTAGAAAACAAAAGGCTGTAGAAATGATAGACACAATTTTGTACTTTCTGTTTAACGTACATATAATATATTCTGCTTTGAAATACTTGGCAAATTCTTAAAGTTACAGTGTTATTCAATTTCTGTTAGGAAATTTCAGATTACTATGGTATGCTCAAATAAATTTTTAAGTGATATTGTATTAGATAGACACTTACAAAGGCATATCATAGAAAATAAGTTCTAGATAGTACGTAAAGCCATCTAATTTCACTACTTACCCCAGCGTTTGTCTATTGATGTTGAAGCCGAAGTATACTTTACAGTGTCTTCCTTGGGTTGAAATTGCTAATTATCCAGCAAGGCAACCTCAGTGGATGGTAATAATTTATTCAGTGATTCACTGTAAGCACTGCAGGCAGCTCAGAACTAGCATCTTCCACCATTAATGTTCTCCAGTTATTCTGAGGAATTATCTACAAAAAACTTCGTATGAGTAAAGAGATCTTTCTACTAGTCTAGAAAGTTCTGTCCTGCACATGTTTTTCTCATTAATTTTAATCCTTTTCTGAGTGTACAAAGGTAAAACAACTATTAAAAATGCCATCAACTATTTTTATGAATGAACTCAATGCTGAATTGGAGTATTTTAATTTGTTGATTTCTTTTTGAAAAATGCATTGAAAAGGTAGATAATGAATAGTTTTAAAATATATTACAAATAGTAAAGGCTAGACACATTGTTTACAAACATAAGTGTTGTTTGACAATGTCTTACAAAAATAAGAAAGGCTATCTTTAGTTTAACTATAATCAATTTTGTTCAATATGACCCCTTCCCTTGCTTCCGTCTCTGTCTCCCTCCATCTGTCCCTCCCTTTTCCTATATGCTAGGGAATAGCACCTACATGAATAACAAAACTTGACTTAGAAAATTCCTACCCACTTTAACAGTCTGTCAAAGGGCAGCAATCCGCAGTCATTGAAATTAGGGACCAGCACAGACAACAGGAATCATGAGAGAGGACTTAGCAGAGAATAGCAATGGAAAAATCTATCACTGCTTAGGTTTTTACTGGACTTGTCAGCACAGTACTGCTCCAAAGAAAACACTGTGTGGTACATGGTATATGCCTTGAGGGGTTAAGAACTCAATTAGACAGATGAGACAAACCGAACAGGAAGTCACCATAAGAAAGCACATGTCCACGAAGTGCAATATTCTGAAGGTCTATTCCATTTCAGAATTTGACAGAGTGGAATTTGGCCGAGAGGGAATAAAAATGAATGTCTTCATTCTCCTTACATGAATTTTCTTCAATACGGCGTCATAGGAAATATCCTTTAGTTTTAAGAAATGTATCTTCATCTTCCATGCAGTGAGTCTGAGAAAACAAAAACACTGCCTAAATACACAGGGCCAAGCAGACTTTTCATCTGGGTGCCTCTCTGAAAGCCTGATGCTTGAGTTCCTGGCTGAGGTGATCTCTTTGTGTAGAAAGTGTAGCTGTTAAAAAAAAAAAGTTGCATGCCCTTGCTCAGGAAAGATTGGCAATTATGCCAAATTACATCTAATAGTTTTAGAATGTGGGATAGTGTTTATTAATGTCTGAAGGGAGGTCCTAAATCTCCTTTCCCCCTCCAACTCCAGTTTTTATTTTGGCTGTCATTTTAGAAGATGAAAGAACTGGGCTTCATTAAGCAAAGAAGCCTTGAATTTTACTTTTTAATTTAAAACATGCACACACCACACCTATTTCTATTTGACAAGACTTATTATCTTTTTAAGTTTTCACCTCATTTGTTCATGATATTTTATTGGCTCTGAAACACGAACATCACTCTGCAGTTGAAACCAGTTTCTCCTTTTCCTTTTTTTGTTAACTTGCACTTTTTGGCTACTTGGAATTATTCATTCATCTTGGGCTCCTCATGCATTAATAAAATAATAAACATTTATGAATTTTATTATTCATTTTGAATGCTGAATTTCTTTCCATGAGCAGTAAACATTTGACTCTGGAAGGAATGGAAGAAGCACAGATACATACATCACCCTCATAAAAAAAATAGAATTTGGAGCTTCCTTGCTCATAGTTTTTCAAATTCACAAGTATTTCTTAGATGAATTTAATAAGAAGTCCATACATAGTAGTCTGGAAAATAAGATGAACATAAAGTTAAAAAATAAATAAATATTTGAATAGCTGAAGAGTATGAGATGGAATGTCACCAGTCATTTCCATCTGAGCAAGTATGAATGGCTCTTGCTTACAAGATGCAAAATTACTTTAGTTTACTGAGGCTGTCAGGGATGTTCCAGAGCCGGTGAAACTACAGCTGTCTTCTCAAGTGTGCGTAGGTTTTTCTGGGAGAAAAAGAGAAGGGCTGGATTTTTTTTTTTTTTTTCAGGACTGGGGATTGAACCTGGGACTTTGCCCTTGCCAGGTAGGTGCTTCTGCCACTGAGGTATCTCCCCAGCCTTTTTTATTTTTTATTTTTTGAACCAGGGATTAAACTCAGGCCCTTGTGCTTGCCAGGCAAGCGCTTATTCTACTGAGCCATCTCCACCACCCAGGGAAGACTTCTAAGGAACATTATTTTTGCCACCTCTAAGGAGTTTAACACATGCATTTAATCATATTTGAAGCTCTCTGTGGCTTCTTAAGAAATTTCTGGAGTGTATTCCCCTTGTTTGATCAGTCCTACCTGCAAGGCAGGAAGGGGTGTTGGAAGGTTGTCGTGGGTGCTCTACATGGTTCTCCATGACTTTCATGGGAAAATTACACCTGTCTTCTTAGGACAACTATGCAGGAACAGGTTGCTCTTGTCTACAGTGTTTACCTAGGGTTCTGTCCAGACCCTGCTGCAGGAAGACACATTAAGTGTGGAGAACTTTGTCTTGGATGGAACGCATTGTCTGCTGTCCGGCTGTTTGAATGTTGGTGCATTTGCAGGGAAGTGCACAAAGTTAATCAATTACCCACAGCTCCCCCAGAATGAGCGAGGGTGTCCCTGCTCATCACAGTCTTAATGAACACAAGGAGAGTGAGAAAACTCTTCTCCATTTGTAGTGAAGCCTCTAAGCAACAGCCACACATAACTTGGCCGGAAACTAAACTACAGGGGAATACACATTAGTGAAAACTGGAAAAGATCTTGAAGCATCTAGAGTAAGATGTAGAAGTCCTTGTTGTGATGGCCTCTGCATCGCTGTACGTCTCTGGGATGATCATCATGAAGAACTGAACTCTGGAGAGACTAAGTAAGACACAAATAAGATCTAATGGTGCATTTACAATATTATCAATACAACTTAATTTTCAACATCACTATATTTAGATCTACTGTGTTTTTTTGATAGCTGCATACTTTTCTGTACCTTGGTTGAGCAGTGATTTATTGAATGGTTTTTCTACCATGGATATTGAGGTGATGTCATACTTTTCATCACAATTAATGCTCTCACTGTACACATCTTGCAGCATATGTTTGTTCACCTGTTCAGTCATGTGTATGCTTAGTTGCTAACAGTGCTGTCATAGAGTAAACACATTTTAAATTTTAATAAAGACCAATGAATTGATTCTAAAGAGTTGCACTAAATTTTGTTCTCATGAAGAATCACAAGCAAGGGCTGAAGAGATGGCTCAGCAGTCTAAGAGCCTGCTTGGCAAACACAAGGACCCAGGTTCAATCCCCGGTACTGCATACTGTGCCAGCCTCAGAACCCAGGTGCACTGTGCCTGGCAACTGAAATCGGGCCTTGTGGTTCGCACCTATAATCCCAGCACTGAGAAGGCTGAGACAGGAAGATCACTGTGAGTCTGAGCTGTGTAGTGAGACCCCTGTAACAATTAATTAATTAATTAATTATAAGCAGATTCATCTCCTCACGTTCTTGTCAGCATCACATATGCCCAATTTTTCAGATTTGTAGGAATTTGATAAGGAAAAGATCATAGTTTTTGAAATGTATTTTCATTTTTAATTAATACATAGTAACTGAGCATATGTATGAGGTACGATGTGACATTGACATTTCAATACATGCTTATAATGTAAATGATTAGACGGGGACAGCTGGTATACATGTCACCTCAGATATAGATATCAAATGTTTGTGCTGGGAGCATTTAAAATTCTACTAGCTATTTTGAAATGGTTAAGTAATTCTCATCAACCACATCCTCTGTGCTATAGAACATTAGAACTTATTCTTGTTATCCAACTGTTCCCTTGTACCCATTAACCATCTTTTAAGAATATATTTTTGTTTATATTGTACTCCCTTCAAATTATACACTTTGAAAATATTAATTGGTCACATTTTTCTTCTATGTAATGGTAACTCATGGTATTTTAAGGCTTTTCTACTGAGTTCTTCATCTTATATTTTAAAAATTCTTTTCCAGTGGATTTAATTTGTATGCCCTGTCAAGATGGCTTTTGGTTTCAGGGAGTCTGATTATCTAGAAAACAAGGGAACATTCATGTTGGATTTGGGGAGAAGGTTGCGACAGAGTCTCACTATATAGTTCAGGCTGATCTTGAACACAATGGGTAGCCCAGGCTGACTTTCAGCTCGGTAAGCTCCTGCCTCAGCTTCCTGAGTGCTGAGATTATAGGTGTGTGCTACCATGCTTGGCACAATGTTGGATTTTTAAAGGGACCTTCCAGGATGCATAGAAAACACTGGCTGGGGAGTCTAAGAGCTTCACATTTTCTTCTTACTACCATCATTAATCAGTAGAGTGATTAAGATATGGCACACATTCTTTTGTATTATACTTTTCCTACCAATAATTTAATAGGGTAAATTTAGAGGAGTTGTGATAGTTATTATATGAATAATTCTCAGATTCACAGTCTATCAATTCTATCAGTCACTTATTTATTCTAACAATATCCAATAGGTCTTAGAACTTTAAAAGGGAGCTTACGGTTTTTAGAGAGCAGATAGACCATTCTCAAATCCATAGGTCAATTTGTCACCTTATGCTATGAAGGTCTCTGAAGAAATATAATAAGATTCTGAGGGTTTATAACAAAGATGTCACACTCCAGTTATGCCTTAAGAAGGCATAACTGGAGAGCCTGGGAATGTCTTCTGGAAGAAGTAATACTGTAGGCAAAACGAGGACAACTAGCAGTTGACTGAAGGAGTAAAGCAGATCAGACAGAGAACAGCACGTGCGAAGATGCTGCAGCCCAAGGAGGTAGGTAGAGTGATAATCCTCAGAATGGGCTGAGTAAGATCATCCCATGAGTAGATGTAAGAAGAAAGTATAAGACTCTAAAAGTATTTCTTTCTTTATTAATTTTATTGAGAAACAAATAGCAATGAGGCAGTTTCAAAACCAATTAGTAGGACAGTTTCAATAATTAGTACATTGCATATTGCTGTCTTGTAGTGGTTATTCATAGTACAAGATGCAGATGTGACATCCCATCCACACTATTAGTACAAGTCTTTCTTCTCACTGAATTAAGAGAAAGTAGGTGTCTACCCTAACTATTTTGTACATACAGATACAAAATGGTCCTTCATTTGTATCTCCCTTTTTGTTTAGTTTTGTCAGAGAAGGGTATTCCATTGCCATTTAAATATTGTAGGTGCATGAATTCAGCAAAATAATCCAATATAGGCCAGTAGTCCATGATAGTGGTGGGTTATCCATAGGACTGGCAATGTCAGAAGGTGTTGACTTGAGCTTTTACAGCTCAGTGTATTAATATGGCTTTACTTTTTATATCTCATTCTAAAAGTATTTTCAATAAAAATTAAAATATTAGTATTTAACAGACAGGAAAACAGAAGTAGCTTTAATTACCCATGACTATTGTTCTGTGCGGGTGAGCATCCTAAGAAGGAATAGAAATCCCTCAAACCTCTGGACTATCAGTGACATTGATACCCATTCAGACAACAGGTAAAACCACTGCAGTTTATACTTCTGCTAGCCTAAACTGCAATTACTACTGATTACTTCAAATATTTATTAATTATACCTTAACTCATCTTTTTCTAATTTCTATTTTCTCAGTTTAGAATCTCTCCATTCGTAACATCCAAATATACATTCATCAATGGCACACACCCATTTTAATCTGGTTTAATCATTAATTTGACTGAAGGTCACTGATACCAGCCTGGGTGGCAAGTAATTCTGGAGAAGAGGTGCCACTGCAGATTCAAGGATTCTGGAAGGGAAATTTGATCTTCTGGAAAGCATGGAGGAGCAGAATCAATTGTTTAATGATCTGCTTATGCTATGGTCCCATTTATAGCTACATATAGATTCCCAATTCATAATTCACTCCAAGCAGGGCAATGAACCAAGTGTCTGATGACAGCTGATGATAATAATTTAGTAATACTTGTCATTTCAGTTCTCAGGCAAGGTTCACACTCCACCAGCCAAATGGACCATTGATCAAACATTGGTTTGTTCAGGTGACAACTATATTATAGGGTCTGTTTATCTCACTGGCACTTAGGAAATTCAGTCTTTAAATGGATCCAGATGATATTCTCTCTCTCTCTCTCTCTCTCTCTCTCTCTCTCTCTCTCTCTCTCCTCATATTTGTGGGGCATATACCAGGAAAGCCAAGAACAGATGGAAGATAAATGAGCAACACTGAGCAATAAATACGGTGCCTGTGCTTTGTGTGTGTGTATTGATCTGTCTCAGTCCCACTCTCCCTTTCTTGAGTAGGATCTCTGACTATTTTCTCAAATGATACATTCCAGGGAACTCAAAGTCATACTCTTTTATATGTAGGGGTATAAGCAAAGTTAGAAATGGTCATGAGTCACCTCTTGTTTTTATAATATGTAGTTTCAGGCTGGCATAGAAAAGTCATCTTTATCCAAGGCAATTTGCCCCGAGGTTTTACATCATTCATTCACGGGGCAGCTGGAATAAGTCATACATCCCAGTGTTTCCTGTGTATAATCATTGGCTCCTGCCTCTTTTTCCTCAGCCCTTCAGTCGCTAAGACTGATGACTTACTCTCGGGCTTTTGTGTCAGCTCTCTTGGAGATCAGGGCCTTGGAAGTGAGGACATCTCATCAGTAGGATCTTGCATCCATTAGATTTCAAGCTGGAACTGTGTCCCTTTATTAAATGTTGTTTTGGAAGATTCTAGGGTATTTTTATTACAAGTTTAATAAAAAATAAAGCATTCCAAAAATCAGCCTTCCAGAAAAAAATTTTGATACACAGTTCATTTATGATTGTTTTCAAATTGCCCCTTTCTCCCCCTAAGTATATTATCCCTACCGGAGAAGACCACGAAAACAAATTGCCTGTGCTTTAAAATGAGGGCTGTTAGAAGTGGCATTGAGATTGTACGTGGAGATTAGGAGAACATCAAATTAAAATCATCCAACGTGTTAGAAACAAAGCTAAAGTAGGAACAAACCAAATGAGTAGTTAAATTATGAATAACCATTTTGTCAAATAAATAGCTCATTAAGGTGCCACAGAGTCACCGTTAAGAGGCCAGGGCACGATCAAAGAGGTAAAATTGCTGGCCTGCTAATGAATTTACATATGTAAGCACAACTTTAGTATAAATAGGTAATTCTGCTGTAATCTTTTTTTTTTTCACTTCTGATCCTCTTTAAAAATGGTAAACCTGTTAATAGTGTATCTTGTTCTATGCATAATTAAATAAAGCAGAGTAGGTACTGCTAAACAGAGTAAGCAGAAGCTCAGCTAAACTCTAAATGTATTAGTTGTCTTATAGAAATGTTTAATTAAGGGCCAGCCAAATAGCTCAGCATATTAAAGCTCCTGCAAGCAGGTACAGGGGCCTGCCCAGCCTCCCCCGCCCCTGGGGTGCACTGAGACAGCAGTTGAGACTGGGCACGGTGGCAGGCGTGCCTGTCATCCCAGTTCTTGGGAGACTGTAAACAGGCGGATCACTATGAGTCTGATCTAGTAGTGAAACCCTAAACACCCTGTAGACCCTTCCCTAAAATACAAGAAAAAAAAAAAAAAAAAGAAAAAGAAGAAATTTCTAACTAAATGCTAAGAATCATATTAAATCTCCATGCACATTATAGCACATAGGTCAGACGTAGAGGGGTGAAGAGCTATCAGTGAATGCACATGGAAAGAAGTGTGCTGCACCGTGAACTCAGGTTCTTTGGCCCCAGAGCTCATGTGGTAAATTCTTACACCATTCACCTTTTTCACATTTATTTTCCATTGAATAAATATGGAATTGGCAACAGTAAACCCTGTAATATTTTCCATTGTATAAGAGATAGGCATCCGTGAATGTTTGTAACTTTCCCATCGTGTCTGGCTCTCATTTAATGATTTTCCTCTTCTCAGGTGTACTTTTTGGTTTTGCTATTCATAATAGTTAATGTATCTATTTTATCAAGGCTCTGGGAGTAGTACTTTTCATGTTATAGTAATTGCATTATAGTTTTTTACTGAATGAATGAATGAATGAATGAATGAATGAATGAATGACTAGTTGTTTCCAGGCAAAGTCTTCTTATATGTCAAAAGGATTCCTTTGCGGTGACTATGTACTCCACATTTTATTTTATTTTATTTTTTTGTTTATTATGTACTCCATATTTTAAATGCTTTATTAATACATTTTCTATTGTGAAAACATTTGAAACTCCATAAAACTGCTGTTTGCATCTAGTATTGTATGCACACACACACACACACACACACGCACACACAAATATGATTAAAAATGAGGTGAGTGCTTAAACTTCAATTGTATTCATCACAGTAGAAGACGTAACCATTGACTCCCTCAAAATACTACATCTTGTTTTGAATACACTTGTCCCAACATTCTTGCCACTTTCTGCAGCAGTTCTGGAAGTCCTCTTTTGTGAATGTTTGTAGTTGTGCTGTCATGTTTACTTCAGTGTCTTGAGTCTATTAAAATGTTTAACTTTCATGGTTATTTTGATGGTGAGGAAGAGCCAGTAGTCGCATAGAGCCATATCCAGTGGATAAGGTGGAAGAGAACACACCATGCTCTTGTGAGCCTGCCTTCCCATGGCATGGCATACAGCCCCAGCAGCCCCAGCAGCCCCAGCAGCAGTAGCAGCAGCATTCCTCTTCTTATTTAATCATATCTTTTAAAGAGACACCAAAGTACACTTCAGAACTGCTTCAGAAAGTGGTGAAAATGATGGGGTAAGTGTATTCAAAAGAAGGGGAAACGTTTTATGGGGATTAGTAATTCTGTGGCCTTTAAATTTTAAAACTTTAATCATTCACCATGTATATGAGCAACTTTGTATACATTTGAATTCTATTTTGCAATTAGGCAATTTGTATTAGCTTTTCAAAATTTTGCTCAGTAGCTCTGCAGATCGGCTGTGTAAAGTACCCTTACTTTTTTACTGTGAGAAGAGAACTATATGGCACAGATGTTTTTCCAATTCTTCTTCAGTTTCCTAAAACTCAATTTATACCAGTGATCTAATTTCATGAATATATAATACTCATTGGGTAGCAGCATTCAGAAAACTACCAGAACTGCTGGAATTCCTTGCTGTTTTGAGTGAGTGACTGCCTGAGTAGCCCTAGGTATTTCTGAGACTTAGTCTAAAAAGAAATATCTTTGGATTTATGTCACCTGTAGAGTTTCCAGTGATTAGCTCTTGGGCATTTTAAAAAAATAAAACTCTTTCAGGATAAGTGACATTTGTAAATTGATTTGTGCAAATGTATGTATATTATTTATTACCTTGTCATTTGCATGATCGTTTGTTTTCTTCTGCTGAATATTCTTTGCTTCCCAAGAGCCCTGAAGAACAATATCATTCAGAGTAGAGTGACATAACCAGCAGACTGGTTGTTCATGCATTGCTAATGCTGTTTTAGGACTTCAGCTTCGTTGTAGTGTTCCCCCATGGTTACTTTCATGTACTATATATGTGTGTAAAGGAACATGTGTGAGATTATAACTAGAGTTAGAAATAGCCTACGCAGAGATAAGCAAGCTTTCCAAGTGAAGGGTGGAATATCATAAATCAGACCTCTGTTTGTTGTCTGTTCCTTTAGGAAATTATTTCAGAAGTCATTTCATACTCCTAGACTACAGAGTTTGGAAGGATGCACACGACTCATCCATTCTCCCCCCCTTTCAGCCTGCACAAGTTTTTGTTTATACGTCTGTGCTCCTTTATAAAGGTTTTGATCCTCGGCTGACTGGCTAAAGCTGCTTAATGCTTCCCATTCCCCTGGCACATCAGTGAAAACCATACAGTGCAGGTAAACTTCAGATCTTCCTTGCAGTAGTGTTGGGACAGAAACCTTCTCTCCTTCCTTGAAATGTCACCCTAGACTGATAAGTCAGGAACATGAAAAGACCACTCTTGGGTTGAAGCTATTATCCTTGATGGCCAAAGCAGAGAGATGAGAAACAAAGCAAAAATAAAATAATTTTAAAAAACAGAGATTTTGAAGATTTTCCCACTAATATGAGTGAACAAATCTTTATCATTTAAATTAGTTTGCAATGGATTATCTTTAAACGCTTGTAACAAGTTCTGAAACATAGAAATCTACCTCATTCTTTTTAGTGAGCGTAGTACAAACACATCACAACATGCTCAAGGAAGTCTCAACCATTCCTTTCTAGTACTAAGCGCTCTACAACAGAACCTTTTTATTTTTTTAGGCAGGGTCTCACTATCTAGCCCAGATTGCTCTTGCATTTGATATTCTCATGCCTCAGCTTCCTGTGTGCTGGGGTTATAGATATGTACCACCAATGCCCCCTCCAAAGTGACTCTTACAAATTTTTTTCCTTAAGGACCAATTCGTAGGAGTAAAATGAAGATTTGAGGACAAGATTTGCTGACAGGTTTAGTTTTGATTTAATGGACTATATTTAAAATACAAAAACTCCTGTGGTAGGAAATTTGGTGAATAGATAATCTCAACATATTCTTTTAAAATGAGTTTTAAAAAGCCACCTGAAGTACCATTTTTTTCTTCCCAAATGAAATAAAAAGTTATTTGGAAACACTGAATGTCTTTTTTTTGAGGCAGGGTCTCACTATGTAGTGCAGCCTGACCTTGAATTCATTTAGGTAACGCAGCCAGGCCTCAAACTCATGGCAATCTTCTTGCCTGAACCTCCCAGGTGCTGGAATTACAGGCGGGCGCCACCATGCTTGGCAACATTGGATGTCTTAAAGGCATCTTTAAACTAGCTGGGTCTTGCAGCTCTGTTTTACAAATAAAGACACCAAGTTCCTGGGAAGTTCAGGGATGTGGCCATAAAGCAGCTGAGAGCAAAGGAAAAGTCAGAATCCAGCCCGGGAGACTTCTCCTCCACGACTGTCCATGAACAGAGAGCCTGCAAGCAGGGAGGGGCATGGCAACGGGGTGTGTGTGCAAAGGTGCCCCGTGTCTGCTGTGATTTACCAAGCTGGACCCGCAGCCTCCTTTTGTTCAACAATGAATCTGACCTAAAATAAAGTGTCAAACAACAAAGTCTTGCTGTGTTCCATGCACGAGGATGGTTGATTCTACAGGAAAACTGAAGAACTGAATTACAGCCTTACCTGGCCGCCAAAACAGTTGTGTCCCAGGCTGAGTCTAAATCTGACATTTTCCCAAAGAGTTTCCTACTGTTGAAAGATAGGCGGAACTCTGGGCTTTGTAATGCAAATGGTGGGGGCCCTGGTCCAGCACTTCTTTGTATTGCCCTGGATGTCAGGGGACTTGCCAGATAGGTTTTTGCCAAAGGTCTTCCCAGAGTGCTTGCTATAGGAAAAAGTAATTACAAAAATGAAAGAGTTAAGGGGTTAAATAGAGACAGGGAAAAATTGAAATACAGAAACTCATCTCTGGGAAATAGATTTCTCAAGTTCATTGCAGGCAAACAAAAGGATACATGTGTGGGTTTTTTTTTTTTTTTTTTTTTTTTGGACAAATTAGAACTATCAGTATATCAAAGTCTTGAATTTCAAATTTCAATTGAACCTTCAAATTTCTTTAACTTTGAAAATCTACTTCTTATTTAAAAACATGGCTTATAAAACTAAAAAGTATCATTTAGCTCAATACCTTTACAAGTGAGACGAAGGAGGCTTACAGATTTGTTTGGTACAGGGCAAGTCTACATATCTATGTTAAAAGGTGGACTTTGGGCTCTTACCTCATGACCTCTTTATTTATTTATTTACTGTATTATAGGGAAGGGTCTAGAGGGTGTTCAGGGTCTCACTGCGAAGATCGGACTTGTAGTGATCTGCCTGTTTACAGCCTCCCAAGTGCTGGGATTACAGGCACGCACCACTTCACCCACTCTCAGCATGCCCTGAGGGGTGGGACTGGCATGGGAGGCCTGGGGATTGAACCCTTGACCCCTGTACTTGCTTGCAGGCACTTTAACCTCGTGACCTCCTTAAATACAGAATCACAGAATTTCTTTATAAAATCATATTTATCAAAAAAATAGAAAATCCAAACATACCTAGAAAGTTATTTTTCAATATAAACTTATGATTAGCTATACTTAAATAAGACTATCTTGCTTTTTTAGAGATCCATTTGCAAGTTCATTTACATAAAATTTTATGATTAGAATTTATTCTAAAGGCTATACTTTCAGGGATCATTTATATAGTATAATAGAGAAGTTTCTGTGATCATGTAGGTTACTACTTCAAGAAAAAAGATGTGGGAAAACAATAAATCTAGACGAGTCCCAGCCCAGGCCCGGGGAGTGTGTGGGAGAGCTTCCAGCTACCCTGTGCTGGCAAGACCTATTGGTCCAGGCCCAGGTGCAGCGTGGATGAGACCCTCTTCCACCGCACTGGGATGCCCCCCACCACTCCGCAGCACCTCCCCAACCCCGTCTGCCCAGAAGGAATTTCTGCCATATTCTGGGAACCCCAGAGCCAGTCCTAGCCCAGGCTGGTGAGTGTGTGGGAGAGCTTCCAGCTACCCTGTGCTGGCATGACCTACTGGACACAGCACAGGTGCAGTGTGAATGACACCCTTTTATACCCGGTTTGGACGCCCCCCCATAACTCCATAGTACCCCCCCAACCCACCCACAGAGCAGGAATTTCTGCCCTGTTCTGGGATCCCCCAGAACCAGTCCTAGTCCAGGCCCAGGGAGAATGTGGGAGAGCTGCCTCTCCCCCCTACTCCACCTTGTCCCTTCCAGACTCAGCTCAGGCCTGGCATACAGGCCTGGGGTGAAACCCTGCAGCTGCAATCCCTGCAGAGAGTGCAGGGGACAGAACCACCCAGCTAGACCAGGAATGGAACATCTTGCCAGAGGGGCACAACAGGTTCACCTCCAAGGGCAGCATTAGAAAGGAGCTGATCACATCAGCCAGACCCAAGACTTAAGAAAGAGAACTACAGGACAATCTCCCTCATGAACATAGAAGCCAAAATCCTTAATAAAATACTAGCAAATAGAATACAG
>NW_004524654.1:2767129-2784634 GCF_000260255.1 Octodon degus
CAGGGTAGCAGGAAGCTCCCCCACACACTCATAGGACCTGGGCTAGGACTGGGTCTGGGTATACCCGGAACGCGGCAGAAATTCCTACTCGGCTGGCGGGGTGGGGGAGGTGCTGCGGAGTGGTGGGGGGTCTCCAAGGGGGTGGGAGATGGGCTGACCCATGCTGCACCTGGGCTGGGACCCAGTTGGTCCCGAAGGTGCAGGGTAGCTGGATGCTCTCCCATACACTCACCGGACCTGGGCTAGGACTGGGTCTGGGGGTTCCCGGAATGCAGCAGAAATCAGCAATATCCTTCTATAGTAGCAACTTGGCCATCTTATTTCCTCTTCTGTAACCTGCTTGTGTACCAAGATCTAAACTCATTTCCATAGCCTCATATTCCATAAACATCCTGTAGCAAGTGTCATAAATATATCTTAGTTTTTTTCTTGACATCCAACTTAAGTATCTCTACATATGTTATAGGTTCTCTATGACTACATGGATTCATGGATTCATTCATTCAAGAAGTAAGTTTCAGGTATGTATGTTAGGTTAGTGGTATAAGTGGACCGTGCTCCATGACACCTGCCCTTACAACGTCTCCAGATGATGAGAAGCATAGATCAGCATTTTGTTGTACTTTCTGGAGCAGCAAACATCAAAGTGTGAGCTATTCATATCTTGATAAATGAGATTCCTCTCCTATCTTGCATTTTCTCAATTGAGTTTGCAGAGTTATTAATACATGTGACTATGATTGCTGATAACAATTGAAAAAGGAAAACTTACTGCTTCTAATACTTATTAGCTCAAAATTTCTTTTTTTTTTTTGTTTTCTTTCGTGCTTTATTTATATATATTTTGGCAGCAAAATTGTGTTTCTTTAAAAAAAAAAAAACAAAAAACTAGACTATAAACACACTTCACTGCTTCAGTTGAAGAACCCCAAACCAAATAAAAAGGCCAATATTAAAAGCAGCATACTGGTTACTTTCTTAAAGATACTGGTTACTTTCTTAAAGATTCAAAATTTCCATGAAACATTCCTTGCTTAAAATGAAAATAACAAATACTAAAATACTAATTTATGTTCTCCTTAGAAAGAGGAGTGCTGAAATCTAATCTAACCCTACTCCATATTTGTAGTTAAGGGAATGAAGTTCAGAGAAGTATAAAAATAATCCTCTGGGTAGAGCCTTCTAGAAGTCTTCCAAATGCACCACTCTGGTTCCATTTTCATAATGTTCTCATTTGTAACCAGATTCATGCATCTTGAAATGAGAATGGAAAAAAGGCCTGGAAAGGAAAAGGGTTAGAGTTCTTCTAGGGTGTAGCCACCATGACCTAATGTGTCACGGGCCGCCTAATTTCAGGGGACAATGACTTTCAAGGGCAGGAGCTTCTGTGGACAGCTGGCACTGAGCTGTTGGTATTCCTAGCCCCTCATTGTCTCAGTGTCTCTCATAAACTCAGCTGATGCTACTTAGCTTTTAGGAAAAAAAATTGCCAGCACAGGAAATTTTTCCTCGGTGCATGTAAGAGCTGTTTGAGTCCCCAAAGAAAAAGACTTGGCAAGTTAGTTATGAGGAGAGTAAAAGCATTGAACACATGAGCACATTTTAACAATGTCCAAGTGTAACTTTTATTGCCAACAGTAGACATACACGGGAATTAGAAACACAACCCAAATGCGAAATGCAGTTGTTTTTATCTGCAAGGAGAACACTGTGGTTTCATTCTGAGATGAGTCACTTTGTTCCAATTTATCCAGTAAGCAAATGCATTTGATTTGTTTTCATTTGGGAGTTGAAAGGTTTTTGTTTGTTTGTTTGTTTGTTTTCTATTTGCTTGGGTTGTGTCTCCCCTACTGCCCCCAGTGAATAAAATAATTAGGTGTAGTTAAAAACAGAAGGAAACAATATTTTACTGAAAAGCTCAATAAAGATAAAGCCAAGATGTCACCTGACAATACAATGAAGAGGGATTGGGGTCTTGGCAATAAGAGGGAACCTTGGGATTTCAGGAGCTCAGGACTTTGCTGTCAGTATCTGACAACATCTTTACAAGGCTGTCCTGGGTTGCCAAATAAGAAATACTAAGCCTTTTGTGTTGTGTGATCTTAATTTTGTCCAACGTATTAAATCATTTCTTGATAAAGTCTTGGTGACAGTCATGCATTTCCTAATAAACTTGAGTTTTCTCTAGGTCTACACTGTAGGGATGGGTCACTGGCCCGACTGATTAGTTAAGATATCAATTTGATAAGAAATACTTTCTGAATGTCTACTACCTGTAGGCACTTTTTGGGTCACTTGATGCCATGATTTTGCCAGCATGTAGATACTGTGGTCAAAAAATTCAACCATAGTTACGTTAATTGTGGTCAACTATTTTTTCCTTTATTGCAAAAAGATTATGACCATGAAGATTGCATTTCTCTCATAAGCTTGCTTTCCTTCTTAGTGTTTAATCTAACACATTAGTAACTGATGTTGCATATATTTGCAAGACCAAAACCACCCATTAATTTGACTAATTTTGTCATCCAAATAATTTTGTGATATAATAGATTATGTCCAATAACTATACAATATAGGCTTTATCATATGATATTCTCACTGATGAAAAGCAATATCTATCCATTAAATTGTTCAATATATTTTGTAAACAACACTTTATATTCAAATCTAGTATGTAGAAGGATTTCAAATCCAAGGTCATATTAATTGTTAAGGCTGTAAAGAATATCTTCAAATGTAGGGGATGGCAAATAGAATACCTTAGCCTTCTTAAGACTTCTCATTGATATTTTTTTCAATAGTTGTTTTACCAGTTCCTCTAGATTCCCAATATGTCATGAACAATATTTTGTTTTCAACTTAGTGGAGTGGATTGTCATTGCAGTAGCTTTTGCCTGTTAAGAGTTTGTCAGACTCACCTGCCCCCATTCCTTGGCAGAACAGAAAAGCCTATTTCAGTATTTCTGGGCATGCCTAATACATGGAAAGATAGTCTGCGTAGAAAACTGGGAAGAGTTCCACTACACACCCTGATGGCTTTACTCAACCACGTTTCCTCTTTTACCATTTATTGCAAAAACCTTTTACTATCTCTTCTTAGCTCCTTGTCCTTTGTTAGCTACAAAGGGCAGATTTTCTTTTGTAAATCCTTAGTAATTAAATGAGCACTTCAGTGGCTGTAGCCTTCAATGGCCTGTTTCCTAGGTTTTGCCTTTGACAGTCATATTTTGCAAAGGCCCCTGAGATGACTCGGTATCTTCCCTTACTTAACACTAAACCAATTGAAGCCTTGCTCACTGCATGCAGGAGGAAAAGATTCATTAGGGCACTTCATTAAAGGGCTAAAATGGGAAGCTCTAAATGTGCCTGAACCAACTACAATTGAGGGGCTGTCTATTAGGAGCACCACAAAGACAGTTTCGGAAACTGAACTCCAGCTCCAGTGCATCGGATTAGGAAGAGTGATGGGATTAGTGTTTAATGACTTGGGGCAGGAGACAAAGGGAATTTTGACAAAGAGGCTTAGATATGGAAGAATTAACACTCTCTATTCCAACCAGGCCTGCGGATGACTTCCAGTATTCTTTTCAGACTCAAAAGCCAAGGGGAAGGGGGGGGGGAAGATGAGCAAAGCTTTAATACTTTCCTAACTTTTTTATGTTATTGCAAGAACAATACAGAGGAAATAAAAGAACTCTCTTCACTCTCTTGAGTTTGAAACCTCTTTTTGAAATTAGCATCTACAATTGTATAATTAGCCCCCAGGTGAGATTGCCCAGAGCCTCAAGTCCGTGCCAGAATGCCTCTCCCTTTTCCCAGCACTCCAGGACAAGTGACAAGTCGCAGCTGATGTGGACACTGAAGCGAAGCCTGTGATGGTGGAGGCCCAGATAAGTGGCTTTGAAAGTGCTTTCGTCTCTGTAGCTGTTTATGTTACAGGTGCAACCAAAAGGAAGGGACGGAGAGGAGCCCGCCTCATTGTAAACCTCCTCCTGGCCCCATCTGGCTCAGCCTCAAACGGTTCCCGTGTCGATGGCCTGAGAAGTGCTTCATGAAACGAGGTGATTATCCTGACTCCGTGAGGGGATAACGTTGGAAATGTGCTTTGAGTTTGAAAGTGCTCTTGAAAAGGAATCAAGGCGACTTGGAAGCAGTGTTGGAGCTCAGCCATCGCATTTCCCCCTGCTTGGACAAGAATACAGTGTCATTACCTAAACACAAAGCCAAATCTAAGTGGCTGACCCTGGAATGGAGTATTATTCCTGGGGCTGTTAACTAAATAGACTCCGAGCACCAAATGCCTGGGAGCAGTAAGTGTGTGATTATGCCCTGCTGTTGCAAACTGTGAAATGCAGGTGTGAGCCTTACTATAGGCAAAAGTACAATCCAAATACGGCTGTAAATGATCTCGCCCTGCAAGCCGGTTCAACGTGTCCTTATTTCTAGCCAAACTAAATTACTTGCAGAAAAGCTGGGTGCTTGTTTCGTATATTAGCCCATATGAAATGGCCCCAGAGCAGTGCTGGACACCAAGGTATTACTTAACCCTTGTGGATTTGGGGAACAAGGGCAGCCCCCAGCCGTAATCCATTCAGGAGTGATATCGGCTGCCAGTGTGAAATTAAATACATTGCAGGGAATGAGTGTGGTACTTTTTATAGGTGATTCTTCATCCATATCAAACTTTAGTTTTAAAATCCTCTCATTGGATTCCACAGTAGGAAGAATGTCTCATCAGAAATTGGCAGGTTGCACTGTCCATGGATGGAAAAATGGGCCGAGCTCAGACTTCAGTGAAGGAACAATTGCTTAAGCGGAACCATTTCAAATCAGCTTAGCTCTTCTGAGCCACGCAGTTGCCGAAGGTCTAGGGAACATTCGGTTATGTTTCTATGGGGCTCAGACTGGCACTTGTTGCCCTTTACTTCTTCTACTAGCACTTTTGCTTCAAGGATCAATGTTTCTCTGGGGCAGTAGAACTCTTTCCTCACAGCTAAATTGAAGCAAGGCATAAGGGCTTCCCTCCCCTCACTCCCTGTCCCTCTTGACCCCAACATCGTCTAGTAGTCTGTGCTTTGTTAAATTGAAAATGTGTAGAAAATTTTATAGAGATCTTCTGCTACATAAATAGCTTTGAAAATAGTCGTAACTTTAAAAACAGGTCAGAAAGGAAATTGAACAGTGCCTGAGTTTCATACCATCCAGTCTGCTTTTTTAAAGGACTGCATTGGTCTCCCTAGTAAATGGTTACTTTTATTGTTGGGGTTTCCACCACTTTTTTCTAGTTGCTCTTAATAGAAAAGGGAGCTTGGTGGAATTTTCTGATGGAATGTCAAAAGTATCATTAATGGCTTCTGGCACCACGGTCAAAACTCAGCCATGGTTTTGTCTTGGGTGGGTGACCCATGTGACACTGCACTGTTGAGCATCCAATTCTTAATGAATATCAATAGCTTCCTCTGCTGATGACCCCAGTGTGGTTCCTGGGCAAGTTCCTGAACTTTCATGGCTCATAGCTAGGTCCTGTGTTCTTTTTAGTGGTAAGCCTTGGTTTTTAGCACTTTCATTCCAAATTCTTCTTTGGATATGAAAGTTTATTAGGAGGCTTCCCCCACCTCCTCAGCCAGTACTGGGAATCAAACCCATGCCTTTGAGTCAGTCGAGTACTCCACCACTAAGTGATTCCCAAACCCCAGAAGGCTCTTTTGGTGATAATATTTTCTGAGTGGACAAAGAGTTTATAGCTTCTTAAAATGTGCTGAGATCCAAATGCTTTTTTTTTCCTTCAGTATTAAACTGAAAGTCTATGAGATTGAAAATAATCATTCACAGGTTTAAAGGAGACAACCAATAAGTTGTTGTTAGGCATTTATCAATTCACTTGTGTAAGCATTCTTTGGAGTCTGAGTAAATAACATTTTAAAAGCCTTATTGAGATGATGGTAATTTCATCATTATATATGTTTTCCCAAGCCATATGGAAAGTTCACATCATAATTTTTAGGGTCTGAAATGCTGGAGGAAGGGAGCAGAGAATGTCGTATGGAACTCTACCAATTGCCAAATAATAAAAGCACAACTTAGGCTAGCTAAAGTGAAAAAAGATATAGTAATAGCTCAGATTGCTCAGCTCTGTTTGCTTTTGCTTGGTCTCGTATCAGGCAGGCTTGTTCCATGGGTTGGTAAGAGGATTCTTGCCCTTGATACATTAATAACTGGTCCTGAAGACTTGTATACTCGAGAAAGAGTTCATCACAACATCCACGTGAAACTCCAAAGCAGAGTGAGAATTCCTTAACTTTTAATGCTTGAGGCTACTCACAGGTTTTAAGGCAGAAATGGTAATCTGACTGGTGAGTGTAACCTATGCAATCAACCCCATGAGGGGAAATAGGTGATGTCCTTTGATTATATTCGTGCCACAGTCACGTGGAGTAAGGGGACAATTTCCAAACAAAAAAAGAGGTGATGAATAGACTAGCAATACTTGAAAGAAAGAGTTGCATATTTAAGTCATATTTATAAGTCTTTCAGGCATTGTCCTGGAATTATTGTGTTTTCATATCTTAACTAGGATCACCATCTAAATTAGGGAGCATTAATGGGAGCAATATAATACTCCCTTTATAAGAGGCAATGTTCCTTTTACAGCCAATCCTAAGTGTGCATGTTTAAGAAGAAGAAACTGTCAGAAGGGATGCTGCCAAAATAAAATGTCAAAATTCCCTTATAATGCAAATCTGAATTTTTCTCTTTAAATTTGAAATAAAATGAAATGTACTGATACCCATATATCCAGCATTGCCCCAACCACCATCACCACCACTGCCAAACAGACACGGGATATGAGGGGTTTATTCCCCAGAGATAGAGAATGTTTCTTTTTATACATTTCTGTGCAGTCAAGCACAGGATACTGTGGTTTGATCCCCAGATCCTCATGCCTTACCAGACCTGCCCTTAAGGCATCATGAGCTGCCCCCCCACCCCACCAAAAAAAAGAAATCCTTCTCTTTGTCTCTAATTACTGTGGGTAACAGGAACACCTTCTACAATGAAGGCCATCCTTAGGATCTGGAGCTCCAGCAACTTGACGTTCGTCTCTAGGTTTCCAATTCTCATCTTTGCTCTTTTCCCAGGTAATCAGTTCCTTCCCAGGTGTAAGTCATTCTGTAATACATTCCCATATCTTTACTCCTCTCTCTATCAATCTCTTAATCTTCATCTCTTCTGTCATTGCTCCTTGTTTTCTTAATTTTCCTACAAATTTCCATTCTTTGAACTAAAAGCCATATTACTGACTCTGGCTTTTTCTGAAGTGCAGATGTCATGAGTTTTACAACAATACTATGATAATAAAAGTGAAAATCAACACTAATCATGTCACTTCTTTTGTGAAATACCCTCTTTATTAATGGTTGCATTATCCCTATGGAATGGAGTAGGCTATCCATGTTAGTTTTATTTGGGAAAGTTCTTCATCCTTTGAATTCATTTCCAACGTTTGTGGTATTCTTTATAATAAAAACTTTGATGGGATTTCCTAGCATAAAAGCTAAAATGTTCAGATACTTGTTCAAATTTTTTTGCAGTTGAGGTGTGGACATGTGGCCTGTGCTGAAACAAAGGTACCTGCCTCCAAGGTTGAACTGATAGTGAGAAACAAACAAACAAACAGGGCCCCCCAACACACACAAGTAGAGAATTTATTTCTCAGGCCATAGAAGCAGAGGTGGCTTGAGACCTCAAATCTGAGGGCTTCCCTAGGTCTATGTTGGTAGCTGTGGCATCAAATGTTCAAGGCCAGTATCAGTAGGGATAAATCCCATTATTCAGGCTCTGTCTCAGCTGCTTAGTTTGTGGCAATATTTTGGCTGTGGTTCTGGCTGTGGTTTTGATTATTTCCTGGACTCTCTCCTCTTTGTCTTTTCTGAGTTTTGTTCTCCAGTGACACTCAGCATTTCTGAGTATTGTTCCCTTTGTGATGTTTCTATAAATACCAAACCCAACATTCCTGTAGTTGAGCCTGCTCATATTCTGGCAATAAATTCTCTACTGTCTAATCAGCAGCAGTGATTTTATATTCATGGAAATAAGGAACCATGATGGATACAGATATGTTATTTTTAATTTTGTTTTGTAGATCTGACAAAAAAACATGTAGCAAAAGTTTGAAAATGAGAGGTTCCTGGATTAGTAAGTTCATTAACAATGTAGGTTCCTTTGTTCTTTCCAGTCTGCCATTTCTCCCATGAATTTGGGAGGGGAGATTCTCGCCAAGCTACGCAAAATTTTCACCAAGTTATACAAAAATAGTATCAGTAATATTTTTTAGACAGCATGTTGATTCTTGTTCTTGACCATTATGAGTAACTGGTACCAAGCTTGCCCCTTCACTAAAAGCAGCTATAAGCCTGGGCAAATCTGTGAGGCATTTATCTCTAAGTGTGGTCTTTGAGAAATAGGAATCACAACAGATGAGCCTCCTTTCTTTCTTTCTTTCTTTCTTTCTTTCTTTCTTTCTTTCTTTCTTTCTTTCTTTCTTTCTTATGGCTTGAATACACTTTCTTCTCCAGTGTAGGCTGGTGGATCCCAAGTAAAACAATGGTATTGCTGAGCTAAGAAAGCAGAGATCAGAAATCCAGACTCTTGAAGTAGTCTCTTATGTAGTCCTGAGTAGAGCACTGGATAAGAGGGAGCTGGCCATAGGAGGCCCCTGAAGCCCACATGTGAATTTAGGACAATTCTCTGGCTGTAGGACGCCCTGTGCAGGTCAAGTTGGAGGCCCCATGAGACATGATCCAGATAGAGGCAGTGCACATGCCACTGAGCTGTGGTAACACTGGCCATGCGGTGTAGAGCTGTTGGACTTCTGGACCACAGGAGAAAGGAAGAAAGAAAGATGTTGGAGGTTAGGGTGAGATCTAGAAAAGTCTTTATGGAGAAATCAAGCCTATCCCTATAAAGTGCAAATAATAAATAAGTAAATAAACAAACAAAAAAATAAAACTCAACACAATGACAGCTATGTTAAGAATAAAATCAAGCACAAGATAATCAAAAGCATCTATCAGTAATTTCATTGTGTGAGGGGGCAAACTCATTCTGTTTTCAAGAATGATGATATCATCCAGATGTGCTACAATGTAGTTTCACAATATCCAACACAATATCCAGCACATAGTTAAACATTCATAAACACGTAAAGAAAAAAAAAGATCAGAGAGTAAATGCAATAGAAAAAGATCACAAGATGACCCAGACACTGGAGTCGGTGGACAAAGATTTTTATAGACCTGATTATCACTATAAATCTAAGGACCACAAGGAAAAGATGCACGCTCTTGACGACTCTCCGGCTCTGCTGCATCCTCTTTTTCTTTAGCGCCTACTGTGGTGAGGCTTCCTCGGGGCAGAGGAACAGCAGGATGAAAGGCAGAGAAGTGTGGAGTGGGCAAAGCTGCACTTCTGTTCCTCGGGCCGCGTTGCCGGTAGTGCCTGTCACAAGCACCCAGAGCCCACCTTGCCTGTGCCCCCTCGTTGTTCCAGCCATGTCACTGGAAGGCCCAAGGCTGTGTGGACGGATAGGAGCCTAGGCATACAGCCCCAAGCAAACCCCAGCCTAACACATCGTGGCTTCGCTGCAAGTTCTTGGAGTAAAAGAACTGTACATCTCACTTATAGGGACTGCTCAGTAAATACTTACTAGGTGAGTGAACAAATACTAGCCATATAAAATACTTTACCAGGTTTGAACTTTCAAAAACATGCACAATGCTTCCCAGAGACCTCCACAATTCACTAACACTCTCTTACCTAAACCCAAAGCTCCCCCAAAAGTATGAAACTTCTCCCAGAAAGTCCTTTAACATTTCCACCCTAACAAGACCTTTTCCTGAAGTTCTTGAAGAGATAAAGTGTAAGAGTAAGGGAAGAGTAAGTATTTTCCCACGGCTGCCCTTCTAACTCCTGATTTCAACCATCACAGAATAACTGTCACCAAACTTGCCCTGTCATTAAGAGCAGCTATAGACTTGGACACATCCATGGGACAGTTATTTTCAAGCCTTGAGTAATAGGCATAGGAGTGAGGTCCATAAAAAATGAGAATCCTCCTAGACGAGCCTTTCTATTTTTTTCCAGCACAAGCAGGAGAAAGATGGAGATTGGTCACTCTTTTAGTAAAGAAACAGCAACAAAGAGATGCCCTTTCTCCAGTTCATTTCTTCCAAAAATATTATCTCATCATCAGTGGTGCTAAAACATAAAGAACAAAGTATATCCTGTCTTTAGCTTAGAGAGAGAGCAATTGGGGATTAATGTGGGTAAGAGGAAGAGACAACCTCTCCCCACCCAAACCCTGTCCTCATCTCTCTTTTACTTCCTCTCACTCTCTCTTTTTTGTAAACCCTACTTAGGGTTTATAGTGGCTGTCGGAGCTGGGCATGCCCATTGGCTGCAGGCAAATCTTGTTTGCAAACAGGAAGCTGCAGGAATTCTCTTAGTGGTGTTTCTACTCTTTATATGAGCTTAATCCTGGGGATTAACAAATGGATCAGCTGGAGACCTCCTCTCACTGTGAAAGAATAGACAAGTTGAAGCAAGAACAGGCCCTGAAATGTCTCATTCTGCTGGATGTGAAGAATACAGCACCTACCAGGCACTGGGCAAGGTGTGTCTACTGGAAGTGTCAGGCCTGGGGAATACAGCCTCATTGCCCTGGTGGCCTCTAATGCTGCCAACTTCACCAGTTCCCTCCTCTCCACTCACTCTTGCCTCTGCCTTGCAGCCCCACCAGCTAACTCTCCCTGTCTCTGTCAGGTCTTTGAATATCCCTTATCTTTTCTCATTTATCAGGCCCCTAATTTCTCTGTCCCACTCCTTTCTCCCCCAGACTCCACTTGGAGCCTGTCCTCTCCCTGATGTGTCTTGTGTTACTTGTTCAGGGATGTTGTCTAGCAGTGAGACTTGAGACAAGGATTCCTGATTAGGTGATTTTAATAGCAAGATGCTTTCAGAAAAAAAGGAGATAGGAGAGCAGCAGGAAAGACCAGAAGAAAAAAGACAAAAACAATACCTTAGCTGGATACTAACTTCAGCCTGGTCCATGGACACTTCTGCAATACAAACCCCTTATTTCCACCAGGTTCTGTCTTGAGCTGAAGGGTCCAGTATATCGTGCCTTCATGCCAGGCATGTGTTGGTTGCTGGCTGGCAAAAGAACAACCTTCTGGATGAAGCAGCTCCTACTCACCTGGGGCAACTGCACACCGAAGAGGGTCGCTGGGGGTGCAGACGGGCCTCCTGAGGGAGAGCCCAGGGGCACTCTGAAGCATCTGCTAGATGTGGAATTCAAGGAAGAGGGTGTAGATCAGTTTCAGCACACACCAGGCCATGAAACAGAGCGTAGGATAACTACAGAAAGAGAAAAGCACTGGCAACTCTGCCCAAGAAGCGATACTCAGCATGTGGTGCATTTTGAGTAAGTACAGTTTTTCACTACTTTGGGTAAAGCAGCTCCTATCTCTTCTTCAACTCCATACTGTTATTTTCCTTTTTTTCCCCCTCTTTTTTCTGTCTTCAATATTTGAGATTTTTGGGAGCTGAGGAGATGGCTCAGTGGAATAAGTCCTTCCCTGGCAAGCACAAGGGCCTGAGTTCAATCCCCGGTTCTGCCAAAAATAAAGAGAGATTTTATTGTTTTTTAAATTATTATCACTGTACTATGCTTTTATTGTTAGTCTAGAGCAGTCATGGCATACATTTTAGAGCTCTCAATGATAACAGCTGGCTGTGGCACGAATGTCATAGATTTGCCACTACTGGTCTAGATTGTAGAATTCCTTCTACTTATAAAAATGTTTACTGTAAAATATACTCCTATTCCAGTAGCAGCCACAGGTATCTCACATTCATTGCATCTCTTGATTGTACCAAGAAGTGGTGTGATGTGATTAACCCCGAACAACTCGGTTTGTTTATGTATATTCTACAATGATCACATGATGGTGCAACTGCCTAATGCCAATTGAATTCCGCAGCATGTTCCCCTGTTACTATGCAGCGTGACTATAACTAGCTCACTAAAACAATGGAAAAGTAGCTGCTCTTTGGGACTGAATTGTCTTATCATTCATTGTTTTGTTTTGTTTTGTTTTGTTTTGTTTTGTTTTGTTTTGTTTTGTTTTTTTCAGAACTGGGGATTGAACTCAGGCCCTTGTGCTTTACTGAGCCATCTCTGCGGCCCCTGTCTCATCATTCAAACCCATCTATTGAAAGAGGGAAGGCAGAGCCAGAGCAGACATTTCTTCCTCTCTTTTTTTAGCTACCTTTCCTTCTTCCTTCTTTTCTTTTCTTTTTTTTCTTTTTTCTTTTTGGTGGAACTGGTTATTAAACTCAGGCCCTTGCACTTGGGAAGTAAGCACTTATCCTACTGAGCTATCTCCCCAGCCCCCCTGTCTTTTATTTTTATCCAGTTTGTGAGTGTGTTTGTGTCATGAATGAAGCAGAATCCACGTGGGAAGGCTCTTGTGGGTGTGGCCCACGGAGCCACTGTGCCACTTAGTGCAATGTGTGGTACACAAAAAAGATGCTGATTGAATGAACTTGGACTTGCCCAAGGGCCTATAGCATGTCCCAGACCTGGTGTCCAGTGCCATCGAAGGCTTCCTCTGCCAGCCCTGTACACCTCCACTCCAAACTTCCTCTTGCTTTCAGCGCTCAAGTTTCTGGCCATCTACAGAATAAGGCAGGGTGTTCACAGAACTCTCCTAAACTGAAAACATTCCATCTTCTTCACTATAGTCATCTTCTTGCCAAAATAAGCCAGGAAAGTCCTGTGAGTATCTGGATTCCAGCAAGAGTTGAGTTGGCCTTGGTTGGGAGTTTCCTTTGCTCCAACTTCTATGCATCTGGGGCAGGCCTTCCGGGCCTGGGTGCTGCTTCACTGTCGCTCTAGGGAAAATTCACTATGTACCTGCCTGGGCTGATATTCCAAGAGCATTTTATTGGTTTTGTTGATTCACTTTGTATACAATTCTTAATACACATACCAAAAAAAGCCATATATTGTTGTCCAGCTGTTCCAGTGACTTTCCAGCTTCAAATTTAGAGGCAAATTTTTTCTAAGAAGATTTAAGTACCAGTATCTTCAAATGCTCACAAAGTGTTACTTATGTCCTACCAATTCAAAATTTTGTATCACATACACTACATATTCAATTTTTTTATCTTTCACAGCACAAAATCCTAGTCCTCCATTCTGTGTGATTTGAAAAATTTCTCTCAAATATTTCTAGGCTTTTCCAGAGAAGGTGCCATTCTGCTGGCTATTGTTGTCATTCTTTCATTGGAGCAAAGGCTCAGGCACAGCCCTATTCCTATCTGCCCCACTAGTAATTATTTATCTTTGTTGTTTCAAAAATGTGAGCCTCCCTTATCCTTCATTTCTCAAGTGCTGAGGGTAACAAGTTGAAGATGATCCAAAGGAATTGCAAAACTAGAAAGTGAAAGCACTTGGACACCAGACTGCTGAAAAAATTCAGTATCAGACTAAACAGTCTGAATTATCAAACCCCTAGAGTTGCCAACAGAGCCTGCTCCCCCAGTTGCTTTGCTCCTTGCCCCTAGAACATGCTCCAGGCCTATGGTTCTCATTGCAGTGCACACACTCTTGGGACTCCCGGAATGTGAAACTCAAGCTTATGCCAGAGGAAATCCCATAGTTTGGTCATTCTTCTGAGCATAGTGATATCTTTAAATACTATTTTACTTTTTATTATTTTATTTTATTTTTATTTTTTTTTTGTTTTTGTTTTTTCTTTTCAAAGTTTTATTGATAGACATATAGCAATGAGACAGTTTCAAATCAAATCGAAAGTACAGTTTCAACAAATAATACATTGCATATATTCTTCTTAGTGGTTAATTACTGTACAAGATGCAGACTTGTGATCCTATTTACAAACACCATTAGAACAAATCATTCTATTCATTAAGAGAATGCAACTATATATCTATCCCAACCACTTTGAATACACAGATACAAAATGGACATTCATAGTTATACCCCATTTTTTTTTTAATTCCGTTATTGAATATTATAGGTGTGTAAACTCAGCAAAATATTCTAAGAGTCCAGCAGCCCATAATAGCATTGGGTCTTCTGTTTAACTAGCAATGTAAGAAATTATTGACCTGAGTCCCCCACAGCTCAACATAATAACATGGCTTTACTTCCTATATTTCGTCTTCATACTTTTCTACTGGATGGTTAAGACCAAGGTAAAGCAGGACTTATGCAACAAGAGTTGTAGCTTTTTGGTCTGAGAAGGTCAGTGAAATCCCCTCAGGATTTATCCTGAGATCCTGTACCTCAGATTGTAGAACCTTTGTCAGTGCAGCCATGTGGATGAGTCACAGCCAATGCTTGGCCAATGTGCTCTCTGTGAAAACCTGAGAGAGTGTCTTCTCCCCATGTGACTCTCCTTAGGCACACTCTACGTCATCGATCACTTTCCTCTTTGGCCCCATAATCTTCTTGATCAGAAAATTTGGGACACTACCGAGGTACATGACATTACAGTACAAGTTCTCATATGTCCTGAGTCTTAATTGACCTTAGAAGACTAGGGCCAAAATGTTGGCTTTCCTTGTAGCCCTCCTTTTTCTCTAATTTTGTTCTGTAAACTTAGGTTGTTAACCATCCAGAAGACAAGTTTATTGTTATTATCAAACGACTTAGGCTATCAAGCTTAACCTCACTATCTCACTGCATTTCAAACATCTTAGGCATAATAAGGAACAGGTATTTTTCATCAAGTATTGATATGTTGAACTTTAAGTCCCTACAGAATATGATAAAAAAATTTAAAAATTAGATTATATTTTAACAATAGGATAAAGAATTCTATGCTTCTCATGTTTGCACATAAGTCCAAAAATCTCACCATATACAACCTTGAAGCAGGACAGACCCACAATATTCCTTTTCCTGTCTCTTGCTTTCATTCTCCACCCCTTTCTTCTTGAACATCCACCTACCCGAGAGACATCTTAGCAGTAACTGGCATGTCATGACAAGCAGCCCATATTCAGAATACCACAATGACAGGCACTCCCAACATGAAACCACTATTACAAATTACCATCAGCAGTGCAGTAGCTTAGTTCACAGATATCAGTATATATAGTTAGGGTGAGAATCTTTCCAATTAACTCCTAAAGAACCTTCTGAATAATCTCTGGATCATTGCCTTGCTCATCTTTTACATATAACTGCCTGGCTTAACATTGTCATGTTTCCTAGCTTGTCACCTTTCCCTCTCTTGATTAGTTAGTCCTTGAGATCCTGATTTCCCTTTCCTTGTATTATATCTTTCTATTTGTATTTCTTCTTTGGAGTTCTTATACTAGGGAGACTATACGATATTTACTATTTTACTTTTTAGAAAAATAATTTATTGAGAAACATATGGCAATAAGTCAGTTTCAAAACCAATTACTACTACAGTTACAATAATTAATACATTGTATATTATTGTCTTAGTGGTTAATCATTGTACAAGATGCAGACATGATATCCTGTCCACAAACATTATTAGAATAAATATTTCTGTTCATTGAATTAAGAGAATGCAGCTATATGTCTATCCTATTTTGAATATACAGATACAAAATGGTCAGTCATTTATATCCCGCTTTTTTGTTTAGTCTTGTCTGAGAAGGGAATTCCATTGTCATTTAAATATTGTAGGTGTGTGAATGCAGCAAAATATACCAATATAGTCCAGTAGTCCATAATAGTAGTCACTTTTCCATAAGACTGGCAAAGTCAGAAGTTGTTGACTTGAGCCTTTTATGGCTCAGCCTATCAATATGACTTTACTTTTTACACTTCATTTTTATACTTTTAGCTGGATTGTTAAGACCAAGATAAAGCAAGACCTATATAACAAAAAGTGTAACTTTTGTATTAGATAAGGTCAGTCAAATGCCTTCAGGATTTACCCTAAAGCCCTGTACCACAGTTTGTAGATCCTTTGTCAGTGTCAGCCATGTGGATGAGTCATGGCCTTTGCTTGGCCAATGTGTTTTCTGTGAAAGCCTGAGAGAATGTTTTCTCTTCAGGTGACTCTCCTTAGGCACAGTCTATGTCATTGATCATGTTACTCTGTGGCCCCATAATCTCCTTGATCAGAAAATTTGGGACACAACTGAGTTACATGATGTTACATACAAGTTCTCCTATGTCCTGAGTCTTCACTGATCTTGAAAGGCTAGGGCCAAAATGTTGGCTGTCCTTTTGACTCATTTGTTTTCTTTTTCACTTATTTTATCTTGTATCGCAATACATGCTTCTATAATCTATATTAAACAGAAGATAGGTATTTAGGAAAACAATCTTTTCCTATCTTCTATAAAAGCAAAGTCTATTATTATTATTATTATTATTATTATTATTATTATTATTATTATTATTATTATTTTATGTATTTGGTTATTGCAGGGTCTCATTACGCAGCTTGGATTCATACTGATCCTCCTGCTTTCAGCCTCCCTATCCCTGAGATTACAGGTGTGCATCACCATACCTGGTATTCTGGCTGGCTCAACTGGTTGCTAGGGATCAAGCCATGCTCCCTGTGCTTTGCTTAAGCTTGTGTAAGCAGGCACCTTAGTCTCCTGAACTACCTTGCTGGCCCAATGTCTGTTGTTTATATGCTTTCATGATGATGAGACATTTCAGGAATATATGGCAGTCCCACTAAACTATACTTCTTAGCCCCTTGTATGTAAATGCGAGGCCCTGACTAACTGGGTATGAGCAAGAGTGGTGTACATACTTTTCAATCATGTCAGAAGGAAGGGGTTTTGCTTTCTTCTCTCGTCTATCGTGAATAGGCTGTATCTTAGGTAGACAAATGAAAATGTCACAAGATCCATAGTTAAAATGGTTCTTAAATATGCACCATCATCTCACAAGTCATTCACTTTTTTCATATTTACATAGGGTAGAGCTCCACTTCTTCCAGAAGACTCTACTGATGGCAGTCACTACATGTCCTCAAGAAACGGAGGATGGTGGTGCTGCTGACTGTCACTGAGATTAATACCTAGAGAGGGCAGAGCTCCAGGATTGGGTTCTTGATTGTCTAACACACTGAGGATTACAGTCAGGCCTGGGTTCCTTGTGCTTGGTCCTAGCAGTGAGAAAAAGCTCTTTTCTAACCCACTATTTATAGTTCAGCCCCAACCATGTGTCTTAACTTAATTCAGCTCAGGTGGGCTGGACTTCATTCAGAGGCAAAGGTACTGAGTGGAGGTGATAATGGCTGGGATAAAAGAGTGAGGGGTCTGCAAGCTTAGGTTGTTAACTCTCCAGAAGACAAGTTTATTGTTATTACCATATAATCTAGGCTGTTAAGCTTAACCTCACTATCTGTCTGAATATCAAACATCTTAGGCATAACATGGAACAGATATTTTTCATCAAGCATTGAT
>NW_004524654.1:2785512-2788443 GCF_000260255.1 Octodon degus
CATTCTCTTAATGAATAGAAGGATTTGTTCTAATAATGTTTGTAAATAAGATATCATGTCTGCATCTTGTACAGCAAATAACCACTTGGAAGAGAGTATGCAATGTGTTAATTATTGAAACTGTCCTACCAATTTGATTTGAAACTGTCTCATTGCTATTCATTTCTCAATAAAATTATGGGAAAAATACTTTTATTTTTTTTACCAGTCAAAAAAGAAAAAGAGAAATATTTCACTGAATTGGTATTGCTAGTGGTGAACTACACCTGCCCACACTGTATCTTATAATCCTAGCGAAAGGTTCTTTATCTAAGTTGCTCCTTCTTTTATCCACAGCATTCAGTGAGTGCCTGGCTCATTTTCAGTGCACAAAGTGAATGAAATAATAAAGAAATTGAAGCATTTTTTTTAAAAAAAAAAAGAATGAGGGGGCTGGGGAAGACTTAAAGCATTTCCAAACAACAAATAGAGAGACTGGAAAAGTAATTCTCTTTAATGTGCCACTTGTGTTTAACCAGAGGTGATGTGGAAAAAACACCTGAAAGAATAACACACAACTGAAACAATCCTATCATTGTCCCTTTTTATTGATCCAAGTTACACTATATTTCACACTCCCAAGAGAATATAGATCTCTAGCATTATGTCTATTGAGGATATTAGTGATTTAGTTGTTTTCTATTCAATGTAATAATGGGGCAGTAGAAGCTACACCAGTGTCCTTTTTTGCATTTTACCTTTTTGAAAGTGATATTGGGTTATTTTTTTGGTTGCAATCAGTCATGACTCTTACATTCAGATCACCATGATGCACTGTGGCAATATTTGAGGGTTGGTTCCATGAATTATATGCACCTCAAAGGGCCTAAACAATGCCTGAACATTAACTGAGGGAATCAGTAGATCCACAGTCAATATCTGTAGACATTGTACAGATGGATGTTAGAGTCATATAAGGAGGGTTATGATAAGGGCTCAATTGAGACACCTTTTACTTTTTAAACTGAAACAGCCAATATACAGTTACTTATTATAGAGATGACATTTCCTCAGAGGTCCACCATTAAGCCCACAGGGAGTCTCAGACAACAGGTAGACTTGCCCATCTGGTTTCTTCAGTCCTGTGAAGTGCAGCTACCCCAGCCCATGCCCACCCCTGTGCCTTCCTTTGAGTCCTGTCTTTCTCTTTAGTTCATCTTTTGGAACACAGTCTTACTGCCTTCTTCTCAGTCTCATCCCTTGTCCTTTCTGGTGTGTATTAAGGCTTTCCTTCCTGTATGGTATCTGAATCTCATAACATCTGTGCATTTAAAATCTTTACAAGATTTAGCCCTTCGGCATATCGTAGCTTATGGTGATCAGGGTTGTTTCAAGCTTTCTGTCTCTAACCACTTTTTTAAAAGTAGAAAACTTGGGCCAGTGAGATAGCTCAGCAGACTAAACACCTGCGTACGCAAGTGCAGGGGCTGGGTTTGGTCCTTGGCACCACATGTTGTACCAGCCCAACCCCTGGGCACGCTAAGCCAGCCACTGAGTCTGGGTGTGGTGACACACACCTGTAATCCCAGCACTGCAGAGTCTGAAAGCAGAAGGAAGACTATGAGTCAGACCTGTGTAGTGAGATTCTGTATGAAAGACATTAAAAAAAAAAAAAAAGATTTAAAAGTAGAAAACACATCTTACTTACCTCTTCCATTTCCTGTGGATCTGAACATTTTCAGGATGTAGAGAAGAAACTGAGTAAAAAGTAGTGGGTATTTAATGAAACTCATAGATTGGCTGTTAGTTAAACTTTCTGAATATATTCACCTCCTGTGTCTTTTAATTTTTCTCGTTAGCTTGTATGTATGTGTTCATTCTTCTAACATATATTTATTGAGTGCCTGTTATGTGTCAGATGTCATCCTGAGTCTGGTGATAGAAAAAATAGATGCTAATTTTCTTTTGCCTGGATAGTTGAGGAAGAGAGTTCTTGGAGAAAGAACAATCTAGAAGGAGAAGCTTCCTGGGCCAAAGGCTGAATGGAGAGTTGCCCTGTTTGAGAAGTACACCAGGGTGTAATGGGACATAGGATTCTATGGACACACTTGGAACTTTGGACTGGATAAAGATGTCTGCAATATCTTTGCCTGAGGATGGCCCTTGGGCCCATGGATCTAGGTATCACTTGATCAACAGTGATATTGCAGGACAGGAACAATCTAGAAAGAACTTGCAAAATTTCAGAAGGTGACTTAAAACTTAAAAAAAAAAAAAAAAGAAGCACAACAACTGTAGTAGGGACTGGTAGAAAGGGAAGACATTCTGGTGCTACTACAGGAGATTTCTGCTTCTCTGTTGAGTATTTTAAGCCCAAGTCTCCCAATGGTTGATCTGGTTGACAAGTAGAAAGGGGAAGGAAGAGAATAAATTCAGTGTAAAGACTCTATCATAAGAAATAGATGAATAAGAAGAGTCCAAATATCCTGGACCACTTCAGGCTAGGAGCAAATACATACTGGGTATCAGGGGCCCCCAGGCAGGCTTTATGAAAAGGAGCGATAAAAACTCTTGTAGCTAAGAGTGAGGCAATCATAGAGCTAGCTTTCACATATGCACATGCGCATTTTAGGATTTGGTGTTGTTTCCTTGTTACCCAAATTGATATCTGAAACTGCACCACTAGAGAGAGAGAGATATTTTTTTCTATATTTTTGGGAAGGGTCTACAAGGTGTTCAAGGTCTCACTACCAGATTGGGCTCATGGTGATTCTCCTGTTTACAGCCTCCCAAGTGCTGGGATTATAGGCACGCACCACCATGCCCAGTTGCAATTGCTGTCTCAGCGTGCCCCTGGGGCGGGGCCGGCATAGCAGGCCCAGGGATTGAACTCCCAGCCCCTGCACCTGCTTGCAGGCACTTTAATCCACTGAGCTATGTGGCCAGTCCAAA
>NW_004524654.1:2789068-2796291 GCF_000260255.1 Octodon degus
TATATATATATAAAATATGGGTCTTGGTTTTGATTTACTAGTGTGGAAAAAAACATTCTAATGAAAATCAAGTTTAATATGTCAGTTTTAAAAGTAGTATTTGGGGGAGTTGTTGGGTTTTGTTTGTTTTGCGTCTATAGCACTGGTTACTTTGAACAAATAAAGCTTTTGTAGTTGCTTCCTTTATCAGAAAAAAAAATTATTTTTGTTGTTGTTGTTTATTGATTTAGTCCAGGGTCTCACTACACAGCTGGGACTCATAGTGATCCTCTTGTCTCAGCTTCCCCAGTGCAGGGATTACAGGTGTGCACCAGCACACCAGGTCTTAGTGCCTGGCTTAGTGTGCCCCAGTTTCCAGGGCCAGCACAGAATGCGGTACTGGTATCAAATCTGAGTCCTTATGCTTGCCAGGCAGTTGCTTAGAGGGCTGAGATATCTCTCTAGCCCTAAAGAGAGATTTTTAAAGATCTCTGCTTTATAGGTTCTTGCCTGCCCTCAAATCCATAGCTGGTAGATGCGGCTATGCACCACATGGTATGGGAAAATACGGGATAAATGTCATGAATCGCCTCAAAGTATCAATTTAACTGAAAATTTTTAAGAGGAAAAGTAATTTTCAGTTAACACAAACATTATGGAGAATAATACAAATTTTGTAAGGCTTCTAAAGATTATAAAAAGATATAAATGAAACTCTGCACCTGCTTGTCCTGCTTGTCCTCGGCCATTTGGTCCCTTCCCAAAAGTCTACACTTTCCCCTTTTGTTAGGAAGGGTGGCACTGCCACAAATCACACTTTTGCTTAGTGAATCTATAAAGTTCTCATCCTCTTAGTACCTGAGGATTCCTTCTGGAACCAGCAGGTGTGACTTTTGCTCCTAGAAAGTGCAAGGGCTCAAGTTTAGGGGCTTTCTGCTGGTACTGTGCTGAAAACTTTTATGCATTCACCAGAACATGCTTCGTGGAAAGTTTAGGTGGGTAAATTGGCATTGACAGCTCTGGTGTCATTGGTTCCATAATGTGTCATGAAAGAGTAGTTGGGATGACTTCAGATGACCAAAACTTGCCCCCAGGTGGTAAGTTGATTATCATCTGGAAAATAAACAGTATCTAATCACTTGGACTCTAATTTTTAGTTTTGCTCTTATAAACTTCTGGCCAGAAAGCAATTATTTCTCAAGTTTTGGAGACATAACGAGCCATAGGATAGCAGCTGTAGAACTTGTTGTAAGAAAATACAATAATTACCAAGTTAGACATATGCTAGGGCGACATTTCTTTGCTAATCAGCAGCGTCACTGCTGAAACAGTCACTGAAAACATGTTGGGCAGCCAGTTCTCCATTCTGTGTGCCAGTGGGAGGGAGAGGTAATGTAGAAAATCCCAAACAACACATAATCCCCACATCATTGCTGTCTGGCCTCAGGAGGTATCATATGGTTCCCTCCGCCCTTTGGCAGCAAATTCATGTTCTTTAATTAGATCCTGTGCACATTATTGTCAATATTAGCTTGACTTTCTGAGCAGATACTACAGCTGGCAGGAAAGACCTCCCTGGGCAATAGGGGAAATTCATTTGGGGATTAGAAATTAGCAGGAGACAATTCTGACATGGATAATCCTCCTGTGGGTAATTGAGTGTTGACTGGTATTTAGAGAAATGTATTTACGGCAGAAGAGAGATGAAAATGAAGTTTGCACCTTCTTGTTCCCCTCGGCCATTTGGGTCTATCCCAGGGACCCAAGCCTTCCTCATTCAGTAAGCAAGGCCGGTGCTGCTGCATGATGTATCTTTGGTTGGTGACTCTACCAGGGTCCTCACCCTCTCCGGTGCTTGAGAATTCCTCTTTGAGATATGCACTGCTTTTCACAATTCACTGTTTTTGTGCATTCTCCTCTCATGGCAGACAGGTAAACTGAGGCATAGAAACATGAAATGAATTATAATTCTAAGACTAAGCATTGGACTGAAAAGAAGGTGGCGGCTGTTGTGCACTTACACTGAAAGAAGGAAAATCTAGACCTCTTAGAGCACACAGTTGCTCAGTGACTGAAGAAGAAAAAGAAATCTGAAAACCAGCAGCTTGAAAACTGAGATTTCAAATTACATGCTGTAGCAACCAGATTATCTCAACCGAGGGTACCGCAAAGAATGAGGAACGGCTGGTGGTTTCAGAGTTTTTAAAATACCTTAAATATGAACCCAACCATGGATCTTTCTGAGGTCTGCCCATTACCCAAAGCCCTTCAGCTTCTCTATTATCCCTAGTTATGCTGTGACAGCTTGTATTTTACTCACTTAAAGTGGTACTCGGGCAACCTACTGAGGAGAAAGGAGATGTTGGAAGAATCTTGGGTTCTTGTGGCTCCTACTCTGTACAGTGGAAGCAACGAGAGCTACCTTGCCTCAGGCAGGAGAGTCACAGGACTAGGGACAGTGGAGGCGAAGCACTTGGTCTTGCCATGTGGTGAATGACTGATGCATGATAGGTATTAGTCTTATTTGTCATAATAATGTAACAACTACAACAATAATGGTATTTCAAAAGCAACATGATCTGTACTGAGAAGGTACTGTGAAGGTTAACTCAAGTAATCTATCAGACACGCATGCATAATAGTATCCTTTAGAATTTATTTTTCATTAACCACATGATCATATTAAGATTGGGACTCTTTTAGTGTAGCAAATCTGAACTAGGAAGAAGGTCACAAGGTCCTCTTCAAGTTTTCTCAAGAGAACAAAACATGTGCCTGTACAGGTAGACTGAGGACCACTGTAACTTCTGCATGGCGCCTTCTTGCCCATTACTTCTCTCCTGGCAAAGCAGGGCAGTGAACCCACTGGCACCAGGGTTCACAGACATGTGAAAAGTGTGCTAAACACAGCATCTGTTTCAATTGGCGATTCACTGATGATTCATTTGGAGTTGTGAAAAGCAGTTCCTGTCACCCACCTCTCCCGGTAAGTATTTGCTAAATGAAAGCAGGAAGTATACAGGAGTAATCAATGGGCTTGAGATGGGAATTTTAACATTGAATTGAACATGTTCAGTAAATCACATATTTCTAGTCAAAGACGAACCATTTAAGTATTTCCAATAGAAAATGAGTTAAATAAGTTACGCAAACCATCCAGTGGGGCAATATGTAGGTGTTAATTATTTTGTATTGTGAGTATATATCAATAAAAAAATAAAGCAAAAAGGAGGGTAGGGTTATATGAATTGTCTTGGCAAGGTACTATATCCATCATATTTGTTTTCAAAAGAAATCTGTCAGAGAAATGTGCTGTATGATTCCATTTATATTTTATAATATATTGATACCGTACAGTAATGTAAAATGTTTGAATAAGCTTAGAAATATGTAGAAGAATCAAAATGTTTGAACAGGGGTTATTTTTTGTTCATAGATTGGAGAAGCGGATCAAATGAGAGGAATGGGGTAAAGCTCCATTTTATTTCATGAAGTAATGTGCTGTTTGATTTTTCAGCAACACATTAATGTATCATAGCTAGAAGGAAACAGACCAAGAAGGGGGCTTTCATGTCATTTAATGTTTTTCTTCTGCAGATAGAGAAATTAAACTCAGAGAAATTCCTGAATCAAAGACTCTTGTAACAGAAAAGCAATGTAGTAAGCAGTGAGCCTTCTGTCCTCAAACTACAGACAAGGACAATGAGGCACAGAGGAGGGAATGATTTTCAGCTCTAAGGCATAAGCCTGGGGAGAAAAGAAGTTGGAAATACGAGTATCGAGGAAAATGTATGCTCTTGACACAGGGTATAAAATCTATTAAAACTGCCTCACTCATTGCGGATGAGGTAAGTGTTGACATTAGACAATTTGGTGGGCAGCATTTATTTTCCTACTTATTTAAATGTCAGAACGAGCAGCTGCGGCATCTTTGAAAAGGCCCGCAGGTGATGATCTTCCAAAAACTACCTTTAAAAAGGGTCAGAATACTAACATTGTAGCTTGATGATAAAATAAGGCAGAAATAACTACATTCAGCACACTGGGAACAGTTCAGTTTCTTAAAAAATATATGAGAGTAAAAATAAGACACACACACACACACATATATATGTATATGTATGTGCATAAAATATGGCACAAAAACACATTTGAATGTTAAAGAACATTCATCTAAGGAAAAGTAATGCTTCGGAGAAATCTGCTCTTTGAACACATTCACCAGGGATCTTTCAGTAATTTTCTTCTTCTCCAGGTACATTTTAGGTCTCACTGGATGACATAATAGGCTCTGTATACAGTGGCCCTGTTTTGACACAGTAAGCTGGGTCCCTCATTATACACTGCTAACCAGCCACAGAGATAAACCATGTCATTCTGAGGTTCTGGCTGGGTTCTGGCCTCACTGGTTGTGCTTAGGCATTTGTCTGTGTTGGTAACACAGAGAAAAGTAGAAAATCAACCCCCCAGTACTTGCACAATAGTCTGGATATTTTGATTGTAACAAAACAATTCCCAGCTTGCCCCACTCTTCACCTCTGTTTGTCCATATAGAACATAAAAGAAACCAAATGGACATAAGTGCTGTTACCATAGAGGAAAACAAAGATTTTGAGAAGTTAATGTAGCTATGTAATGACTCACCCTGAAGGGCCACTGCAGTGACTGACTTTAAATCACCCCTCAAGGTCATCTTTGAGTACATGTGCCGTGTCCACCGTCCTCTGGACCCCCGTGAAATCTGACAGAGATGTTGGCATTTTTTACACGGCAGAAAAATACAGCTGAAGTCAAGAAAACCACAACATCTGGAACTGGAGGAAAGATTTCACTGGAAAGAACTTGACAAACTCTGAAAACAAAGTTCTAGACTTTACTAATTTATTTTGGCTGCAAAGCCGAGCTCAATGAAAAGCTCAAAGAGGATTTGTCCAAGGCTCCTTTCAAAGAAGTAAAAAGCCAGCCTGCCCTAAAATTAATGCACTGACTGCATAAACAGTCAAGATAGTTATCTGATACTGAGGGAACAGAGGCACACGAGGCCTTTTTGTTATTTATGGGATTATTATTGGAGGAAACAGAAGCAATTAGATATCCCCCTGCAGTCAGAGCAAGGGAAGGAAAAAAAGTGTCAAACATCGTTTTTCAATTTGGTCTCTTGATCATTTCATTCTCGCTACATCTTAAAATCCAAATATACATATGCCCCTCATGCCCCACTGGTCTCTCAGCTGTTCCTTTGACTACTTTTTTTCTTTATTCTTTGAAAACTTCCTGGATTTTGAATGCTTTGTGGGAAGACTTTAAAATATCTTAAAACTATAGGCTGTGGCTTTACATACAAATGACACTGATTATCTTATTTTATGGGTTACAAAATATTTAATGTGCTATGTACGTAAACATTCTTGAAGAAAAGAGGTAAAGACGAACCTTAAAGTCACTTGAACTGCTCAAACATTTGTCACTGTTTTCTGTGTCCTGCCTTGCAAGTTCCCACTTTCTAGCAGCGTGAGCCCTTTTCTAGAGTTAAGGAAGGAGTGTGTGGCGTGTTCAGAGTTGCCCGGTCAGAAGCTTGAATCTGGGTTGAGTGACAGAGAAGCAGGCATAGAACGGGCTCGTCTTGCTGGGAGGAGCAGCCATGCTTGTTCTGCTGCTGCTGCTGCTGCTACAGAGAAAGCCCACGGGGTCCAGCCTAGCGTGGGGCTTGCTGGGATATCCTGTGTCAGCGGGTGGAAGCAGCAGGGCTCTGGCCTGCTTGGTGTGGTTTTGGCTGCTATCTTGCCGGCTGAGCAGTGCACCTTGGGTCTGCCTGTCTTTCCATTTGGCCCTCCATATTCACCATGCTCCCAAGAACTCTGCTATATCCACACATTAAATTCCTTCTCAACTTAAATCAGGCACAGGCTCTTTCTGCTGGTTGCCTCTTAGACTTGAGACAGGTATTCTTACAATCTCTTTACTCAGAGATACCATACTGGCAACATTTTCCCATGCTGTGTTCTGGCCTTTCCTCTGTACTCAGAGTGTTTCACTTGCCACGGGGTGGAGTTACTGACCCGAGGTCAAAAGAGAAACAAGAGAAATTTACCTTCCTTAGATGTGCACACAGGGGTTTTGTATCATACTTTCTCAGAGGTTCACAGGCATATTTGTGATTTCGCTTAACTTTGGGTAAAGGTGACTGATGACAAGGAAATATCCCAAATACACACTAGAGCAGTTGACACCTGTGATGCTTGTCTCTAATGATAATGGAAATAGTTATAATTCTACCTCCGAGTGTCTTCTATCTACCAGGTCCTTCACTGAGTGCATCATACAGTTCAGTTCATTCTTTCCTTGCAAAACCTCTGTGTAGGGAAATTGTTTCATTACAACTATACAATGTTCTGTGAGGTAGAAATTGTTCTTATTACAGATGAGAAACCTGAGGCATAGAAATATACCTAATTGGTCTGAATTCAAAAATAGTAAGGGGCAGCTCCAGAATTAGTATTCACATTCACTGGCACTGGAGACTAATTTAGTAACCACATCAGGCCTTTAACTCATTTCTAGGCTGGTTTGTACCTACTTCCCATGACTTACAACTAACTTAGTATGAAGTGTTTCTTATATCCCACTCTAATGCCAATCAATAGAGAAGAAATAGCCTTAATTCAAAGCATAATAATAACATAATATGTCTTTCAAAAATGCACTAAGTTTTATGTGGTATTTCAAGATGGGTCATCTCATGTAATATTTGGAAAGGACTAGAGAATAATTAAACAGAATCATCCCCAAATAAGCAAACTAAATTGGTGCTTAGAGAAAAAAGTGGGGGGAAAAGAAGATGATGTTTATGAGATTGAGCTCTCATAGGAAAATAAGTTTTAGGGATTTTTTGATAGCAATTTTAATGGTGAATAGAGGGGAAGAGGAAATTTTCCTACCATGCTGTATATGTATCTAACTCAGCAAATATGTGCTGAATTTGATGTAATATGCTTTTAAATCTAAAATGGTTGGGGTGGATTGGGCATTCTTTGGCTCATGTGAAAGTGGATTCTTATGCAAAGATTGGTTCAGTTCAAAAGTAGAGTGGATGAATGGGCTTAATTAACACTCCAGTAGAGCCAGAGGTGCCCTTGTCTTAAGAATGTGATCAATGATGTAGAGTGTGCCTAAGGAGAGTCACATGGAGAGAAAACATTCTCTCAGGCTTTCACAGAGAGCACATTGGCCAAGCAATGGCCATG
>NW_004524654.1:2797136-2806577 GCF_000260255.1 Octodon degus
GGGGATTGAACTCAGGCCATTGCGCTTGCCAGGGAAACTCTTATTCGACTGAGCCACCTCCCCGGCCCGAGCAGTCTGTCCTTATTCTCAAGAAGCATTATGTTATTGAGAGATCAGTGGGGAAGACTGGAGGAATGTGATGCATTCACTGTGCTGTTCTGAATCTGAGACAGACCTCATGGTGGAAATGTGGTCACCTACCCCTTCTGGCACCTAGAGTAACAACCACCTTGGAGGGGGCTTTCAGGTCAGTTGTGATATGATTTCTGTGGAAGTGCATAAGCAGGATGTCAGGCAAGGTTGAAAAGCATTACCAGAGAATATAATATACCTGTAATTTAAAAAGTATGACCCACATGTAATGGGTTGCATCAGACCAAAAGAATTTCTTCCTAAAACAGATGGTAATAGGCATGCTTCGTCTTTTCTCTTTTTTCTTTCCAAATGGCTTCTTGCCCCATCCAAACAATTAAACTTGAGTAAAAAAGAAATCACACAGTTTCTAAATGTCACCAGTCCTCCCATCTCCTACCTTCAAAATGAACTTGCATTTTCTTCACAATTGTGTTTGAAAGCTACATATCCTTTTACACTTGAAGGTGCTCTGGGGAGGTGGCCGATGGAGCTAGCTTTGAAGGGTGACTCACGGTGCCCTTTGCTTTCATTGCCAGTGTTTTCCTCCCTTAGGTTGAATAGAGCCAAAAAGCACAAAAGCCACTTGGAGGATTGAGCCAGGTGCCAAAATTGAGTATCTAGTTTTCACTGAACACAAACCAAGACGTTCTCAAGAGAAACACTTTTTGGTTTTTGTTAATAACTTGCCAGTGCTGTGCAAATTAAATAAGTGGAGCCATTGGTGAAACTGTATAAAGAGGAATGCTATGCTGAGGCCGATTTCTGGTGAATAGCTTTGCATTGCAAAGAATGCATCTTCTACAAGAGAGCCAATGGAATACCCCAGAGGCCTCACTCCACAGTTAGAGAGGAATCTGACTTTCAGAAGGGAAAACACCAAAAAGAGAGACACCTTGTTTTATCTTCCTCAAGGTACAATGGCTGGCTCCTTAGTGACTCAATGGTCAATGTATTCCTCTGCAGTAGCTGAAAATCAGGGGTGGTGTTGACAACCTGGGTGCTCCTCCTGAGACCCCAGGTTAAGCAGGAAGTGTTTAGTTCACAGGCTAAAAAGGGCTCTCCACGCATCAGTCTCCTAAGGGAAGAAAATGATGGTTGTGCCCTGGCTCTAGAACACAGAAGGTAAGACATGTGGCATCCAAATTTGAGGTACTCAGTTTGGGGCAGAAGGAAGCTGGTGTTGTTCTTTATCCTTACAAACCTGCTAGTAGCAGTGCTCAGTAAGTTGAATAGAAAATTGAGGGTTTTTTTTCTCTTTCTTTTTTTTCCTTTTGTACCAGGGATTGAACTCAGGACCTAGCACTTGGTTTAAACCACTGAGTTATCTCCCAGGCCTGAAAGTTGAATTTTGAAGCAGTGGTTTCCCATATCTACTTCAGCTTCTCCCTGGAGCAGCAGTGAGGGGCTGCAGTCCTGGTGGTACTTCTTGCTCTGTGCCCTGCCCATCCTTTCAGGATAACTCCCACCATTCCCCATCCAGCCACTGGGCCTTAGCATATTCCTGCTCACCTCTGAAATTCCATACCACATACTCTCCGAACCACAAAGATGAGAAATGCATTTTAATTAATGCATGCTACTTATATGTATTTATGACATATAGTATACTTGGACACATGTATACAACACATGAGGACCAAATAAAGTTAATCAGTATATCTACCACCTCAAGCATCTCTCTCTCTCTCTCTCTCTCTCTCTCTCTCTCTCTCTCTCTCTCTGTGTGTTGGGGGCATTCAAAATCCTTTCTTCTAGGTATTTTGTAATATATAGTAGATTATTGACTCTAGTCACCTCACTGTGCTAAAGAATACCAGAACTTTCCTCCTTCCAGTTAAATATTTTCTGTAACAGTTAGCAACCTCTCTCCTTACTCTCCCCACCGCCTTACCCTTCTCAGCCTCTGATAACCATATTTGACTTCATTTTCATGAAAGAATTTTCATATTAGCAAGAACATACAATATTTGTCTTTCTGTGTCTGGGTTATGTCACTTAACATAATGTCCTCCAGAATCAACCATGTCGCTAAAAATAAGACGATTTTGTACTCTTTTATGGAAGAATAATATCCTAGTGCATGTATACACACCATATTTCCTTCATCCATTTGTTTGTCAACAGACACCAGGGCTTGTTCCAAATCTTAGCTACTCTGAATAGTGCTGAAACAAACATGAGAACACAAGTACCGTATTTCTTTGACATTACTGTCCTTTTCTTACACTCAGTGGTAGAATAGCTAGATCATATGGTAGTTCTTTTTTTTTTTTTTTTTTTTTTTTAGTTTTTAGAAGAAACTCCATATTATTTTCCATATGGCTGTACTAACTTACATTTTCATGAACAGTTTGTAAGAGTTCCTCTCCCTCTGTGTCTTTACCAGAATTTGTTGTTTACCTTTGTGATAATTGTTCAGGATATCTTATGTGGTAATACGTTTTAACCCTTCTATGTCAAAGCAGATCTCTGAAGGCCAGTGAGATCTAACAAAGAGGTGACTAACTTTTCATCATTCTTTTTTATATTTAATTATTACCTACAGTATCAAATATTCATTACTTCTATTTATATTAGCTTCTTTCACTATTGACTTTTTATTTTTATTATTTTTATTATTATTTATTTATTCATTTGAGAAACCAGAGATAAGGCCTTCCCCTTAGTTTAGTTCTTTTTTTTTTCCATAATTTTATTGAGAAACAAATAGCAATGAGACAGTTTCAAACCAAATTGGTAGGATAGTTGCAATAATTAACACAGTGCCTACATTCTTCCTAGTGGTTAATTGCTGAACAAGATGCGGACATGATATCCTATTTACAAACACTATTAGAACAAATCCCTCTATTCATTAAGAGAATGTAACTATATATCTATCTTAACCATTTTGAATACACAGATACGACAAAATGGACATTCATCTGTATCCCCTTTTCTTGTTTAGTTCCATTATTTGAATATTAAAGGTGTGTAAACTCAGCAAAATATTCTAAAAGAGTCCAGTAGCCCATAATAGTATTGGGTCTTCTGCTTGACTGGCAATGTGAGAAATTGTTGATCTGAGTTCCCTACAGCTCAACATAACAGCATGGCTTTACTTTTTTTTTTTTTTTTTTACCAGCGATCAAACTCAGGACCTTGCACTTGCCAGGCAAACACTTACTCAACTGAGCTATCTCCCTGGCCCCATGGCTTTACTTCTTATATTTCGTTTTTATACTTTTCTGCTGGATGGTTAAGACCAAGGTAAATCAGGACCTATGCAAAAGAGTTGTAGCTTTTGGGTCTGATAAGGTCAGTGAAATCTCCTCAGGATTTATCCTGAGATCCTGTACCTCAGATTGTAGAACCTTTGTCAGTGTCAGCCATGTGCATGAGTCACGGCCATTGCTTGGCCAACTATTGACTTTTTAAAAAGTGTTTCTATCTGAAAACTGAAAGGTAATATTAAAGCACATCCTCCTGTGTATCTTCAGTGTACTGCTCCATGAAGTTCTGTATATGTCTATATGCTGCAACCTCCATCCACACTGAAAGTGTACTAATTTTTTAAAAGAACAATGTTTTTACTATCAACAGTAATTTGTTTTCTCTCTCTCTCTCTCTCTCTCTCTCTCTCTCTCTCTCTCTCTCTCTTTGGTGCAGGGTCTCACTACACACCTCAGACTCATGGTGATCCCCCTGATTTCTACCTCCCCAGTGCTGGGATTGCAAGTGCGCTCCACCAAGCCCAGTCTTGATCGCAGTCTCAGCATGCCCCAGGGTTGGGGCTGGCACAGCAGGCCGGGGATTGAACCCCAGCCACTGAGTCTGCCTAAGCAGGTGCTTTAATCTGGTGAGCTATTTGGCTAGCCCTTAACAATCATAATTTTAAAAAATATATATTTGGTACAGGGTCTTACTACACAACTTGGACTCTAAGTGATCCTCCTGTTTTCTTCCTCCCCACTACTGGAATTAGAGGTGTGCACCACCTTGCTCAGGCTCAGTGACTGACTCAGTATGGCATGTGGTGCTGAGGATCTAACCCCAGTCCCTGTACTTGCCTAAGCAGTCACTTACCTGAACTATCTCACCAGTCCTAAAACAACTATAAATTGTAAATGCTTAAATAGCTTATTGGATTAAAGTGCCTGCTTAAGCAGAGCACAGTTGCTGGGGTTCGATCCCCAGCCTGCCATGCTGACCCTGCCCCCGGGGCGCACTGAGACTGCGATGGAGATTAGGCGTGGAGATTACATGCCTGTAATCCCAGTGCTTGGGAGACTGAAAACAGGTGGATCGCTATGAGTCTGATCTACATAGTGAGACCCTATAGACCCTGTACTAAAATACAAAACTAAGTAAAGAAATACATAAACAAAAAATAAATTGTAAAACTAAATTTTAAATTCAGATGAAATTATGTTTCATCTGAATGCATGTTCTGTATTACTAGATGTTGTGACATCATTAACTTTTTCATCCATTGAATAAATATTTATTTAAAATTTTTTCATAGTACGTATTTGTGATAAATAAAGAATACATTAATTGTGAAGAGTTAGTCCATATACACACATCTTAATTCATTTTACTTTCCCTTCCCACTGCCTCCCTATATTTAGTGAATATTTATTATGTATAAAGCATGATTCTAGATAATAGGGTATACAGCAGTGAATAAAGCTGCCCCAAGTCTTTATTCCTATACAATCTAGTTGGGGAAAGGGACAAAGAAAAAAAGTAGAATAGTACATAGCGGTGAGACAGTACCAAGGCTCTGGAGAAGAGTAGCAGAAGAGAAGAGCCAGTGCTGTTTTTTTTTTTATTAATTAGTTTATTTATTAATGTATTTGGTTGTTGCAAGGCCTCACTATGCAGCTGAGACTTGTGCTGATCCTCCTGCTTTCAGCCTTCCCAGCGCTGGCGTTACAGGCATGTGCTACCGTGTCCGGACTCTTTGGCCAGCTCAGGGTGCCCTGGTGGTGGGGCTGGTGCGGCCTGTGGTGTGGGAGATGGAACTGCAGTCCCTGTGCTTGCCTAAGTTTGCCTAAGGAGGCATTTTATTTTTATTTTTTATTTTATTTTATTTTTTTTGTGGAACCGGGGATTGAACTCAGGCCCTTGCACTTACCAGGGAAGCGCTTGTTCTACTGAGCCATCTCCCCAGCCCCTAAGCAGGCGTTTTAGTCCACTGAGCTATCTCACTGACACCCCCAATGCTGAGTTTGACTGGGGCTGGGGATTAAAAATGATAAAGGGTGATCAGATACGGGTGAGTATTTGAATAAAACATTTGAAGAGCAACTTAACTGCTATCGGGGCTGAGATACCCATGTCACTCTCTTGTAAAGAGAGCTCAGAATCTACTTGAAGACAGTAACGTGCAATACAGCACCACTGTTGAATACTTTTTATCTTGGTTTTTTTAAAATGTGTATCTTTATCTATTATTTTATTCTCCCTTTAAAATAAATTTAAAAAATAAAAAGGACAAGGAAAAAAAGAAAGATTTATTGAAAAGAAGAGTTAATGTTCAATTGTGTGATCAATCTTTACGTGTATATCTGGTAGTCTGGGCAGCAAGCATGATTATAACAATATGTAATATAACAATCATCGCTAATTTCCTATTCTTGTTTTGAAATTCTGTACCATTTTTATCGTTTTATGTTGCTTTGTTTTTGTCCTTGTCTTTGCTCTTGTCATTTGTTTTTGTTTTTTTTTCTCTTTAAAATAAGAGAAAAACAAATAAAGAGAGTTCAGAGCCCCCGAGGCAGCAGAGTGCCGGGACGCTGGAAAAGTGGGTGGGAGGCAGTCACCACGCTGGGAGCAGCGCGCAGGATGAGGCAGGACACAGCAGTGAGGCGCTCGGAAGTTGCTCCTTCACCTCACCCTCTGCTTTGGGTGAGTTAGTGAATCTGTCAGTGATGCAGCCAAAACCTTAAACTGAGAAATAAGAATTCCCTTTCATAGCTCTGCTCTAGATTAGAGCAGAATATATATGTGAAGCCACAATATTTGTCATGTACCAGGGACTCTGTAGATTGCAACTGTTTTGTACATAGTGGGCATGCAATAAGTTTATAATGATTGATATGGAGGCTACAGTATCTTCAGCTGCCAAATGAGTGATTTTCATTCAAATTTAAACGAATAGCTAAGTAAATGTTTTATCAGCTAAATCTGGAGAAATTTCTCAACAATTTACATGGTGAATTAAGTCATTATGTATTGTAAACAATGTATTAATAAAAATAGAGATTGAAAAACAATACTTGTGTTTTAAAATACTGTGGTCCCCAAACTTCTAGTGAAATATGACCTGCTCTCTGCCCTTTGGGAAACTCTAATCTACTAGGATCAAGAAGGATAGATATTGAAACTGCCAGCAAATTATTCAGTTCTTTTAGGTATAGACAAGACTTCATTTTCTTGCCTTTTTAAAGGTAGATGTTCAGGGGCTGGGGAGATAGCTCAGTAGAATAAGGCAAAGGCCTGAGTTCAATCTGCTACCAAAAAAAAAATCTGACTTAACGTTGGATGCCCATATGGCTTGTTTTTGTCCATAGGATATGTGTACCAGGGTTGCAAGTCATTTTCTAGGGAAAGCATAAGCTCAGTGCATAACTTTTTTTTTTAAAGCAGGTTTTAAGATAAGGTCTCTACAAGCCTGGATTCCCACGAGATTACCATGGGGTTAGCCTCCCCGCTGACTTACATGAGAAATTTGGGGAGAGCAAGAAATAAACTCGTGTAAAACTGCTGAGACTAGCAGTTCTTACTACAGCTTCAAATGCCTGATCCTGACTAAAATCATATGTAAAACAATCATAGGATGCAATCTGGGGCTCATGCCTCTGCCACATGATAATAATAATAAGGTAGTACAATAAAGCTAGCATTCAGGATAAGAACATATACAGAGATAATTATACCATTATTATGTTCAAAAGAGTCAAAGAATAAAAAATATGCCTAGGTAAAAATGTTTTCCAATGCCATAAATTCACTGCACTTCCATTCCCATTCCATGTTTTATCAGCTAAATCTGGAGAAATTTCTCAAAAATTTACAAGTAGATCTGCAAACATTTTTAGCGATTCAACATACGTTTTTTCCCAGTGCCTGAACTTCACTAACAGGTTGGTCACAGATTTTGTAAATATTAGTACTTATGTTTCATTTGAAGTCCAAAGAGAATCAGAATGGTTTAAAACCAAGAACACGGATGTGAGAAGATGAAAAATTATTACCAGAGTAGGAAACAGACATGCTGCATATTGCGAAAGGACAAATATGTGACGTGTGTCAGTCTAAAATGGAAAGTTTTGCTTTTAAAACTTTGAAGCACATTCAAGATTCCAGGGTTGTACTTTCCCAAAATAAACAGGAGTTTAAGAAACAGCCCATAGACCACTAGTTCCTGGCTTACTACTTCTGTGAGTTCATTATTCTTCGATTACTGAGTCTTTCTTGACTAATATTTTCAATTCCTTTTATTGTTCACTTCAAAAGTTTATGTTTTCCTGACACATTCTGTCATCAGAGTGCATGGATGAAGAATGTTAAGTAGAGGCTTAATGTTCTGGAGAGTTGTCACCTCTGGCATCCATCCCAAGCTGGGACATGTGGAGTGTTTGTTTTTCATGGTGCCTCTAGTCTTCTACACCCTAATACAATTGCCCAGGTCTGTGCTGATTAAATACTATACAGATTTCTTAATGGGGAAGGGAAACCCATTTTGAAAAGACATAATGATGCTAAGAACTTACTTTCAACTTTCAAAAAAAAAAAAAAAAAAACTCCATTAATTCCCTTTAGCAGCTAAACTTGGTAAACAAAGTGGAAAGACTTTTACAGAATGTTACTTTAAATTCACAGTGCTAAACATGGTACCGAGTTGATATGAGAGCCCACACGATTCATTTTAACTCTGTGTTCACCTTTATGCATTTCTAGTTTTGGTCTGATTTAGTCAAGCCAGTGTTGGTGGTTTCCGCTTCTCATAAGCTTTGGATTTTTTCCCCACTGCATTGCTGGGAGGTGAGAATTTTCTGGTACAAGTGTTAATTTATTGTTTTCACTGTCTTCCATAGAGAGTCTTTTGGTTTTTTCTCTCTTTCTTTCTTGCATGCTGTCCCCTTGCTCTACTTTAAAGCATCACACCTGAAGCGTTGCCTAGCTTATGGATGGGAGTTGTTTTGATTACAGGCCTTTAATAGCCTCTAATGGACAAGTAGACAGCAGTGGTACAGTTCACTCAATTGGCCTGGTCTAGGAAAACAGGCCAGGGTCAGCTGGGCTGGACAAATGGACTCTGGGAATGTTGGCTGTACCTCCCTTCCGGCTCTTCCTGGAAATACCCCTGCTGTCTGCTCCCACAGAGTTCCTTGTTCTCCTGTTTTCAGTAGTGGTCCTGCTTCTCCCAGGAGAAGAAGGCTCTCCACAGCACAGTGGGTCTTGTTCCCAGGCTTCTTGTTTCCTAGGGATCGCTTGGGTCTCAGACTCATCCTGTGCATCTCTTGCTTTTCAGATTCCGTGCTGAGCCTTGCTCAGTAACAGCGGGAGTAGGAAAGTGTACCCTTGCCTCCTTCTAGTGTCAACTTTCCTAGGCTTCTTCTGCTGTTGATACACTGGCTGCTGCCTGGCTTAGGTGCCCCTTGCAGGGACACCATATCCAAGGAATGATCAGTGATGCTACCTGATGCTCACTGAAGTATAAATGGAATCCAAGACTTCTTTGGAAACCTCTGGGCCACAGGTGCTAGAGGATGAGACTCAGGAGGCAATGACTCCCCTGCAGCTACACTACTGGCAGTGGCAGGTTCCCCAGTCACCTGTGTGGCCCAGGGTCTCATTTAGTCTAACTAAAAGCTCCTATGTTCTTTGCAACCTTCCTGATTTTTCCAGAGTCTCCTGTAGTAGAGCTCCTTGTCTACAGACATTATTTCTACGTGGCTGAGGCGTGTGGGTGAGAAAAATAAACCAACAAAAACACAAATTTCTAAATTTCCTTAATTTTCCACCCATGTTTATGAAAAGACAAACTGAAACATGAGTGGAAATCTACTTGTTCAGAAAGTCAGGAGTCCATCTATCATCTTTCATTTTAACATTTAAGTTTGGGGCCGGGGAGATGGCTCAGTAGAATAAGTGCTTCCCTGGCAAGCACAAGAATCTGAGCTCAATCCCCCCTGGTTCCACCGAAAAAAAAAAAATTAAGTTTTGGTACATGCTTCATAATTTTTTAAAAGCAACAACACAGTAGCAAAACTGAGGACTTCCTCAGCCATGAAATTATTTTTTTAAATTTTTTTT
>NW_004524654.1:2808307-2845295 GCF_000260255.1 Octodon degus
TGCTCTTCCTTTTCTACTTGTTGAAGGTGCAGCATTAGGGTGTTTATTTGTTCCCGTTCTGTTTTCCTAATGTGTGAGTTCACAGCTATGAATTTCGCTCTGAGAACTGCTTTCATCGTATCCCATAAATTACGGTTCAGCCATGAAATTATGAAGCATTATTGTAGTGGTGTATTAATTGTGTCAACTTGAGAAATTTCAAAGCCGAACTAAATCAGCTTAGCAGGTCTACACCCCAGGGTGGAGAGAAGCCACCTCGGGTGGCTCATCACCTAGGTGACATAAAAGGGAAATGAGGGAGGATGGAAGAGTTTCTATTCTTCAGAGGAAGAACTCCAGTCTTCACCTTCAGCTTGGATGTCATCTCCTGGCTTCTAGCGTAGACTCTTCGCATCTGCCTTGGATCCTTCAGTTTTCTGGTGTAGACTCATCAGTCTTCCATAGCAGACCCCTTGGCCTCCTGGCATGGAACACTGCAGTGAGCTCCAGACCTTGGACTTAATCCTTCAGTCTCACATGTGCAGACACCCTCTGCACGCTTCCTCATCCGACTCTGTGGCTGACCATCATAGGTCAGCCTTGTAATTTCTTACACATTTGTGCATTTTGTGTTATATGTGTTCCTCTAGTAAAACTCCAACTGATTCAGTTATGAAGGGACAGCATCAAGCACTCTCACGGTGGCCCACTTAGCTGTGTAGAGGGCCCAGGGTAACACAAATTGGGGAAAATGGAAATGTTGACATTTCTTTAAACAATAAAAATTATAAGTGATTGCCAAAGTGTGATGAGCTGACATTTACTGAGATTGTTCACCAATTATATATATGAAATATCATAAGTAATTAGCTTATGGCAATTACCTGCCCCTCGTTATTTTTCTTTCAGAATATTTTAAAAGATTAAGTTACTAAAATTTCAAATAATCCTGGTCTACGCTGTCATGGGTCTTTATCCAAATGAATCGTGGTCTCTTGTAAACAGTCCTATGATCTGATTTCCATTGGGACAAGGGTTGTAAAAGGCCAGGATTTTCGATGGATTTACACATATACTGTTTCAGTTAAGTTACCAAGGCTGACTTAACAGCCCTTTTTCCTCAGAGTCTTAAAAGCATTTGCCACTCGGTCTCCTTCTATCATGTTGGGGGGAAAGGGTGGTGGGATTAAAAGGAGCTGGAGAAGGGGGTATGGGGTCGCACTTGGTGAAATTTCGAGCACTAAATTTCTTGCGCAGTCTGTGCTGTCAGTTAACTAGCTCAGAGGCATCTGGCACTGGAAAGCTGACTTGTAAAGAAAGGTTAATGCGGCGGTAGTGTGCATGCGTTTTTCTTTTGGAAATTCTTATTACTGAAGCCATAGTGCAAGAAAGAGATAGTTCAGAAGGAAAGGGGCAGCTCGGGCTTGGTTGTCCTTGAGGGTATGGAAGAGAGCGGGGTCTCCAAAGTCCTCCTGGTGCCTTCTAACACTAGTGGCAGAGAACTGGCCTCCTTAAGACTGGCTCACACCAGGCTGCAACCACCACAAACAAATCAGTAATGCTCCATTATGGGATACATTTTCACCAAGGTTTAAATAGTCTGAGTTATGGTGACTCAGAAATGGGCAAATACTAAAGGTAAACAAGATTTATATTATCCCCCAAATCTAATGACCAGTTTGATTGTCTTACTCGCTTGGCAAACAATTTCATTTCTAAATGTTATTTCAGCTACAGGTATTTCTGCAACACAGCAGAAAGGAAGAAATTAAAATATGAGAGAGAGGCAGCACTTACCTTACACTGATTAATAGGTTCAGACAGGTCCCCTACTACCACGCTTAAAAGCAACCAGACCTGCTTTTCTAGCTTAGCCTATATATATATTGACACTTCCTGGGTGCCAGGAAAACCTCTTTGATTACTCATAATAAACTGCCACTTAAGTGGTGAGTGTGCCACAGACTTATACTCTCTTTAATCATTAAGTCATAAATTTGGGGACTCTTGGAGCAACTCCTGCTTCCCTGAGGGAATGTGGAGGAGGCAGATTCATTGGGAGTTCTCTACCCTTAATTCACCATTCTTGCTTCCACCTGTGTGTCCAGTGGACCCCAAGATGGAGCAATTGAGATAAACACCTATGCAGTTTCATCCAGATGGCCAACTATTCTGACCAAGTAATCCACTTTAGTATGGAGACCAGAAAAAGATATGAGGGGTGGAGGCCTTGTACATTTAACTTGGGTTTTACTTAACTTATGCTGAGGCCATAGCTTTGTTTTATATTGACAAAATTTCATACATTTATTATATACATATATATTTATTTATGTGTGTGTTGTACAATGACTAAATTGAACTAACTGACATATACTAGTGAGTCATAGTTTGGTGGTGAGAACTCTTAAAATACACTTTTAGCAATTTTCAAGAATATAACTTACTGTTATACAATAGATCTCTTGAATGTATTCATCCAGTTTAATAGTGCCTTGTAATATTTTTATTACTTTGTTCTATGTGTTCGACCTTGTTCTGTTATACATCCAAGTGAGCAAATCTGTGGCCAGATAATTGTAATGAATCTAATCCTCCCAAGGTTTATCTGTGGTGTTGAACATGACAAGATTTTCTTCCTTTGTTAGGACTAAATAGTATTTTATCATGTGTACAATTCATGTGTTGAGAGACACATTGATTTCACATCTTGGCTAATGTGAAATAATTTTAGGATCTTTTAGAACTACAATCATTTCATTGAACAACAGTGTTCTAGAAATGCAAAATGGTGTGAATGTTAATAGCTGAATTCCTATTTTTTAAAAGAAACTTCTCAATGAGTTCTTTAGTGGTTAGTCAAGGGATGACTTTCTATGGACTTCAGGAAGAAAAATCCTGCTGAATTTTTATCTTCTAGGTTGCTTTTCTCTTTGGCTGCTAAGCAAGGATCCTAGAAGCAAAACAGGAGAGATTTTAATCTTCATGACCCTCTCATTTTCATACCTGAGAACAAAAGATCAGTTCTGAATGGCTGACTCATAAGTACCTCTCTATACCTAGCAAGGATGGAAACCTGGTAGAACTATAAAATATTCCCCAGCCCCATGGTAAAAATAATGACAACAATCGTTAAAGCAGAATGAAATTCAATCTAGTTCTTTCTTTCAGATTACAGGATCCTGAATGTAAAACACCATATTTAAAACAAAAGTGTAAAGTTAACCTCTCCTCACACCCCTCCAGGTGAGTTTCATTACAAACTACATTCTAAAAATGGTGTGCTTTCTCTGTGACTGAGGGCCATATTCATCTTATTATCCAGCTGAAGGATCCCCAGCATATGCGATGCCTGAGAATGAGTGGGCAAGCCCACAGAATATGACACTTATGCTAATCTGTGCCCTGCTGTGGAAAAACACACATAAGGATCCCATTACCGCATTCATTAGACTGCAGCGCACTATTCTGGACGGAGATTGTGAACTATAATAGACTGAAAACAGTTGATTGAGCCTACTCAGCCAAAATGCTCTGACACTGGCCAAATATGTTGGCACTGAGAGCACCATCAGCTCAGAATGTGCAGCGCATGTTACTGGTTGAATACTTGTCCTTCCCAGGAACAGTCACATTCATCAGCTCATGGCATGTCATTAACTCAGACGGCGAAAGCCGGAACCAGAAATATATTTAAGGACTGGAGTCCGGGAGAACTGTCTGAAATGCGCTGCCCAGCTTGCTCCAGGTACCTGTTGTGTAGTGCCTCTCACCTTTACCTTCACACTTTTCAGATTATGTTCAGAGAAGGAGTTGTGTGGTGATAAATTTGGGCAGCTCCAAGAATTAGAATCAGATGCAAAGCCAGTTGGGTACCCAGCCTGCCCAGGTCTCCTCTATTTGATTTTCTTGGGTACTGGATGTAGTCGTTGTCACTGATCAATCTGATCTTTCTACAGTGGCAGAAATGTTTGCCACTGGTGAGCTAAAAACATATCAAATATTGTCAGAAATAATAAAGGGATACAAGTCACTATTTGGGAAATGTTATGGAGTCTGACTATGCAAACAGAGGGAAAAGATTTAGATAGAATCTATGTATATCATTAAGAAGATAATAATAAAAACCTTCTGTGTGAAACGTGGTTTCAGACTTAGATGCTAGGAAACTTTAGTCTGGGTTGTTCTTTTTCAGTTTGGGACCTTAATAGGATGTTCTTAAGAGCAGTTGTACCCAGCACTTGATCTATATATCACTGATGTGTTCCTGAAAAGCTGTGGGTGAGTCAAATTTTGTTTTTGTGAACAAAAGCTCCTACTGCTCTGGGGAGCTTTGCTTAGCAAATGAGTGTGTAAAGGGAAGGTTATATATTTTTAATTTATATTTGAAATGCAAATAATTCCTGGCATTATCGTTCATCTGATATGTTCCAATGTTATTGTCTTGGGCCTTCCAAAAGTGGGATCTGTGGGAAGAATGAAACAGAAATGTGGGGAGACTGGAAGAACTGCTGAAGTGAAACGATAGCTCTTCCTTTTATTTACGTATTTAGTGCAGGGTCTACAGGGTCTTCAGGGACTCACTACGTAGATTGGATTTGTAGTGATCCTCCTGTTTTCAGCCTCCCAAGCACTGGGATTACAGGTGCGCACCACCACACCATCTCAATTGCCATCTCAGCACACTCCAGGGCTCGGGCTGTGAGATGGAGCCCCTAGAGAAAGTACTGCCAACTTTTAACCCTCTTTCCCAGGAAAAGGGCCCAAATGTTTCTATGGAACAGGGATTGAACCCGGTCCCTGTGCCTGCCTAAGCTGGCACTTTAGTTCACTGAGCTCTCTGGTCAGCCCTATATTTACCTTCCTGAGAAAACTGGAGTATTTGAGAAGAGTGAGTCTGCTTTCTTCCTTTGCACACTCAGGTGGCCTCTTGTGTGCTGCAAAGGCAAACCTAGCTTCTTCAGTTTTCTAGCCACAAACTCACCAAGAATGGCTTCTAATGCTCATAAATCCAGGAGGGGAAACACAGAGGATGCCCCAGATCTCTGCTCGGCTTACCGAAAAGACAGCATCCACACCCAGCAGAGAGGCCGGGGGTTTGGCTCAGTGGTAGAATCCTTGCCTAGCAAGGTGGAAGCCCTGGCTTTGGTCCTCGGCACCAAAAACAACAAAAACAAAAAAAACTTCCTCCAAAAAACAATTCAACCAACCAACCAACCAACCAACCAAACAAACAAACAAACAAAAAAACAGTGAAATCTAAAAAGACCAAAAACAAACAAGGCAACTGCACACACCCCCAGCAGAGTGTGCGGCCAGGGGCAGCTCTGGTTCTCACGTTATTGCTCCAGTCTGTGAAATCCGTCCTGCCTGTGGCCCTGCAAGTCACTATCACACAGAAGCAGACAGCAGAAAGGAGAGGTGCTGTGGTGTTCACCACACGGTGCAGCTGCACTGCCCCACTTTCCGGGGCACTCCCTTAATTGAGTCCTGCCCTGCCTCTTCCAGCTCCGTAAGATACCAGGATGCATCAAACAGGTTGAAGGAGGCTCTGTGTGCTTACCAGGGGAATGGGGCCCTTTGCACTGCAATTGTAATACAATCTTTCCTCTCTGGGGCTGCGAATGCTACAGTGAGAAACCATGTTTGAAAACCTCTTTTATCATTCATCGTCTCCAGACTGAAATCATTTTTGACAACCTCTGCAGAAAACAAGCAGCTTTCTGGCTACTGGCGAGTCGATTAAAGGGAGGAAACACATGTTCACTGTCAGACGGAGCCCCCGGAGAAAGTACTGCCAACCTTTTAACCCCCTTTCCCAGGGAAAGGGCCCAAATGTTTCTATGGAACAAAACCATCATGTTGTCTTAAGCATCTTTTCATTTAATGTACTTGTATATACATATATCTATCTCTTAAGGTAAAACACAAGGAATGATCTTCAACACCTCTGTTTTTCTTTTGGCTGCCAACAAATCTATATTACATCATATAAAGAAGACCAAGAGAAGAGGAAACTTCATGAATGCCACTTATGAATTAACTTCTCTTTTCCTTTTTTAAAAAGCCGTCTGACCACAGCTTAAACACCAACATGCTGATGAGTTTGCTCACCTCGTGTAGTGATTCCTTGAAACCAGCCGAAAAGCCACAGGAGTAAAATTTTCTGAACAGTAGGAAAGCTGAATAGCAGACATTATTAACATGCTGAACACTGAGACCAGGCTAGTAAACTTTCTGTGATTCTCAAGGTTCAGAGCCCTACTTTACTTACGCATATGTTATCAGGCAGAGCTACTTCTATAGGACTTAATCAGAAACAACCTGGCAGGGAGAGGGAAACTTCTACCAAACCAAACCAAACCAAACCAAACAAACCTGAAAATGAGTATTAGGTGTGTGGGTTTGCTTCTGAAAAAAAGTAGTAATCGTTTTAAAATGCCAGTGCTGTAATCATAGCAATTACAAAAAGACCTAGCTCTCTGTTCCTTAACCTATAACCTCAGTTTTTCTTCCCCAGTCTCACTGGCCCTGGTGGTTCAGTGTATGATGAGAAGCTGATCCAGTTCGCCCCTCCCTTTCAAGGTTGCATGCATGCTTTTGTAGACACAAGGCAGGGTGGGTGGAGAAGGCTCTAAAGTCTGGTTTGGAGGCAGACAGGGAGGGGAGGTCTTGCAGGGACTGTCACCGCCATAGAGTGACAGTTCCCTGGCTCTGGCCTGATGCTTGGGGCCTTATTTCCTAGTCTTACTCCATCTCCTTCTCTTTCTCTTCCTCTTCCTCCTTCATTTTTCCTTCTTTCTCTCTGTCATTGTTTTTCAAAGTGATTTTTAATGAACCATTTTTACTGAAATAAAATCATATAAAACTAACAAATCTAAGGTGAATAATTAAACATCTAGTGCATTCGTAATGTTGTACAACCAAAGTTTTCTAATTCCAAGATATTTTCATCACTCCAGAAAAGAAAAACCTTGTACCCATTAACAGCTAATTTTCCTTCCCATGGCAACCATGCTTTCTGTTCTTATGCATTTAAGTATTTATTTTTTAAAACCCATTTTGATATTTTATATGGTTGGAATCATACAGTCTGTGATTTTTCATGTCTTTCATGTAGCATAATATATTTGAGGTTCACCTATATTGTAGCGTAAATCAGCATTTCTTTCCTTTTTGTAGCTGGGCAATATTCCTTTGCGTCTATTGCTATAAGTGCTCATCCTCTCATCCACTGATGGATATTTGGGTGAGCTATGGTGAACAGTGCTGCTATGAACATTCACGTTCAAATATTTGCTTAAACAACTGTTTTAATTTATTTTGGAGGAAAACCAAGAAATAAAATTGCTGGATTATATGGCAATTCTAAGTTTCACCTTTTGAGGAAATGCCAAAGGTTTTCACAGCTGTTGAACCACTGTATATTCACACAGTGAGCAAAGATTCCAAATATTCCACAGCCTCTCTAAAATTTATTTTCTATTTTAAAAACATTGTTATGAGGCCGGGGAGATGGCTCAGAAGAATAAGCACTTGCCTGGCAAGCCCAAGGGCCTGAGGTCAATCCCCGGTTCCTCTAAATAAATAAATAAATAAATAAATAAACAAATAAATAAATAGTTGTAACCATCTTGTGGGCGTGAAATGGTATCTCACTGTGGGAGGTTTTTTGTTTGTTTGTTTTTACTTTTTGTATGTTCTTATTTGTCTTGTTGTTATTGAATGGCAAGAGTTGTTTATATATTCTTGTTCCTCGACCCTTATTAGGTAGATGTTTCATAATTATTTTCTTCCATGTTGTAACTTGCCTTTTCACTTTCTTCATTATGTCCTTTGGTACATAAATTTTTAAATTTTTATTAAATAAAATTTATCTTTATTCACTCCTACTTTCTTTCTTTCTTTTTTTTTTAATTTTGAGAATTTTCTTTTCAAAAAGTCTCTTGCTGTCTACAGGGAGACACCTGCAGACAAAATTTGATTCTTTATGGAAACAGTTAGTCCTCATTCCCCTTCCTTGTCCTCATCCACAGCTAAATACACAGCTGCTCCCTCTGAAAGGTGGCTGCAGTCCTGTGGTCCAGGGAAGACCAACACAGGTTGAAAGCCTCTGGTCCTGAGTCCAAGTCAGTCATCCTCACCCTCCAACGCTGATTCTTCTGAAGACTCGGGTGTGCTCTCTGGCAAGTCATCTTCTCCCATCTGCTGGAACCTTCCTGACTGGGCATCCCACATGTACTTGATGGTCACCTTGAATTCGACCGTCTCATGGCTAAAGAGCTTCAGACTGCAGGCCTGCTCTGGGGTCAGCATATCACCCTCCTTGCACACCTTGTAGTCAGACAGTAGGGTCTCTTGGGAGCAGTAAGCAGTCCCAGCTGCCTCAGCTGAAGCTCCTTGGAGCAGGGAGCTGCTCCTGAGGCCCTGGATCCAGGGTCATGGTGAAAGCTGCTTTGTTCCTTCGTGTACTTGGTGAAAAGGAGGTCAGCTTCACCCCTCAACTTCTTATTGACCTGGTGCAGGTTGCCTTTGTACTCCTTAGCTGGGCTTCAACCCAAGGCCACCGTCATCACCTTGTTTTTGCCAAAGAAAAACATGACCTGGGCTTCCAGGCCTTCCAGATGTCCTTCAGCTTGCTGTTCCTCATATTAGTCACAGAGAAAATGAAGAGGTACTTGTACATATCCACACATTTCTGAAGTTCTTCTATCAGATTCTGTTTCAGTTCTAAGCCTTTCTTGGCAGTTTTTGTTAAGGAAACTTTCTTGTTGCTCTTGGATTTGGACATCATGCTGAAACCACGTGCCTTTCCTCTTACTTTGAATGTGTCAAATCTAGGAGTTCATTGCCACATTCAAGTTCATAAGGATTCACTTTTATGTTTTCTTCAAACTTCTTAAGTCAAAGTTTTATAAATAGGTCTTTGATGTACTTTGAATTTAATTTTTCAATGGTATAAAGTTCGGGTCCTGATTAATTCCATTGCATGGGCAGCTAGCTGTGCCAGCAACTCATTGTTTGAAATTCTATTATTTCCCCACCAAATGGCACACTTATTGAAAATTAACTGTCCATAACTGTATAAATTCTCAAAATTCTGACATATATACCTATACTTTGCCATTATTATACTTTTTTGGTCACAGTAGTTTTACAGCAAGTTTTGAAGGGTAAATCCCGTTCCTACCAGCTTTCCTGATGAGCCCCCTCTTATGAGGTTCTGATTTAGCCCCAGAGCTTTCACTCTGCCTCCCTGCAGTTTTGGATCTAAAATGAGAATACATCTCCAAGCACATTATCTATAATATACCATTAAAAATTCTTTTGCTCTTCTAAAGTTTTACAACCAACCAACACTTCCCCATGAGAGATGTTTCTTTGTATTCCCATAATTTTCAAGTGGATTTCCAAGTAGTAGTTTCATGAGTAGTTGACCTTCTGTTATTTGGGACATACTTTTGTGACTTTATTTTCCTAACACCACATCAGATTACCTTCCTGAATAGCTTCAAAAATATTGCTGGTATTGATCACTGGCAGCCCATAAAATATGAATGGTTGTTTGGAGGAAGACCTAGGTTGTAATATTTCTATGAGAGTACTACCTTCTGTTCTCTCTAGTGCCAAACAAATTGGGTACCTACCAGCTTATATGCTGAGTTTAGTAAAATGTTCCTGGCCATCCTTCATAGCAGGCCATATAACCAGTGGGATATACTGGTTCTTCCATATGTTCTCCACTTGACTAAGAATAGGAAGATCTGAAGGGGATCTTGGCTTTGTCTCAATCAGATTATTTGCATCTTTAGAGCTCCCATGATTTTTCACTTGGAAAGGCATAAAGGTAAACATTTCAACTCCCATAAGTTGCTGATGACTGAAAAGATAACTCTTCTTTCACCGGAAAAATAAATCAGGCTTCGAACTCAGAGTTAGAATACTCCCTAGCTGTGAAGTAATAGGTTTTCTGGAAAAAATAAAATAACTTCAATCACTACTTAGAATATTCCAGGAAGAAGTAGCATTATATCATCCAATCCCTGGAAATGAGGCTCAGAGAACTGGAGTATTTTATGCTTTCCACAACTGCTGTTCTCTGGCTAATATTCCATGATATTTTTATGTGAATGAGTGAGAATAAAGAGAATGATATAAATTCAAAAGGACATTCTAAGAACTCACATCTCTGCAAGGAGCTCAACACAGTGAGATGCATGATTTAAATCTTAGCAGAGGCTACTGAAAGTGCTGAGTGGTAAAGAGAACATTGCCCACCTGTGAGTGCAAAGCCAGTGACATTAGACAATTTGGATTCCATTTCCAAATTCCCAGGTGCGGAGTAAGGAACAAGTGGCTGGTTATTCTTTGGGTTCTTTGCAGAAATACCACATAGAAGGGCCAGTGAGATAGCTCAGCAGACTAAGCACCTGCTCAGGCAAGCACAGGTACCAGTGTTCAATCCCTGGCACCACATATGGTGCCAGCCCTGGGCACACTGAGCTGGCAGTCAAGTCTGGGTGTAGTGGTGCATGCCTGTAATCCCAGCACTAGGAAAGCTGAAAATAGGAAGATCACTGTGAGTTTAAAGCTGCATAGTGAGACCCTATACAAAATAAATAGAAAAAAAAACCTAGAAATACCACATAGGAAGAAAGGCACAACAGTGGGCCATAAGTTGGGAGGGAAACCAAAGCAGTAGGAAAGGCCTTGCTGATTATGTGCTCTGTGGTTGATGACTTCATTCCTTCTCCCATGTTTCTTGAAAAAATAAAGAGACATTTTAATAATATATCATTGATCAGTTATTAAATACCTGCTACATAAATAGAGCCATGGTTACTTATAACTACTGCAAACTCTGTGGCAGTGTATGAATCCCCACTGCAAAGATGAGCATGTGATGCACAAAGAACTGACTAGGGCGACTCAAGGAAGCACAGCTCATCCATGGAAGGACATCCTTTTTCTAACATAAGCAACTTGTGTTCATTGTAGAAAAAAGTGAATGAGAAAAATTATAAAGACAGAAATAAAAATCATACACAATGTCACTTTCCACAAATAATATAAATTATCCCTTTGGGCCAACAGTATTCTTGCTTTGAACTCCAAAATGTCTAAGTAGTAACAAATGGGTTATGTGTGGTAATGTAATTTTACGGTCTGTTTATGTTGCTTTTTGCTCCTTTTCTGCTCCTAAGTTTTCTTTTTCATTTTGTGTTCCTTATACCTCATTCCTAACCACACTTCTGTCACCTCTTTACAGTGTCCTTAGCCAGTGAAGGAAGTGGAAGGAGAGTTCCTAGGAGATGACAAGTAAAAGATTTGACTGTACCCCTCCAACTTCGGATTCTAGAGGTTCCTTCCCACCCATGTGATAGTTGGTATTCACCTTTGCCACCGTTTGGTTGGCCTACCAGTAAGTGGCGCTTAGCCTATGTGAGATAAACTGACATCACTGTTTCATGCATGTTTAGGAGCAGTAGATGGAATAAACACCGACAAACCGTCTTTCAGTTGTAACACTTATTATTGATTTTTTCCCTAATTAAATCAGTCACAGTAGTCATTGTTGTCATTCCCATGTTGCTCATACATTTTAAATACAAATCAGCTTGGCTGTCAGGAACCTAGCAATTCTACATCTTTTTTTTTTTTTTTTTCTGTATATAGGACAGGATCTATAGGGTCCCACTACATAGATCAGACTTGTAGTGATTCTTCTGTTGTCAGCCTCTCAAGTGCTGGGATTACAGTTGTGCGCCACCACGCCCAGTCTCAATTGCCATCTCAGCGTGCCCCGGGGGTGGGGTCAGCATGGCAAGCCAGAGATCAAACCCCTGCCGGTGCCTTCTGCCTAAGCAGGTGCTTTAGTTCACTGAGCTATCAGGCCGGCCCTAGCAATTGTATGTCTTCTATCTCTTCTTTCTCTCAAATGTCATGTCTTTGGAAATCTTTTGGAGGCTTTGGCACTTCTCCAACGTCAAGATCTCTACCCTGTCCATCTTCATTCAATATTCAGGCCATCATCAGATTCCTTCAGAAAGCAGAGAGAGAATTGTGGGTCCTCACACTGATTTTTCTCTTCCCCAAATCACTGCAGCTGGAAGCTGGGGGCATCTGCTTCTGTGGTTCCTCCTTGTTGACTATTATTGTTTGTGGTATCAGCTGGCCTTATGATTTGGAGATTGTTTCATCAGCGAGAGTGCCACCAGCTCTCCTGTCATCTCTCAGTCCTCCGGTGGCCCAAGAAGAACCAGAAAGAATGAGAGAGGGCAGAGAATTTCTACCCCATCCTCATGGATGGTGGTGGGGTTCCTGGCCTCCAGTTTCCTTAGAGAATAAATGACCCTGGGTGGAGATCTGGGAAAATACCTGACCCTATATCTTTGCTCTGGCTGGAAAGTGGGAGAACACTGGGGACTTAGGCTGGGCATCTATGACAGAATATTAAAAAGGAACTGATTTGCTATTCAATGCATTAACAAGTGAGAAAAGTCTAAGGAATGAATTTACTCTCCAATGAAGGCTTCTTGATAGTTTGGCAGCATAGAAAGCCTAGCAGGGGCTGGCTAAATAGCTCAGCAGATTAAAGTGAGTGCTCAGGCAGACCCAGGGGCTGGGGGCTCAATCCCTGGGCCTGCCATCCTGGCCCCATCCAAGGGGGGCACTGAGATGGCAAATGAAACTGGGTGTGGTCTCTTGTACCTGTAATCTCAGAACTTGGGAGGCTGTAAACAGGAGAATCATTATGAGTCTGATCTACATAGTGAGACCCTGAACACCCTGTAGATCTTTCCTTAAATGCAGAAGAAAAGAAAGTCAGAAAGCCTAGCAGGCCCAGGATCCTGAAATCCCTGACACTGTCTGATTTTGTGGCCTGAGACAGATGCTGAACCTTTCTGAATTTCTTCTTCTTCCTCTGTAAGAGCAAAAGACGGCACTCATGAAAAGCTGTCAGAGTTCTACAGAGTCCGTAGTGAACAGAGGAAAAGAATTAAGGAGACCAGAGATCCTGAAATTCTATATTCTACAACCATTATGTATAATTTCTAGGCTGTGAATATATACTAACAAATAAGAAAGAAAATTTACAACTCTAAAGAGTTTACATCATTCTGAGGAAGACAGATAAAAGGCTGGTAGATGTTGTCAGAAGGATGTCAGAAAGTATTATGAAGTGATATGAAGAAAGTGAGATGGGCTGAGGGGTGGGGACTTGGAGCCATCTCTTGACATGTGGAACACGGAGCAAATGGTATTATGTCACCTATTTCCACACCTCACACACATTTTCACACCTAAAAAATCAAAGATATTTTAGAGATAAAGAATGGGAGCATATAAAGATCACATGCAGGACAAGGTACATATAATTTGAAGAAAGTGGTCCATCCATTAGAGGAAAGGGAGAAACTGTGGCTCTAGGCCGTGGTAGAGGAGCCTCAAGTGTCACCAGACGGATAGCTTGCCTTTTACTGAGAACTACCTTTTTCAGCCACTGCCTTATAAGGGATTCCTATGTTCACTCCCCAAAGCAAATGTTCAAAATTTATGACTGCATATCATGAAAGGATTAGATTAGTAAATGATACGTCTTGTCAGGAAGTACAACACACTGAAGACTGGAAATGCATGTAATTCATCTCTCCCAACCTTCATTTTTCAGGTGAAGATTCAGAAGAGCATAAAACTTAGAGAAGCAAAGCCAAAAGTACACAGTTGCTTAACCAGGTCAGAGCTGAATGACTCCAAGCTTAGGCTGCTGAGATTATCGACACCACTCAGCCTCTGTCTGGGCTATTGGCTTCATATCTGGTTACATAAATAGAATCAAAGCTCTTTCCTAGGTGAGTGCTCAGCTAAATTACCCAACAAGATTCAGTGGCTGTTCATCCAGGCTTGTATTCCTAATACTCTCTTAATTTAATTCTCTTTTTCTTATTCTCACCTGAGCTATTTGTTCCTCTTTCTGATAGAATCTGAATTGTACATTCAGACCTGATTTGTAGTAGTACCTGGATCCAAGGCATCGAAGGATTACTTGGCTCTCATCTGACACAATTAGACTGTACAGTTTTTCATCTAAATGATGCAGAGAGAAAAGAAAAGACAATGCCTCTGGATGAGTCAGTAACCAGCAGACAACCATAATTTCTACTCTTCTGTTCATGGAGTTGAATGCTTTAAATAAGCAACGTAATCCCCAGTGAGATAATGTGTATGTGGAAAGCTCCTACTTTTCTCTCTGAAAAGAAGGCAGATAGTTCTGCAGAAGGAGAGGAAGATCTATGTGAGAGATGATGTAGACTGCTGGGCTTAAACAGAAAATGATCCTTTGAATATAAATGATGCTTTACAGTTTAGAAACCTCTTTCCTGTACATGGTCTCTTCAGTACTTATAATAGTCTGAGACTATCTCTAGGGGTTTAATATATATAAGAAATACTTATCAGAGATACAAAAAGGACATATCAGAGGGTGAGACCCAAAATGACAAGATCTTCACTGTTGAAAAAGATCTTGGAAATTCTGTAGTTAAACTCTCCCACTCCCAACAGTCATATGAGTTGTGTACAACATCCCAAGAGCAACAGATAGGTGAGTGTGCACATGAGCATTCTGTGTCTTAGAGATGACTGCTCAGAATCACATGAATTAGCTCATCTCACACACAAAAGGCCAACGTTAGATTCTCTTTTCAACTTCAAGCTCAAATATGCCCCCTTTATATAGATTCTGCTTATTAATCCCCATTTGTGTGTGTGTGTATATATATATACAGATGAAGTACCACAAATGTGAAGTGCCTACCATGTGCCAGATACTTCATACATACTCCCAACCCAATGACCTCATTCAAGATGAATACCAGCTTCCAGTTTTGAAAAACCAAGGAAATAAATGAACAAAAAGAATTAAACTAGGTGTGGAAAGAACATGATTTTTAGAGTAAAAGCTGGGTTTTTGAACTTGGATGTGTCTTACTCTATTACAAGATGCTTCCCAAGTTTTATCTCATACAGTGCCATTCCCCTGTATTTAAAGATAATTTGGAAACACTGCTGTATTTTCATACAGTATCTCCTTAGTTGAGGTCTTTTGATGGAATAATTGAAAAAGATACATGTACATGCAGGAATCAATATGCACTTAATTTGAGGAATTTATACATTCCAGGTTAAGAACCAGCATCTCTCCCTCTGATCATTCTTCAACAATGTGAGTTTTGACTCATTGTTCTCTTGACTATGCTCTTATGGATCTTCCCTAGTTCCTCAATGCTCTTCATTTTAGTTGATCCCTGGAATGGAGCATGTTATTCTAGGGTGACACTGCACCCCACTGGATGGAAAGTTACTCCAACCCATCACCACCCTTTGCTTGGTGCTGAACCTACCAAGGTTAAATAAACTGATCAAGGTAATCAGGAATTTATAGTTACCTATAAGACTCAAGGATTTGGGTTTCAGCTGTTTTCCAGAGCTTTCTTTGAGCTGAAGTTCTTTTTTTCCCCATAATTTCATTGAGAAACAAATAGCAATCAGACAGTTTCAAACCAAATTGGTAGGACAGTTTCAATAATTAATACATTGCATACTCTTTTCCTAGTGGTTATTTGCTGTACAAGATGAGGACATTATATCCTATTTATAAGCACCATTAGAACAAATCCCTCTATTCATTAAGAGAATGTAACTATATATCTATCCTAACCATTTTGAATACACAGATACAAAGTGGGCATTCATCTGTATCCCCTTTTTTTGTTTAGTTCCATCATTTGAATATTATAAGTGTGTTAACTCAGCAAAATATTCTAAGAGTCCAGTAGTCCACAATAGTATTGGGTCTTCCGCTTCACTGGGAGTGTCAGAAATTGTTGACAAGAGTCCCCTACAGCTCTCAACATAACACCAAAGCTTTTCTTCTTATAATTCATTTTTATACTTTTCTGCTGGATGGTTAAGACCAAGATAAAGCAAGACCTATGCAGCAAGAATTGTAGCTTTTGGATCTGATAAGGTCAGTCAAATCTCCTCAGGATTTTTCCTGAGATCCTGTACCTCATGTTGTAGATCCTTTGTCAGTGTCAGCCATGTGGATGAGTCACGGCCATTGCTTGGCCAATGTGCTCCCTGTGAAAGCCTGAGAGAATGTTTTCTCTCCATGTGACTCTCCTTAGGCACACTCTACATCATCCATCACTTTCCTCTTTGGCCCCATAATCTTCTTGATCAGAAAATTTTGGATACAACTGAGTTACATGGCATTACAGTACAAGTTCTCATATGTCCTGAGTCTTAATTGACCTTGGAAGGCTAGGGCCAAAATGTTGTTATTGTGCCAATAAGACTTGCCAGTGCCAGTGTGAAATGATGATCTTCAATTATTGTTGCAAAACAAGTCACTCTGCAATGACAATTATTTTATCTTAGCCCATGGTTTCTGTGGGTAGGAATTTGTGCAGGATGGTCAGAAAGAGCTTCCCTGCTACAGGAGGACTGAAGCCTGAAATCATGTGGAAATGTGTTCATTCAGGTCTGGCAGGTATGATTTCAGCCAGTCCTTAGTCTTCCCATGTGGTTTTCCTGTATGAGCTCTTTGCTTTGGTGAGAATAGTATCTTTAAATTTTTAAGTGGATTTTGACACGTACACTTTAAGGGTACAAATATCAAGTGTATAGTTATATAAAATTTTACATAGTGAGCACAGGGATACAACTGTCTGTGAAGTGCAAAAACATTACCCACAAGCACAGATGCCTCATTTGGGTCTTGTCGTAGTTTGGGATTTTGCAAGGGGAACAATACAAAGCAGGACACATTTTATAAGATTCTTTTATGATGAATCACCCAAAGAACCATATACAAAGAATGCAGGAAATCTGTCCACACACTAAAAACCAAAGAATGGAGCTGAGGGCCTGGATCCCCCAGTAAAGTCCTGCATGAGTACAGCTAAAGAACCAGAGCCCATAAGAATGCCTCCCAGGAGTCTAACTGGACATGACAACATCTCATGCAGGCATGTTTCATGGATCTACACTAGGAAGGACCAAAGGTCAGTGGTGCAAGCTAGAAAGTCTGTGCCAGCAGGATGAAGGATCTGCACTGGAGCCAGGAAACAATGCTCAAGGTAAGGACCAGAGCTCCTCAGCAAAGCACACCACCCTCAGCAAGAGTGAGGTCCTGAGCTTGTCTAATGATGAGGAAGGCAGAGTTCCTATGAGAAAAGTCAATGCACATAACAAGCTTCTCCAGGAGACTGAGCTGTGCGCATTCTTTCCCTCTGGAGCCAGGAAGTGATACTCATTGTGCAAGACCAGGGCTCCCCCAAGGTGAACCACAGCCATTCTCAGTGACCACGAGGTTCCAAGCTCCTCTTCCTTGAAGAATGGCCGAGATCATCACGAAAGCTAGCATGACGGTGTCTTCCAGCAGAATAGCCCAAGAGAACCAACAGCTTCCAAGCAGCTTCTCTTCTTCCCCCAGTTCTGCTTCTTATGCTGCCAGAAACAATCATCAGGTGGGCCTCCCACACCCAGCAGCATGCTGGTTCAGTTCAGCTGGGTGTTCCAAGTTGGACACCAGTTGTCAATCCACCACAGGTCACCATTCCATTAACTGGCTCCAAATATACTCTAATGAAGTCTTCCCCAGAATTTAATTTTGCCTATTTTGAATTTTCTAAGATAAGAATCATTCATGTGTCTCTTTAGCATATAGCTTCTTTAACTTTATGTCCATTGCTATGACACCTAACAGAAGCTTATTCTTTTTCATTGTTTTGTAGTACAGCATTAAGTGAATATATCATAACTTATCTGACCATTCTTCTGTTGTATTCATTTTAGGCCATTTTAAAAAAACTTTAATTATTTTAAGATTTGTTTTAGCATGTTTTCAGTTTTCAAGATAAGTGTCTTGACTTTTCATTAAGTTTAGATACCTGTACACATTTTTTAAAAATTCAGTCGGCTATGGCATTGCATTTTACATATCATTGTCTAATTATTTGCTGCCAATAATGAAATTGATTTTCATATTTTATCCTTGTATTTTATGCTATGGTACTACTCAATTCACTTATTTGATCTCCTATGATTTTTGAAAATTTCTTTAGATTTTATTCATAAACATGCATAGCATATCTTTTTTTAGTTTTATTTTTCTCAATTAATTTTTCTTTATAACTATAAATTTATTTATTTGCTTGCAGTGAAGACAGCAAACTTTATTGTCATGTTCTTTCCCTTATGGAAACTATATTTAATGATTTACATTAACTATGTTGGCTATTAGTTTTTAAATATGTTTATGCACACATACACTATCATATTGTGGACCTTTTCTAGGAGGTATCCTTATGTGTATTGAGTTTGTCAATTGCTTTTTCTGTATCTATTGAAATTAATGCATGATTTCTCTTTTATGTTGTTAGTATGTTGAATTACAGTGAATACTATCTTAATGTTAGGTCAAGCTTGTATGTGTGGAATAGACCGTATTTGGTCATGATATTTTATACCTTTATGCATAATATAATATTCACCTTACTAATTTAAAAATACTTTTGCACTTATTTTCCTAAGAAGCACTGTGCTACATTCATAAAATATATTTGAAATTGTTCTCCCTTCCATTTTCTGAAAAATTTTGATATTGTTTTTGATTTTAATGGCTGATAGAACTTCATAAGTAAGTTATCTGGGCTGATGTTTTCTTTGGGGGAAAATTTTTTGCTTCAATGCAATTCTTTTAACAGAAATCAATGCTATGCATTTGGAACTGATTTCTTAAATTGTGTTTTTAAGGAATTTGACCATGTCATCTTAGTTGGCTTTATTCTCTGGCAAATATTTTTCATAACACCTCTTAACTATTTTTTAATGCCAGTAAGATCTGTGGTAATTGTCTTTTTCTATTCCTGTAATTCTTAATTTATGTTTTTTCTTTTTAAAATTGTATTTTACTTGTGACTAGAGATATATTTGTTTCATTGATCTTTTAAGGAAATAATTTTTTGTTGGTTTTATTTTGTTATTTTTGTGTTTCCTATGTTTTTAACTTCTTTCCCATCTAGTATCTCTATATATTATATTTGGTTTCACTCATATTTTTACATGGGAAGTGTATGCCAATGATATGCATTAGTATAGTGCTACTTTTCTTCCCCACACATCTATTTAAAGCTATGATTTTCTTTTAATATACATCTAATATTCATATGTTGAATTTTTGCTGTTACTTAGGTTAAAATATTTTATTTTTTCTTAGAACTTCTTTGATTCCTCATTGTGATTTATGTCCAAATGTCCCCCAAAGCCTCATAAGCTCATAGGTGGGCTTTTGAAAGGTGATTGGATTACGGGGGTGTGACCCTCACCAATGGACTAGTTCCAAGGTGATGCTGGGAAGTAGGATCTGTACAGAGAAGGTGGGTCACTGAGGGCGTGGCCGGGAAGGGCGCGACTCCCTCCATGGTCTCTTTCAGCTTCTGGCTCCAGGCCATGAGCTCTTTCCCGTCTTCCCTGCTGCGGCCTTGGAGACACATGCTTATGGATTGGAAGCTCTACAACCTGTGAGCCAAATAAACCTTTGCTCTTTAGCGTTGTGGGTGTGGTCTTGTGTCTCAGGGACAGGAAAGGAGTTAAGACATTCGTGGGTTATTTAAAAGTTAGTTTACTGATTTTCAAATTTGGAGTACTATTTTAAGTATTGTATTTTTACCTATAACTAATTTAATTAAGGACACGCTTCTTGTGACATCAATTCTTTGATGTTTATTCAGGCACTTTTTAAAAGGTGAAAGATTTATATGATCTGAAGAGAAACCAGAGTATAGGCACTTTTTTAGCCTGACATGTGATCTATATTGTGATAGCTCCATTTTTTTTATTTTTTAAAATTTTATTGATAAACACATAGCAATGAGACAGTTTCAAATCAAATCGGAAGTACAGATTCAACAAATAACACACTGCATATATTCTTCTTAGTGGTTAATTGCTGTACAAGATGCAGACATGAGATCCTATTTACAAACACCATTAGAACAAATCATTCTATTCATTAAGAGAATGCAACTATATATCTATCCCAACCACTTTGAATACACAGATACAAAATGGACATTCATCCGTATACCCCATTTTTTCTAAGTTCCGTTATTGAATATTATAGGTGTATAAACTCAGCAAAATATTCTAAAAGAGTTCAGTAGCCCATAATAGCATTGGGTCTTCTGTTTAACTGGTAATGTCGAGAGCTCTATTATTTGCACTGGAAAAATTGTGGGTTCATCAACGTTGGCCTGCAATAGTCTCACTATCAATTAGGTAAAATTAGGCATAGTGTTGCACAACTTTTATAGCCTTACAGTTGGCTGTCCTACTTACTTTATCAAGATTGGAGGAGCTTGTGCTTGCCTGGCAAGCGCAAGGGCCTGAGTTCAATCCCCGGCCTGGAAAAAAAAAAAAAATGGTTGGAGGAGCTTTAAATCCCTAACAATAATTGTAACCATTGTAACAAACAGCATAATTTATCCATTTCTCACTTTATTTCTGCATTACATAATTTGAAGCTCTGTAATGGAAGGCATGTGTGTCTTCTTAGTGAATCAACTCATTTACAATTGTAAGCATGTACATATACGTATATGTATTTGATGCTTCTGTCTTTTGAGTTCCACTTTATTAATAATAACATAGGAAGTCCAGTTTTTCATAATTAGTATCTGAATGCTAAATCTTACCCAATGATTTACTTTAAAAAATCTGTACTTTCATATTTTTTCAAGCAACATATAGTTGAGACTAACTTTTTCATTATGTCCAAGAATTTACACTTTTTAGACATACAGTTTTTATTGTTGTAGTCTTGTCTACCATCTTGCTGAGAATTTTCTTTCTCTAATTAATTCTGAAAGTTTCTTTTTCCTTTGCTCTCCTTTTCTGTCTTCTTTTGTTATGTTTTGGTTTTACCAATGACTTCCCTAAGATTTAAATATGCATCCTTATCTTAATCTACTTTCAATTAATATTACTCTTCTGCAAGTTTTGCAGTAGCTCTGCACCAGCTTGTGCCCATTTACTTCACTCATGCTTTTGAGGCCCCTGTATTATATTTTGTTTCTGTATGATAAATTCTGTTATGTGTGAATATTACTATTTGTGCCTTAAGCTTACTCTGTAAGGTGCTGAAGGCTGAAAACTATATATATATTTGTATTTTAGGGAAGGTTCTACAGAGTGTTCAGGGTCTCACTACTAGATTGAACTCATAGTGATCTGCCTGTTTACAGCCTCCCAAGAGCTGGGATTACAAGCAAGTGCCACCACGCCCAGTATCAATTGCTATCTCAGTGTACCCTGGGAGTGGGGCCCATGCGGCAGGCCCAGGGATCAAACCCCTAGCTCCTGCGCCTGCTTGCAGGCACTTTAGTCCATGGAGCTATTTGGCCGGCCCTGAAAACTATATTTTTATTTGTCCTTAGTTTTATCCTTTTGAGTGTTCTTCATTCTTTTATGAAGATTTGATTTTCTGTGTAGTATTTAATTCTACTTGAAGAACTTTATTTCATTTATTTTGTAGTATGAGATTCTCGTGGCAGATTTGTTTTATTGGAATAACTTTATTCCACTTCTAATTTTTGTTGCTGTTGTTGTTTTTGGTACAGGGTCTCACCACACAGCTCAGTTTCATAGTGATCCTCTTGTCTCAGGCTCCCCAGTGCTGAGATTACATGCGTGCACCATCACACCACAGGGTTCCACGGCTGGTACAGCATGCTGTACTGGGGATCAAACCCGGGTCTTTGCTCATGCCAAGCAGGGACTTAGACCACCGAGCTATGTCCCCAGCCCCTCCACTTCTGATTTTAAAGGGTGTTCTTACTAAACATAACTTTTTCTAATTTGATGTGTTTTTGTTTTACTATTTTACAGATGTCTTCCAGATTGCGCTGCTTCTGATGAGAAATTATCTGTATTTCTCATTGCTTTCCAGTATGGGACACATATTCTTTTCTTCTGGCTGACTTTATAGTTTTTCTTTTTTTTTTTTTTTTCCAGAAAATCATTAATGATATGCTGGTATGTCATTGAAATTATTGAATCTGAGAGTTGTTTTCTCATTAAATTTGAGAATAATTTGGCAATTGTTTCTTCAAATACATTTTTCTTCTGTATTATTTCTCTTTTCTCCCTCTAAGATGCCGGATGTAGATATGTTAGGCTACCTAATATTATTTCAAAAATTATTGGTGTTGTTTCCTGATTTTTTTTTCTCACACTTTTTTAGCTTAAGTAATTTCTATTGACCCTTGAATCTCACATACACTGTCGTGTCTAATTTACTCTTAAACCTACTGAACGGGTTTCCCAGTCCAGAAATTACTTTTATCTGTTACGAGACTTGCATTTGTTTCTTTTCTATACTTTCTATTGATTTTCTGAAGTACTTCACTTCTTCACCCATATGATTTTTCATATTTTTAAAGTTTTGCCACTAATTTGTGGTTCTTTTTTTATTAACTGTGCATTGTTTTGATTATGGTCATACTTGCCTTCTGTTTTGCAAGGATTATACTTTTGAAATTTATTGCAGACATGGTGAATAAAATAATAATGATGGCTAAAGTATTATACTGCTTTTTTAAACTAGATCCTGAAATCCCTTTCCTTTGGCAGTTAGGGTTAAACACTGGTCATTTACAAACCTTCTGGAATCAAGTTGAACTTCACTTTAATTACATTGAGTTTTTAAATTTATCTACGAATAATTCAGCTCTAGACTTTACTTACAGCTATCATTTTAATCTTTACAGTATTGGAGCAGAGAGAGATTTTTGCTGAAGCTTGAGGTATATTTGGTTTAACTTTGGATTTAGTTTAACAGGACCCAAGAATCACATTATTGTGAAAATTAGTAATATCAAACTTTCTGACTTTTTCCATCATACTTTTCTTGGCAAAAATTTAAGGATATTTGAAGGATAAATATTTTTAAAGCTCTTCCAATTTAACTTTTATGTTGGGAACTTTTCCAGATTCTGATTTTTCCTGCCAGTTTACATGGTATTCTAGGGCTTACTTAACTTCTTTTTATTCACGTGGACTCCACTTATGAGAGGCTGCCTCTTCCATATACCAATTCCCAGAACGGTCACTGTTTAGGTACAGAGGCTACCATGGCTGTTTCTTCACTCACGAATGAATCATTTCCATCTAGAATTCAGTCTACCAATGACTTCTTGCTTCTAATATTCTTTTGCAAGTTGGTTAGAAAAATAAAAATAGAATTTTTTATTTTATCTGGGTCATTCTTATTGTTACCATGGGAACAGGAATATTTTGCATCCTTTTACATTATAACTAGAATAAGTATCTTGAATTTATTTTTGTTAAATATTAAATCTGTGCCTATAATCCTAGACTTCCAGTTATCTTCTTTTGAAGATGTTATTGTATTTTCTTGTATCTTCAGTTTTAAGTCAAATATAAGTCTTTTTGTTGCCCTTTTCTTCCTCAAACTGCTTTTAGGATTTGTACCCTTGACTTTGTTTTTTCAGCAGTTATCCTACAATAAGTTTACACAGGGGACTACTTCAAATAATCCTCAATGAAAATAGGTGGTGAGCCTTTATTATCATTGAGCTGCTTTTGTATCTGGTTTAAAAACCAATTAATCATATATAGATGAACCTGTTTCTGGATTCGTTTTTCTGTTCCATTGATTAATGTGCCTATCTTTCACCAAAACAATGCTATTTTGATTAAACTGCTACTATTTTACATCTTTATATGTTGCTACTATTTCCATGTGAGGCACTCAATTAATTTTAAAGTCTTCACAAACTATTAACAGTAAATTTTATGATCAACTTCATTTTTACCATTTCCATTGCTCTATTTCTTCCTGTAGATAGAAATGAATTGGTAGGATTCTCACCCTGACTATCTTATAGGTAATTTTAAAGCTTTGTTTCACAAGGGAACAAAATTCCATAGAGGAAAGAAGTATGGGCAACCTTGTGCATTCTCAGTGATGATATCCCCTCTCTTGGAGGCTTGGTCTCCTGACACTCCTCATTCTTTTTCCGGGTGCTTGTGTGAGTTCCTCGGTGAAAGTGATGAAGGAGATCTAGTGTTTGAGTGTGAACTATGCTTGTGTCTGTAATCTTGATGGCTCTACCCTTTACATTGAGAATTGAGCTTTCCTCAAGTAATTTAAGATATTAGCTAAATATTTTTTTATGAGCAGTCTGATTGTCTTCTTTCTTCATGTGTTGTGGCAGAGAGGTAAGTGTTTGTACCTCTCACCCCTTTAGAAACCACCTGTCTCTAAACATCCTGTAACCTCAGTCCTCATAGGTCCAAGAAAGTGTTTAGTCTAAATCATATGATTTTACTTAGCATTATAATAAGAGCAATGATTTTTCTCCAGGTTTCTATATCCTAAGGAATAAAGCTTGCACATTATAAATAGTATATAAATAATATTTTAGTAATGAAAATTTTTGAGTACAATACCACCATTTTAAAAGTGAGTTGTCTGTCCCATGATGATGTTAGTGACTGAAATTCACCCAAATTGTGGTTTTTATCCAATTTCCGAATGTAGGTTGGTCATAATTTGTTAAATGTTTGCTGTGTATCTGGTACAGGGAACTACTACGAGCACTGATTACAAACAAAGTCAGCCACTCAAGTCTGGCTTTCAAAGTGGGAACCGTCTGGCATAGATGACACTTTAGAGCTCCATACTTTCCCCATCCTTTAAGTGTTTTCAGAAATATATAGGATTTCTTTCTTAAAACGTACGTGTTATCTCTTCCAACTCGAATTTGCACTTATTCACAGTATTTTTATAACAGTATTGCTTTTTTGTTGTTTTATTTATACACTGAATCTCAGGAACTTATATTCATTATTTTCTTCAGAGGATCTCTTCTTATTAATTTTATTGAGAAACAGATAGCAATGAGACAGTTTCAAAACTAATTAATAGGATAATTTCAATAATTAATACATTGAATATTGTTATTTTTTAGTGGCTACTCATAGCACAAGATGCAGACATGATATCCTGTCCAAATACTATTAGTACAAATCTTTCTTCTCATTGAATTAAGAGAAAGTAGCTGTATATCTATCCTAACTATTTTGAGTATACAGATACAAAATAATCTGTCATTTATATCCCCCCTTTTTTTTGTTTAGTTTTCTCAGAGATGGGTATTCCATTGCCATTTAAATATTGTGGGTGCGTGAATTCAGTAAAATAATCCAATACAGTCCAGTAATCCATAATAATAGTGAGTTATCCACAGGGCTGGCAATGTCAGAAGTTCTTGACTTGAGCCTTTTACAGCTAAGCTTATTAATATGCTTTTACTTTTTAATACCTCATTTTTATATTTTTCTGCTAGACGATTAAGACCAAGATAAAGCAAGACCTATATAACAAGAAATGTAACTTTTGTATATGATAAGGTCAGTCAAGACACCTCAGGATTTATCCTGTAACCCTGTACCACAGTTTGCACATCCTTTGTCAGTGTCAGCCATGTGGATGAGTCACGGCCATTGAATGACCAATTTGCTCTCTGTAAAAGCCTGAGAGAATGTTTTCTTTCCAGGTGACTCTCCTTAGGCATACTCTACATCATTGATCATGTTGCTCTGGGCCCCATAATCTCCTTGATCAAAAAATTTGGGACATAACTGAGTTATATGATGTTATGGTATAAGTTCTCCTATGTCCTGAGTCTTCACTGACCTTGAAAGGCTAGAGCCAAAATGTTGGCTGTCCTTGTAGCTCTTCTTTTTCTCTAATTTTTGATCTGCAAACTTAGGTTGTTAATCCCCCAAGAGAGAAGCTGATTATTACCCTACAACAAATGCAGTTGGGTTTAACCTCACTGTCTGTCTGAATATCAAACATCCTAAGCATAACATGGAGTAGGTATTTTCCATTAGTATTGATAGTTTAAACTTTATGTCTCTATGGATATGCAGAATTTTTTTTAATATTTTGAAAATATCAATAAACAATTACATCTTTTTACACAGAAATTTAGAAATCTAACCATATACAGCATTGTAGTAGGACAGTCCTGTGACATTTTTTTCCTTGTCTTTTTTTTTTTTCCTTTATTACCTTTTCTTTTTCTTTTTTAAACAAACATTTACTTGAGAGACAGTACGGCAATAATTGGTATGTCATGACAAGCAGTACATATTTAGAAGACCAGAATGACAGGCATTCCAAGCATGACCCTTTTTATTACATATTGCTATCTTCAGTGCAGTTGCTTCATTCACAGGTATCAGCATATTCATTATTTTAATTAGAGCATTTGAGCATGCCTTTTTTCTTAGCTCAATATTATTTGGACACAGAGTGGTAACAATGTTACATGACCCTCAGAGAACTCATAGTCTTCTACTATGTTTTACTCTGAACAAGTGATTCCTTGGTAAAAGCAATGATGGAAATTATGATGATCATCATTGTAGCTAAAATTTATTGAGTATTTACTACATATCAAGAACTTTCTTAACATTCTTCATGTTTTTTTAATAACTACACCAAGCCCAGGAGATAGAAATTATTTTAATATTGATTTTACACAGGAGAAATTGAGGAACAGAAAAAAATAAGCTTGTGAAATAAATGAATGACTTTTGCCACCTAAACAATCAGGGATTTGAAAAGACAGTAACATTTTGTATGTATTTTTAAAATGCATTTTATTTCTATTTTAAAAGGTGAAAGATTTATATGATCTGAAGGGAAACCAGAGTATTTTATTTCCATTTTAAAGATTAAAAAGGCAAACAAACAGTAAAACAGGGTTTCAAACCAGTTTAGTAGGACAGTTACAATAGTTGATACACTGTACATTGTTGTCTTCATAGTAATCAGTCAGAGTCAAAGATACAAACATGATTTCTTGTATAAACAATATTAGCACAAAACATTCTTTTCAAAGAACTGAGATGAGCTACCTGTAGAGTTATCTTAAGTATGTTGTATGGACACATATATTTTTCTTTTGCCTTTGTTCCTTCCCTCTTTCCCCCATCCCAGTTTGCCATTTCTTTTGCAGTTTTTTTCCCAGTTCACAATATCTATTGCACATTTCAGATCTTATATTATAGCTAAATTTCTCACACTAGTGAGATAATAAGATATTTATACGTAGGAGTTGATTTATTTCCCTTATGACTGTGGTCTCGAGTTGTGTCCACGTACCTATAAAGTCTCCGGTTCATCCTGCTTTATGCATGAGTAGTACTACACTGTATAAAAATCACATCAGTTTATCCATTTGTCAGTTGACAACCATTTAGTTTGTTTCCAAGATTAGTTATTATAAATTTGGTGCTCTAACCATAGGTGCACATATATTGCTGTAGTATCATGTTTTTAGTTCTTTTGGAAAGATGCCCAGAAGAGGATGGGCCCAGTGGGATCTCTAATCCCAGTTTCTTAAGAAATATCGACACTGATTTCACAGTGGTTGCACCACTCTACATTCCCAACAGCCCAGCGGTGGTGGAGAAGTGTTCCTTTTGTCCCATACTGCCTCCAGCATTTGTAATTGGTTGATTTTTTGGACCACAGCCATTCATGCTAGGGTGAGATGGAATCTCAGTGTTGTTTTAATTTGCATCTCTCTAATGACCAATGATGTTGAACATTTTCATTGTGTTTTTATTTGCCATTTGTATTTCTTCATCTAAGAATTGTGTATGCATCTCAGATCCCCATTTCTGGACTGAGTCTTTGAATTTGAGAGGTCTGAGTATTTTTTTTTTTCTTTTTACAATTCTTTAAATGTTCTAGATAGAAGTCCTTTGTCTATGTGACAACTGGCTATAATTTTTCAATAGTCTGTGAGTTGGGTTTTTTCCACTCTATTGGAGATTTATTTTGTTGCATGAAAACTTTTCAATAAGGTGAGATCCCATTTGTTGATTCTTTGTAATATTTCCCTTGCAGTGTAGGTTTTGTTTATGAAGTCTCTTCCTACAAGCATGTCTTTGAGATTTCTGCCTATTTTCTCTTCCAGTAAATTTAGTATTTATATTTTAATATTTAGATCTTTGATCCATTGTGACTTTAATTTAGTGCATGGTGGTAAACCTGGTTTCTAGTTTTAGTCTTTGGTATGTGGAGAGCCAGTTTTCCAACACCATTTATTAAAGAGGCTATTTTTCTTGCAGTGAGCATGGTTGGCTCTTTTGTGAAAGATAAGGTGGCTGAGTGTGTTTGAGGATATGTCTATATTTTCTCTTCTGTTGCACTGATCCATAAGTCTGGTTTTTTGCAATACCATGTTGATCTTATCATAGTATTTTTGTAGTATAAGTTTAGGTCTGGGATTATGATGGCCTCTGACTTGCCTTTGTTGCTCAGAACTGCTTTTGCAATTCTGATATTTTGCAATTCTAGGTATTTTCTGGTTCCAAATGTATTCGAGAGTGTTTTCTCTAGGTCTGTGAGGTACATTAATGGTATTTTGATTGGCATTGCATTCAATCAGTATAGCAGTTTGGGAAGTATGGACATTTTCACTATATTGTTTTTTTCTATTCAAGAGCTAAGGATATCTTTTTTTTTTTTTTTGGTGTCCTCTTCAATCTCCTTTTTTATGGTACTGTAGTTTTCATTGTATAGAATGAAAATCTTTTTGCATCTTTTTTTTAGGTTGAGTTCCAAGTAACTTATCGTTTTGAATGTTGTCATGAAGGGTGTGTATTCCCTCATTTTTCTCACTTTCAGTTTGCTGCTCATGTTCAGGAATGCTATTGGCTTCTGAGTGCTGGTTTTGTATTCCACTACACAACTGAACACTGGCAAATTTTTTGGTGGAGTTTTTGGGACCTTCTGTGTAGCATATCATGTCATCTTCAAATAATGATAATTTAACTTCTTCCTTTCCTATCTTTATTCCTTTTATTTTTCCTCTTGTGTAATTGCTCTGGCTAATGTTTCCAGAGCTATATTGAATAGGATTAGTGATAGCAGACATCCTTCTCTTGTTCCTGATTTGACAGTGAAAGCTTTTAGTTTCTGAATATGATACTAGCTGTTGGTTTGCCTAGATGGCTTTCATAAGATTAGGTAGAGAGCATCTATTTCAATTTTTTGTAGGTTTTTATCATGAATGGTTGTTGAACCTTGTCTAATGCTTTTTTTAAAAAAATCTAATTGAGATGATCATGTGCTTTTTCTCTTTGGTTATATTATTATGACATTTTACTTTTATTGACTTGCATATGTTGCACCATCTTTGCATCCCTGGTATGAATCATACTTGGTCATAATATATAATCTTAATGACTTTTTGCATTCCATTTAGAAGTAAGTGTTCATTAAGGAGTTTGGACTAGTTTTCTACCTTAGTTGTGTTCTCTATTTTGGAATCAGGGTAATACTTCCTCCAGAAACAATTTTGGAAGTATTGCTTTCGTTTCAATTTCTTCAGAATGTGTTGACATTACTGACACTAGTTCTTCTCCAAATTTATTTTAAAATTCAGCAGTGAATCTATCAAGGCCTGGGCTTTTCTTTGTTAGTCAAATTTTAATTACATTTTCAATTTCATTTGTTGATATTGGTTTATTTAGAATTTTTATATTTTCTTGATTTCATTTTGGTAATTCAATTGTTTATAAGAATCTGTTCACTTCTGTGTTTTCCATTTTATTAAAATATAGTTTCTCTGTACTGTAACATCCTGTAACTCAGTGGTGTCCCAAATTTTCTGATCAAAGAGATTATAGGGCTACAGAAGAAAGTGATTGACGATGTAGAGTGTGCCTAAGGAGAGTCACCTGGAGAGAAAACATTCTCTCAGGCTTTCACAGAGAGTAAATTGGTCATTCAATGGCCATGACTCATCCACATGGCTGACACTGACAAAATATCCACAAACTGCAGTATAGGGTTTCAGGGTAAATCCTGAGGGGATTTGACTGACCTTGTAAGATACAAAAGTTACATTTTTTGTTATATAGGTCTTGCTTTATCTTGGTCTTAACCATCCAGTAGGAAAGTATAAAATTGAGGTATAAAAAGTAAAGCCATATTAATATGCTGAGCTGTGAAAGGCTCAAGTCAACAACTTCTGACATTGCCAATCCTATGGATAACCTATTACTATTATGGACTACTGGACTATATTGGATTACTTTGCTCAATTCACGCACCTACAATACAAGAATGGCAATGGAATACCCATCTCTGACAAAAGTGAACAAAAAAGGGGATACAAATAAAGGACCATTTTGTAGTGAAAAAAATCTGTGTATACAAAATATCATAGGTACACAGGTACTTTCTCTTAGTTCAGTGAGAAGAAAGTATTGAACTAATAGTGTTTAGACATGATACCATGTCTGCATCTTGTATTATGAATAGCTACTATGAAGACAACAAGATGCAATGTATTAATTTTTGTAACTGTCCTACTAACCTGTTTTGAAACTGTCTCATTGCTACTTCTTTTTCAATAAAATTAATATATATATAAAAGGAATATAGGTTCTTAGGTTCTTGTGGCATAGACAATTGTTTTCTATCTTTTGACTTTTATTCTATTAATTTCTTTTTGAATTAATTGTGTTTATTGAATGCAGCACATTGTTGGATCTTGCTTCTTGTTTTTTATTTTATTTTTTGTATTTTGGGGAAGGGTCTACAGGGTGTTCAGGGTCTCACTACTAGTTCGGACTTGTAGTGATCTGCCTGTTTACAGCCTCCCAAGAGCAGGGATTACAGGTGTGCGCCACCATGCCCACTCTCAATTGCTGCTTCAGCATGCCCCAGGGGCAGGGCTGGCACAGCAGGCCTGGGAATCAAACCCCTATTCCCCGCACCTGCTTGCAAGTGCATTAATCCACTGAGCTACTTGGCCGGCCCTTGGATCTTGCTTCTTGATCCATTCTATCAGTATGTTCCTTTAATTAGTGAGTTGAGACCACTTGTGTTGATGGTTAAAAACTGATATATATTGGTTTTTCTTTTTCATGTTGTTTCCTTGTTATTTGATCCCTGTCTTTCTTCTCTATTTAATTGTTTGTCTTGCCTAGGTTTTTCTTTCTGTTGTTGCTCCTGCAGCTATAGTCTTCATTTTCTCTTTCTAGTATATTTTTGAGAGCATCCTGTAGAGCTGGAAATTTCTGCATTTGTTCTTTGCTATGGTATTGTCTTATTTATCTTGAAATTTTAACAAATATTTTTGTGGGATACATCAATTTGGGTTGAAGATTGTTTTCCTTTTGGGTTTGAAATATTTAACTCCAAATTCTTAGTTTTATGGTTAATATTCAGAAGTCTTCACTTGAAAAAGAAAAGCCAATATATATCCATTACAACCATCAACACAAGTGGTCTCAACTCACCAATTTATATTTTATTTACTCTTTTAGGGTCTCACACTAGTGAGACAATATGATGTTTACACATTTCACTTATCAGTATGGTCTCTAGTTGCATCCCTTTACCTATAAAAGATCCAAACTTATCTTTTTTATAGCTAAGTAATACTCCATTGTGTAAAAAATACTACATCTTTTTTATCCATTCTTCAGTTGATGGACATCTGAGTTGTTTCTAAGACCTAGCTGTGACAAGTTGTGCTGCTACAAATAAGGGTGCACATGTATGACTATGGTATGATATTTTTCATTTCCTTTCTCCCCTCAGCTCCTCTGACATTTGTTGTTGGTTTTGTTCTTAATGATAGCCATACTTTCTGGGTGAGTGGAAATCTCAGTGTTGTTTTAATTGGCATTCCTTGAATGACCAATGATGTTGAACATTTTTTCATGTATTTATTTGCCATTTGTATTTCTCTATCTGAGAAGTGTGGGATTATCTCATATGCCCACTTTTGGATTGGGTCTTTGAATTTGGGGGGTCTGATTTTTAAAAAATTCTTTATATGTTCTAGATAGAAGGCCTTTATCTTCCGGACAATCGTCTGCCATTTTTTTCTATAAAGAGGTTTTTTAATGGCATTTGCATTGTCTCCAGCTTTCTCAATGATTCCAATGAATCTTAGGTTGTTTTTCTTTGCTTCATTCTACAGCTGTTGGCTGGATTTTTTTGTGGTCTCTTGAAATTTTTATAGGATTCCTTTCCTGATCGCTAGTTGCATTCCTGTCTTCTATATCTGATATTCTATCCTTGGCTCCATTTAATCTGCTGTGTATACTTTCTATGGAGTTTCTAATGTCCTGCATTTGTTTGAATGCTTTTCTTGGATCCTATTTTTTGTTTATGTTTGGTTTCCATCATTTTCCTGACCTCCTCTATTTGTTTATTGGTGTCTACTTTATCTATCTATCTATCTATCTATCTATCTATCTATCTATTCATTTATCTTTGGTACTGAGGATCAAACTCAAGACCTTGTGCTTGCCAGGCAGGCACTTATGCCAGTGAGCTGTCTTTCCAGCCTCTCAGTGTCTACTTTAATATCTTTTATTTTTATAGTTATTTCTTTTTGTACCTTAGATATCCTTTTTTCTATAGCCTTTTCCATTTGTTTATTTACTTCTGCTGCTGTCTTTTTAGAGAGTTCCATTTATTTGCTTCCAATTTCCTCTATCTCTTTGTATTCTGCACTTGTCCTGCGTGGGCTGGTCATTTGGAATTGCGTTTTGCTTTTTCGTCTCGTCGTTTTCTATTTTATTTTGTTTTATGTAATCCTGCTATTAGATTTCTAATGTTAGGTAGCCTTATCACTGATATTGAGGCTTTCCTAGGAGGTGTCTGTGCCTCAGGATGTCTCCTCTAGCTGGCACTGCCATCACTTATCTTGCCACTACCACCATACCCCTCTCACCAGCATCATCATATTGTCCTCAACAGCAAGATGTCCAGGAGAGCGGAAGAAATGCATAACATGTGCAGACACTCCTTTCACTGCTACCACCATCCTGTGGACAATAGGTGAAGCACAGAGCATGTCTCTACCTTCCACTTGTCAACACCACCGTTCTGCAACAACAGAGGAAATACAAACCATGACCTACGCTCCTCTTGACTCCTCTCACCAGCACCGCCATCCTAAGGACAAGTTCAGAAGGGCAGAGGGCAGACTCACACTCCACGGGCCAACACTGCTGTCCTTGGGACAAAGGAGGAAGGACAGAGTGTAGACTGACATGCCACACATGTGCTTCACCATACTGAGGCAATGGACAAAGCACAAAGCACAGAACCACATTCTACTCACTGGCACGAGTTGCTGGTGAAGAACTCGCACTCTATAGCCAGGCATCTCCTTCTTTAAGCAATGGAGGAAGCAGAGTGTAGACTCACATTCCACTCACCAGAATTGCTTTCCTGGGGACAATGATTTTATGTATTTTGAATCTGAAATGCCCTTCATTTCTGATACCATTTTCTTAATGACACTTGGAGGAATAAAGTTATTATACTAGTTTTCAGTGTTCTTCTTTCTATCTTATAATTTTTTTCTTCTATTTGAGTTCTCTCTAAAGTCTATAAATCCTTTGAGTAAGAAAAGAGACAAAATTGGTCAAGAAAAGACATATAGCCTTTGCTTCTATTATGGCTTGTGTCTAGATGTCTCGCAAAGCCTCATACAATCATAGGGGGTCTTTTCAGCTCTACCTGGGTCTAAGATATGTGATGCTTGGATAAAGGATGTAGTGCTAGAATTCAGGCATGTGTACTATCTTCCCTACTGGTGGGTAACCTGGATGAAATAAAAGAGAAAGAGGGTTGCTGCTTGTGGCTTGCTGCTTGCTGCTTTCTACCTGCCTGTTTCTCTTCTCCAATGCCCACCTGCCATGCTACCCTGCCTTGAAGGTAGCCACCTATGAATTAAAACCTCTACAAACTGTGAGCTAAATAAACTTTCCCTCTTTTAAATTTGTGTCAGGTATTTCATCTCAGCAATGAGGGAAGTAACTAAGACACCTCCCAACTATATATTTGCTATATGATTAGTCCATCATAGCCAGTTTTGAGCCAGCCATGGGTACACACCAGACCTGGACAACGCTATAAAGTAGATAGTACAGGGTCTTAATGTCAGAGAAATAACATTGTAGGAGCTAATAGAAGAAGAGAGTGGTCTGGAGATTTATTTACTTGTTTCATGCTTATTTATTATTTTTTAAAAATGTATTTGGTTGTTATCAGGTCTCACTACACAGCTCAGACTCATAGTGATCCTTCTGTTTTGCAGCCTCCCCAGTTCTGGGATTAAAGGAATATATCACCATGCCCAGACTCTGCAGCTGGTTCAGCCTGCCCTGGGGAGATGGCTGACACAGCATGTGGTGACAGGGACTGAACCACAGCCCCTGAGCAGGCGCTTTAGTCTGCTGAGCTATCTCCCTGGCCCCTTCACATATATTAATGAATGACTACTATACATGTGGCCTTATGCTGGCTGCCTGATATTTAATAGCAAACACACATGATCTTGCCTTATCAATACTTCAAGCCTGGAGAATAATCAAAGATGAGATCCTTGCAAGACTAAAAAAGTGAGTGCAGTACATTAGACCCTGAATTCTTCATATTTTAGTAGCAGCCATTATAGACTTTTAAGCCAATCTGTCTGAAGAAAACATAAGTTCTTTGGAAAACTCAGACCATGGTAGGAGAAACAACATACAATCCTAAACCTGAGGTTCCAAATGGAATTGGGAACAACCTAAACCCTCCTCTACCTTCTTCCTTCTGAAAGGGGCCAGCCGAACTCCCATGAGCTATACTCCAACCATTCTGCTGAGGTTAGAATCTATCCTAAACCTGGGTTCACCTGGTTGAAAGATGCACATCCTGCCTTCTTCTTCATTGTTTTACATGCCAGTGGCAGTCCTAACTCTTGCAAGCTTCTTTCTCTGAGAGCTGGGCCTTGTTTCTGGTAACTCCAGATGCTAGCTGGGGGCTTGTTCCAAAACACATGGACCACCCAGAACCATGACATTGTCAACTTTTTAACTCCAGGCATCATTGCTGTCTGGATGTTGCTGCTGTTGCTGCTGCTGCTCATGCTGATCCATATCTTCCAGCTCCAAACCCCCTGAAATGTTAATAAGTACCCAACCCAATATGGTTTCCTGTATTTCTTTATGTTGCCAACTTCCCCATGGGACTATTTCTTCAGATTGGGTCCAGCTTCCAGTACCACTTCTGCTTTTTCCTACTTCTTGCCTGTCTTCAACAACCAGATGCTAAGTCTCAGCATGCCTTTCATCAAAGCCCTGCAAAGATGTGACAAACTTTTGTTCCTGGTTGTTAATCCAGTTTTTATTGTCTTGTGATTTTATGAGACAATGCCTGGCACTTTATCTATGTACCTCTTATTATTTTCCCACAGCATCTTGGTTTTCCAGCTTTCCCTCTTAATTCTTGTTGAGTATTTTTTAATGTAAGTTTTCTCCCAAGGTCAAATAGAGAGGGCCATAATCAGAAGGCTTGTGTTTTCTTGGTTTAGCATTACCTAGTTGTGTGGCCTTAAACAAGTACCTTCCTTTTAATATAATCCAGTTTTGTCATTAGTAAAATAAGGAGGCCGACTATAAGAATTCTGGTTCCTTCTAGTCCCCAAATTGACTTTAAACTGGCTGAGAATGACATCTTTTCAAACAACTCTCAACTAGATATTTTTATTTTTCAAATGCCTATCAAAAAGCAGTATTAGTCTACTAAAATGTCTCTTTTTTCTACAGCTTTGGACAAAGTATATTACTTTTTTACATTTAAAACAAAATTTTTTTTATTTTATTTTATGCATTTGGTCGTTACTGTGTTTCACCATGCAGCTCAGACTCCTGGTGATCCTCCTGCTTTCAGCCTCCCCAGTGCTGGGATTACAGGCCTGCACCATGACACCTGCCTCGGGCCAGCTCATCCTGCCCTAGGACAGGGCTGGCACAGTATGTGGTGCCAGGGATCAAACGACAGTCCTTGTACTTCACCTAAGCTTGCCTAAGCAGGCACTTTAGTCCATGAGCTATTTTGTGGGCCCTGGATAAGATATATTTCTAAATAAGATTTATACATCCTTTGATTTTTTTTTTTTTACTCCCAAATTCATTATATCCTACTCATTAACAATTCACTGACTTTACAGACTGTTTTTACACTTGCCCAACACTTGGGTAAATATCTGTGTATTAGGAAAAATCAGATTGCCCCACTCTTACTTTCTGTTGCTTCCCCTATGCTTGCTCTAAAAGAATCAAGCATTTGATGAACAAAGGAGAGATGCACATGTTCCGATAGGAGCTAAACTGGTTTTTGAAAGAAGAGATGTGAATGAACTAAAATATATTAAAAGGTGCTCAACACTTCTAATTATCAGGGAGATTCAAGTTAAACTTCAACAAGATGTCACCTCATGACAATTAGAATGGCTGCCACTAAAATGAAATTTAACAAATGTTGATGGGGATACGGAGAAACATTTGCACTTGCATGTCCTTGTGGGAAATGTCATTTACCAGCTATCTTGGAGGATGATATCGCTCAAAGTTGAATTACCATATAATTCAGCAATCTTACTTCTGGATGTATGTCGAAAATAATTAAAATTGATATAGTGAAGATATAGCTGCACTTTTATGTTCATCGCAGTGTAATGCACAATAATCAAGGTATGGAAGGCACCTAAGTGTCCATCAGCGAACAACTGAGAAAGAAAAGACTTAATAGAAAGCTATAGAGCCTTTAGTTTTGATTCTATATAGCCTATAAAAAGAAGGAAATCCTGTGACTTGTAGCAACATAAATGAATAGGAAGACACTGTACTCAATGAAATTAGTGGGCACAAAAAGAAAAATACTATATCATTTTTGTGTTTGGAATCTATAAAAGTCAATTTGATGGAAGAGGAAAGTAGAAAGATGATTGATTACTAGATGCTATGGAGACAGAAAGAGAGAAAGAGAGAGAGAGAGAGAGAGAGAGAGAGAGAGAGAGAGAGAGAGAGAGAG
>NW_004524654.1:2845395-2848539 GCF_000260255.1 Octodon degus
AGAGAGAGAGAGAGAGAGAGAGAGAGAGAGAGAGAGAGAGAGAGAGAGGAAGAAAGAGATATTCATCAAGGAATATAGAGCTTCAGTAACTGAAAGAATACCTTTTCGTGATCCACTGCCCTCTGTGATGACCAGAGTTAATATATTGTTTGATCGTTCCAATAAACTGCTAACATTTTCCCAAAAAAATGCTAAGTTGGTGACACAGATATATTAGTTATCTTAATAGATTTTATAATGCAGGCATAGATCAAAACATCATATTGTACTTAAGTATTCACAATTATTTACATGTAACAACAAATCTGCACAAATTTTTAATTAATTAGTTTTTAGAAAATGTAACGTGTTTACCTTCCCCAACACAACTAGCTAAGTTGGAATTTCAGGTCTCCTGACTTCTGATTTTTTTTCCACGTTCCCCTCCACACTCTGACCTCTTTTATAGCTACTGTATTTAATTCCTTCACGATTGTTGAGGCTCTGACTACTAACATGAACCAGGACACCCTGACTACTAAAGGAATGGATGAAGTAAATTCTTTCCTCCTCCAAGCAAAATGTATCTAGTAGCCAAACTGAATCATTTGTGCATGGTACATGTCTCTCTGGGCCTTAATGACTGTCAACATGTGGTTCTCTGGTCAGCTATTTATATATTTCATCACAGTTAATCAACTCAGCAATCTGACGAAGCGCAAACTACAGTAAGGAAGGACATGAAGGAGGAAAGTTAGGCTGCAACAATGGCCTAGTTTCACTGGATGGGCCATAAGTTACCAAGGTTGCATAATTTAGAATTTTCCCAAGAGCTGAAAAGACTGTGTGTGTTCCCTACTCTTCAGTATCAGGAAGGAGGGATTAAGTGGATGTTTTCAGTTTCACAGGAAAAGGTAATAAAAATACAAGTATATTTTGGGTCAAGTTCAATTTCTGCTTGCTTCTTCCAAATCTCTATGAAGAAAATAGATTGTAACACAACAGAAACTTTAACATCCAGCAGATAAGATTCTTTACCATAATGCAGGTAGTTATCATTTCCCCAGTACAAGCCTAATTACAACGACTGATATAGCAAGCCTAATAAAACGGGGAGGAAAGTTAAAGATAGTTGGGTCAGGTCTGTCAGTCATAGAAAGACCATCATTAGTTACTATTTTAATGGTTCATTTGATTAAATGCTAAGCTATTGTCTTGTAATTATGTGTATTCAAGGGAAAAATACTCAAGTTCAATTAGGAATGTATCTTTAACTGCACTATATTTAATGAAGTTGCAACATCATCATAATAAGCAAGGAATAATGAAAATCTCTTTTTTTTTTTTTTTTCAAATTGCAGTAGAAGTATTTGCAGAGAAGTAGCTGGCATGTGTAACATGATGAGTTCCCTTGAATGGATCAACTGTTGATCAAAAAAGCAAATTATATAAGTGGATACTGCGAGGCAGAAACATGTGGACACAGCTGGAGTGTCATGTGTCACGGTTCCAGTCATTGCCAGCTGGCGGTCACACAAAGGCAGGCCAAGCCAAACAATTACTGTTATTCATAAGAGCGAATGTGCATTCCAAATACACAGTGCAGGCTTTATGAAATAACCGAGCATTCAGATGCATCCAGACAGCCAAGCTTTTTTTTCATCCCATGTCCCTAGGTGCCAGGCCAATATGGCAAACTGACTCTGCTATTCAGAAACCCTTATCTTTACCCAATTAACCAAATCACTGTGACGTTTGAGAGTTCTTCATATACTTTGTTGAGCGCGTCAAGCCAGCAGGCTTACTGGGCAGCAGATGCACAGCTTCTGGAAGCAATCTGTTTAAATTTTTTTTTTCCTTGAGTTGTAAATACCATATTAGACCATTGCCCAATGCACGTCAGTGTTTGAAGTCAGACATTAACATCCGGGCATCAGTACTCATCCTTGTCCTCGACTGGGTGTCTATGCAATGGAGGTTTTCTAAGAGGCTGACTTGAAGGGGTCAAGTATGGCCAAGGGGCAAACAATAGAGATTCAAATTCTTTTGTTAAAAAAAGAAAAATTTAATGGGAAAACATTCTAGAAACAAGCATGATCATAGACTGAGACAAAAGTGTCTGGATTTTTAAAACATAGACAACAACAATAGAAAGTGGAGAGAAACGTGGCTGCTGTTTCTATAATTTCCCCCTAAATAATGAAATGCAGACACAGCTCACTGTCTGCCATGACTTTCAATAGACAGGATCATAGGAACGACTGAAAATATGTGTTGTCATTGTTTCCGAGGAGAGGGGATGTTGGAGAGCAAGAGGAATAATTGCCACAGAAATGTCACTGCCATAGAAAGTGTGTGGCTGTATTCTAACCGATCGCTCTCACTACAAGCATATACTGTGTAGACAAATGTAACTTCACAGCAATATATTGCAAGCCACATATGTGACTTTAAGTTTTCTAATAGCCATGTTCAATAAAATCAAGGAATAGGTAAAACTAATTTTATGGATATGTTTTATTTAGATATCCTATGTATCTAGGATATTATTGTTTCAATCTATAATAAAATAACAGTTTGTTCAGGGCTAGGGGTTTGAACTCAGGCCATTAACATGGTAGGCAAGTGCTTTACCAGTTAGCAATTCACCCAGCATGATATAAAGTATTAAGGAGATATCCTACGCTTTAAGGGGCACAAAGTCTTGAAGGCTGGTATGTAATTCATGTTTGTGGTACAGCTCAGTCTGAAGCTGCACTTGAAGTGCTCTGTCACCACATGTGGTCCTCGTGCCTGTTCTGGGCAGGGCAGAGCTGAGCCTGAACTTTGATTGTGTCCAGCACACTTTCTCCAGGGTCATGAGGAGGAATATCTGAATAGAATGAGATGTCACTTATCCTGTTCCTGGTCCCAGCTCTACATAAACCTTATCAGCTAATTCCTCTAGAAAGTGCAGGTAATAGACTCTGCTTTGTCATGCCCATTAAGTTTTTTATGAGTTCAAATTAGGTAGTAGATTCCTCTTTGAGAAATGGACAGTGTTTGATAACCCCCGAAACTGTGTTGCTACTTGCTGAGAGTTTTAGGAAGACAGGGAAAATCATTTTCCTTAATTCTTTGTGCTTTCTTTCTTTTTTTTTTTTTTTTTTTTTTTTTTTTTTTTTT
>NW_004524654.1:2848644-2869599 GCF_000260255.1 Octodon degus
AAAGGACTGAGCTACTGCCAGGCCCCCAATTCTTTGTGCTTTCTTACTCCTTTTACGGGTGTGATTTTAAAGGCAAAAGTCCCACTCATTATTTACAAAGGTCTTGGAAGGATTTAAAAAGTATCAGTGGCCACCGCCAATGCCATGTAGAAATGGAGCCCAGTCTTCCCTGGAAACGCACTACAGACAACACCAGTGCTCAGGAGCACGCCTCCTGGTGAGGTGATTGTTGTGTTGCTTCATTCCTGTGACATTAAGTACCAGAGGGCCAGGGGTCTCCCTCTCTGTCCCCCTTCTATAGCCATCACAGAACCCATCGCCACTTGCACCTCCCCCACTGTACATGGGGAGGAGAGGACAAAGGTTCTGGTCACCTTGGAACTCTCCAAAGTGTTCGAGTACACTGGTCTATGGGAATAGAAGCAGCTCCACCGTAAGGCACCCCATCGAATTCCAGCAACTTGCATCTTGGAAAACTAAAGCATTGGAGAATAGAAGGGAGAAGAATAGAAACAAAACTTTTGTAAACAATGAGATTGAAGAGCAGGGAATGGGGATAAAAAGTAAGAATCATGATATATCATGTATAGGTACAAATGCCCTTTGATGAATGCTTCAAAAATGTGTTTTGGATGGGGCTGGTGAGATGGCTCAGTGGTCTAAAGCACCTACTTGGAACAAGCTTGGCAAAGCACAGGAACCGCGGTTCAATCCCCCAGCACCACATACCAGCCAGCCCCGCCCCCTGGTGGGCTGAGCTGGCCACACACACACACACACACACACACACACACACACATAAATAAATAAATGTTTAAAAAATGTATATTGGCAATAGAAAAGTGGTTCTTAAATGAAGAGATGCAGAACATGCATAAAGTGGTAGATAGAAAGATTGACAGATGGAGAAAATTGACACTGTCAAAGGAGGAGTTTACTGATGCACCAAAGGTGTACAAGGGAAATTAGGCAGAGTCAACAAAATGAGAGTGACAGAATGGAAAATTTTATCTTATTGTTTTCAAAAATTCAAATATATTTTATTATATTAAAATTATATCAAAATTTTAATACATTTAAAATTAAAGGACCAGCCAGATAGCTCAGCAGACTAAAGCTCCTGCTTAGGCAGACACAGGGACTACGGTTCGGTCCCCAGTGTGCTGTACTGGCCCCACCCACGGGGCACACTGAGGCTTGACTGAGACAGGACATGTTGGTTCAAGCCTATAATTCTAGCAATTGGGAAGCTGAAAACAGGAGGATCACTGCAAGTCCAATCTGTGTAGTGAGACCCTGTAGACCCTGCACTAACTACATAGTAAATAAATAAAATTAAGAACATACAAATTTATCTTGTACAGTCTACCCCCCCAAATAAACAAATTACTTATGACTAAACAGTTGCCAAGCCTAATTCTCCTGGCTACAATGTATAGATATTCATTTCTTATTTAAGTTCAAAATCATAATCACAGAGGCAATACCTCTTCACAGTGTCCTGAATTTTAAAAAAACTTTTAGAGAGAGCATTGTAATTCATCACCATGTCCTCTCCAAGAAACGATTCTAGAAAAAACCCAACAGTCAGTGTGTAGGAAGGGTCCAGTGCTTGAAGTCAGGAATTTACCTCCCAGGTCCAATCTGGCCACTGGAGAGTCTCAAGATCATACCCTCTCCCTGCTCCAGTTTCACTTCCTATACAATTGTGGTAAAAATCTATGTCCTGTATACTTGACAGGGTGTTTTTAAGGAAGAGGAGAAAAACATGACAAGAGAGTATTGCTGTAAGAAGAAAGTGCTCTTATAGCTATATTACTCAGCTTTTCACACTGTGACAAAATATCTGAGATAAATGTTTTATAAGGAGGAAAAGCTCATTCAGTTTTGGCTCCTAGTTTCAGAGGTTTCTGTGTGTGGCAGTTTGGCTCTGTTGCTTTGGCCCTGTGGTAGCCCAGTACATCATGGCCCAAACTGGGGGGTGGGGTATATGCACCCACAGAGGCCAGGAAACGAAAGGAGGGAGAGGAAGGCTCTGGGCCCTCAGTGTTCCCTTCAGGAGGTGCTCTCAGTTAGGCTATCAACTATCCATCTAATTTGAGATAGGTAGTATGTCAGATAGCATCTCATGTTTCCAGGAAATGTGACAAAAGCCACATGTACCCTCGCATTTACTTTGGTGCCCTTTCCCCTTCACCACGGTCCACACAGCCATCACACTCACAGGTGCAACACCCTTCTTAAACCAAGAACACATTCACGTGAGACCATCATCCTGTACAATACAGATGGTAGGGTTGGGTATTAGACAGATGCTATCTTATTTCCTCTCCCTCAGCTTCACCTCCTAAAGACTCCACCACTTTACACATAGCCCTACAGGCTGCAACCACCAATTCATAAGACTTTTGAAGGCCATTGAACATCCAAAGGATAGCAACAGCTATAAAGGACCGTACTCATTGGCATCAGTTCTGGAATTCTGATAAAATGAAAAGAAGAGGGGAGGCTAGTATTGAGAGGGCTTTACCTGCATACTGGAGGCTTTGCCTCTGGAACTGGATGTCTTTGCTTGGCCATAGCTGGCAGGGACAGGGGGTGTCTTGAGTGGCACCTCCTCAGCCCGCCCTGCCGCTGGTATTGCATGAGATGATAGGTTCACATGAATGTGTTCTTGGTTTAAGAAGAGTGTTATGCCCGTGAGTGTGATGGCAGTGTGGAGGGTGCTGAAGAGGAACAGCACCAAAGTAAGCGCAGGGGTGCATGTGACTTTTGTCCCATTGCCTGGAAATCTGAGGTGGGTGAAGGTCTTGGAAGGAAGGGTAGAAATGAAGAATAAAGAGTATTTTTTAGGGTATCAGTCACCTGGTATTTATTTACTTCAGAGCTTTTTCAGTCTAGAGTTTCCTTCCCTAAATTATCTGTAGAGCTCAATGTCTCATTTCTTTCAAATCCTACAGTCAAATGCCATCTTCTCAGAAGTGATCTGGTTATCCTATGTAAAGCAGCACACTCTGTCTCCTTCCAGCCTCTGACTTGTTTAATTATTCTTCATAGAACTCATTCTTACCACACAAGGCAGTGAAGAGGATCCTTTTAGAGACAGAGTACTAAACTACCACTCAAAACCAACTTATTTATCTAAAAGTGCCAACATGGTAATTAAGCCTGAATATCAAGGTCTTAGTTTAGGAAAAAAAAAAAAAAAAAACCAACCCTCTACATTCTTATCTTTTGTCTTCAAAGAAAAATAGAATAAAACACATGCCACAGGTTGGCTAACACTGCCATAAGGACCCGGATATCTTTTGTCATCAGCCTTTAATTTCACTAAAATACAAGCTGCATGGAGCAAGGGTCTTCCTGTGATCTCACTATGTCTTCCTTGCAGTGTGCACTTGCTTTTTGTCAGTGTATAGATACTCATTGAACTGAAAAAAATCACCACGTATTTTCTTACATCATTAGGGGGAAGTTTTTATTGAATAAAATGCTTGTTTCCCCCCGTGATTGCAGTGTAAATACACTCATCTTCGAACAATTGAACTCGGGCTTGCAATAAAGCTTCATGGCAAATGGGACAAGACCTCTACTGGAGGGATGACACTGAAGTGAACAAATCTCTAAGCTGGACGTGGCACCTGGCTGAAAACATGAGACACTTAGGGCTGTTGTGGTTATGTATGCATTTATTAATTCTCACTTACAGCCTGGTACCCTGCGTGCACTGCAACTTCCACAAGGCACTGTGGAGACATTAGTGCTCAAAGCCCGTAATTATTACCAGTCCTCGTATGAGTCTTGTGGCTTGGGTGCTGCCTTCAAAATCTTGAGTGAAAATTGCAATGAAATTTCTGAGTTTTCCTTCATAGAGCTACACACATAATTCTTTCAGTCTATGGATGATAAAGCTTCTCTTGCCTTTGAAGAAAATAAGGCTCCAACTTGCACATTCACCATCCCCTTAGTTTAGAAGCTTCATGAACAGCAGCCACCCATGGAAGACCTTGTCCAATTTCCCCTCCCCCTGCATTCTCTTTCTTCTCCCTGCCTTCCTCTTCTTCCTTTTTTCATGGAATTCTTTACAAATCTGCGTGCTATTCATATGCAGGGGCCCAGTGAGTCTGTTCCTTATTAATCCAGTCTTTGTGCTGCTGAAGCAAGGACCATAGTCATCTTAGACCAATGCCTAAGTTCACTAGAAAATCACCTCCTTCCTCTGCCTCTGCCTGTCAGGAACTGCCACAGATACTGAGGGGAAGGGTTCTCCTGAAACTGCTGTGGAAGGACCCCAAGCCCACATCAGACATCCTGACTTGAGAGGCCTATGCACACATATTGCAGGCAGTTCCCAGTGAAAACCAAACTGCTTTAGACCCTTGCAGGATGGCCGAGGGCTTTGGGAAACTCGAGTTAAGTGAGGACAGGCTGCCTCCAGGTGCCGCTCTCTTCTTTTCCCCTTTCTTTCCACAGCTCCTGACACTTCTTGGCCACCCATCCTTTTCCATTTAGTTGAGGGCAATCTTCTTATCTTCCAAGTGCTTTTCTTCGTTGGCGAAGGGAATCGGACACCTGAATAAAGTTCTTGGTTCTCTGTGCCCAGGGACCCTTGCCAGCAGCCCAGCTGCTTTGAGACCTTTGCCACCCACTTCAGTCTGCATTTCCGAGTTTCCACTATGAGAACAGATTCCTTGGAAGGAGACTTGCTTCTTTAGGGCCCTGAGGCCTCCCTTCTGACAGGGCAGACAGGGTGAGAAATCCTCAGGGAGGGCAGGCTTGGAGTTTCCTTGAAAAGATCCTTTGGCACTGGCTTGGATGGTGTTTCTGTATGAAAAAAATAAAAATCCCTCAGTCTTTTTGGTTTTGGCCAGAGCTTCGCGCTTCGTGTGATGCCGCTGAACTTGTGCCTGGTTCCTCCATTCTGATTGCCTCCCTGTTTACAGTGTACTGCCTCAGAGTCATTGCTGTATCTTGAATGCTCATTCAAGGAGAGTAAGTCAAGGACTGACAGCTGGTGAGGTCATTCTGCAGTCTAGCCAAGGCCCATGTGCCATTACAATGAAGTAATAATGTATTTATAACACACCTAACCGCTGATGGCTTCTCTTGCTGTGGTTTTTTCCCCCCACATTCACACAGATGTTTTTTGAGAACTCAAGACTTGGCCTCCAGAAATAACCTCCTAGCAAACAAACTCTGCCTATTGACTCTGGCGGATGCTTATAACACGAGTTGTTAGCACACAGGATTTATGTTTCAAATATCATTTTAATTTCTCAGGCAGTGTTTTCACCACAAGATGTTAATTCACTGTGCTCTTGGGTCCCCTAGCACCTACCGCCCCCCAACCCACCTCAGTGAAAATATGGACTTGGTTTCTAAGGAAATAGCCTCAGTGCCTGATTTATCCAAACACGGTGTACTCATTTCCATGGAATTTACTGTAAAATGTCATACTCTTTATTTGATAAATTACGTACCTTTGTGATTCAGTGAGCCCCTCTCTTTGTTCCTTAGTGACACCCTCTTTGTCATGCAGCAGGACTACACAATTAGTCCCAACAGGAGCAGTTGGTCTTCCCCAGAGACATATGCTGCTTTTAACGTTTATTAGACAATGCATCTTTCATTCTTTATGCCAAAACAGCGTGCATACTCTAGCATGACATCTCGCGTGGATTCCTGTGAGAATCCTGTTTATCTCATATACCTTAATACTTCTGAATAGAGGTGGGTTTGAGATAACACCCCCAACTTATGCTAACTCTATAGTTAGCATTTTGGATATAAAAAATAAAACAGTTGGAAACATCTGTTCTACCAATCTACAGTGACCCCGCCTTTGTCCTCTCTGGTAATCCTGCTGCATCTTGTCTTTGCTTCCTTATTGGCTGGTGGAATCAGCTTGGGAACATATTGTCTTCTGGGAAAGCTTTCCCTTGGTGGGAGCTTCCTCCCAAACCCTACTTCTAAACTCATACTCACCTTGCCTTTCATCACATCTGAAACAGATCACAGCAATTCCAGGACTTGAGCCAGGAGGGCAAGAACCTTCCTTTCCTTCATCTATCTAGGTTCCTTCTGTAGTCCAGGGCAATCAGTTTTGACACGCAGCTACTCCATTCATGCTTCACACTGACAAATCCAAAGCTTCTTTTGGTTCCTCACCCTTTCCTGACCTCTATAGACCACACTTGCCCTGCACCTGTCCCTCCAGTGGTTTCTGCCATCCTCCCCTACCAGCAACCTCCAGCTTCTCGCACTGTGCACTTTCCACTTCAGTTACTGGAACTCTTGAGCTACCTTCTGCTTTAGGTACAGCAAAGCCTCCCCTGTGGTCTTTTCCAACACCCCCAGTGCATGGTTTCTATTTGTTGGTTCCAGCTGTGACACTCACTCCTACCTACTGCAATGCCCATGTCTGCTGTCAGAGGAGGACTGAATTTCATGACCACTGCTAGACTCTATGTAAGTTCTAGTCTACCTTCTAGTTTACTTTCTAGTTACCCTTCACCCAGGATGCTCAGGTAGAAATCTTAGTACAATCTCTGTCCTCTCATCCTCCTTATTTCCAGAGTCTCTTGCATTTTGGTCTGCATCTTTCCTCCAGCTTGTTGATTGCTCCCCTTACTGTATCAGACTCATCAGAATCACCTTTGTACTTAGGAAGTATACATTTGCTGGGTACCACCCCTGGAGACTGTGAATTGTTATGTCTGGGTTGGGGCCAGAACACTCTGCCTTTTGTTAAAGCTCTAAAGAGATTAGGACATGCAATCAAGTGGAAAGGCAGTGCTGGGGTTCCTGAATCCTCTTATCTATCCCCAGGGGAGGTGAGTAACTCATCCCACACCACTCAGGCTTACCTCTCCCTCCTTTAACCAGACTTCATCTGCAACCAAATACTTTATGCCAAAACAGCTTTCTACACACACACACACACACACACACACACACACACACACACGCCATTCCTTTGCTTTAAAATGTCTTCTCTTTCTATAGGCTCAAGTCCATACCCCTTCTCATGAATTGTCTGGTACTTTTTTCCTCAACTTTTCTTGCCTGGTCACATTCCTGATGCTTTTCTCACATAAGGCAGGCACTCTCTGCCTTTCTGATCCCATAGGTCATTCTTTTAGCACATATGTTGGAGTTGGAGATCTTTTTCCAAGTCTTGCTCCAAAGTCAGTTCCTGTCCAGCAGGAAGCCTTTCTTGTTCAAGTACACATCCTTCTCTAGATCTTCATATCATTGTGGGTGGCCAGGAGCTCTCCTCGTGCCTCCCAGTTTGTAGCGCATAGGCAGCCTGTCCCTCTCCCCACCACTCCTAAGGTGGAGCCAGCTGCCACTGCCCAACATGCTCCCTCCAGTACCCACCCAAAAGAGCACCTGTGTGAGTTTGAGGAGACTATGGACACTAAGTTGCTCAGAAGTTACTGCATTCTTTCAGGGTAAGGGATTTGGTGGGGTTTTCCACAAACAAAAACTTATCCACAGTGATCATTTTTTTTTCCTTTGGTAGACACTCGACCCCCTCAACCCCTTCCTCAGCATGTAGTAACTCTGGATCCTTGTGGTGTTCCTTAATGAACTCACACTGGCCTGGGCTCCCAGGGAACAGGATGCAAATCCTGGTGCTTCCTTCTTCCTGCTTGGTAGTCCTGTCCTCCGTATTTCACCTGTTTGTGTCTTGGCCCCATTGTCTTCAAAATGAGGGAAATTCACAGAGAGCAAATTGGTCAAGCAATGGCCATGACTCATCCACATGGCTGACACTGACACAGGATCTACAAAGTGTGGTACAGGGTTGAGGAATAAATCCTGAGTTCATGTACCTACAATATTTGGATGACAACGGAATACCCATCTCTGACAAAACTAAACAAAAAAAGGGGATACAAATGAAGGACCATTTCGTATCTGTATATACAAAATAGTTAGCATAGATATACAGCACAAGGAGAAAGCTCTCAGTCCATATAAGTCATCATTTTGTTTCTTCTCTAGAAGCCAGGGTATGCATTTTCCAACTGTGTAGCTAGCAGTTGTCCTCCACTCCTGAGCTCACCTGCCTGCTTCTCTATCTGCTCACACCACTCTCATCTCTCCTCTCCTCCCTGCAGAAAGTGGAGTGGGGTACTAGAGCCACAAATGAGTGACAGGATTTGAAACCAGACTGTTTCCGTTACAGTCTGACCTCAGGGAATAAAATCATCTCTAGAGATTTCTGTTTTCTCTTCCATAAATAATAAAGCTGCTTTATAATTTTATAGTAGGGACTACATGATATAATGCATGGCAGCATTTAGTACCATGCCTGGCACTAAGGGTCCAGTCTTTATTTGCTCTTATAATTAAGAAAAAGGAGGCAGGAGTGGGAAGCAGTCAATATTTATGTACACAGGCAAGAAAAGAAACCCTTCTCTCACTGGTATATCATCTCAGATTGCTGCTCAATACATGGGACTTTTCATTTTACCATGTGACAGAGGAATAATTTAAATGCCTTTTGGTACATTTTCAATAGGCTATGAAATTTAGTTCAATTCATTAAAGTTTTTAATATATTGTATAATTAAGTTGATAGTTCTAATCAATCAATCAATTTATTTATTTATTACTATGTGTATCTTCTCACCCAACCCCTTGTTTCAGGCTTCCAGAGGAGAATTTGGCTTCCTACCTTTCTCTAGTGCTTTGCAAAATGCAAGGGTCTTTGAAGTTTCACCAGGTCTCATCTCTTCTGAAATAATCAAACTTGAGGCTACAAAGTAGCCTGTATTTCTGACAGTGTTCCTTTCTGGTTGTTTCTCCCTCTGGAGAAAGCATAGGGTAGAGATCCAGGGATGATCTGGGTACAGTTGCGGGTACTGGGCTTTGTAGAACTGCTGCATTCCACCAAACCCCTCTTCTCTCAATGTGGACAAAGACCATGTTGCTTGAGTTTTTCTCTAAATTCTAAATTCAGAATTTTAGATTCTGAATTTTTTTAAAAAGTCAGTACAGGGCTGGCCAAATAGTTTCGTGGATTAAAGTGCCTACAAGCAGGGACAGGAGCTAGGGGTTTTATCACTGGGCCTGCTGTGTCGGCCCTGCCCCTGGGCTGCATTGAGATAGCAATTGAGCCTGGGCATGGTGGCACTTGCTTGTAATCCCAGCTTTTGGGAGGCTGTAAACAGGCAGATCACTACAAGTCTGATCTAATAGTGAGACCCTGAACACTGTGTAGACCCTTCCCTAAAAAATACAAAAAAAAAAAAAAAAATTCAGTACAATCTAGTAGAATGCTGGGGATACCATATGAACTCAGTTTTTCTTTTTTTTTCCCATAATTTTATTGAGAAACAAATAGCAATGAGACAGTTTCAAACCAAATTGGTAGGACAGTTTCAACAATCAACACATTGCATACATTCTTCCCAGTGGTTAATTGCTGTACAAGATGCAGACTTGACATCCCATTCACAAACACCACTAGAACAAATCCCTCTATTCATTAAGAGAATTGAACTCAGTTTTTCTATGCATAAAAACTAGATATATAGGACTAAAGAGGTGTAAACAAGAAACATACTGTTCACAGGTCCAAGCTACTTGAGTTTACCTCTTTGGAAATTTACATCCCAAGTGAAAATGATTTTTCTAACAGGTTGTAGAGCAAAGAAAGAAAAACACCTGCAAAGGCTGCTGGGTATTGTTTTGTTTTTTATTTTGTTTACATCAAAGAAATTGAGGCTCCTTGACTTCTTAACTGTAGGAACTGCATATTTCTTTCTGCACCAAAATGATGTTTAAAAAGAGAATAAGTACAGTTTGGAGTTTAGCAGTAATCAAAAGATTACTCAGTAATTCTTGAAAATGAATGACATAAGCCAGGTGTGGTAGCACACACCTGTAATCCAAGCATTCGAGAGGCTAAGGAATGAGGATCATCTCAAGTTTGAGATGGGCTACATAGTGAGAACCAGTTGCAAAATACCAAAAGAGAAAAAGAAAGGCAAAAACAAAAAGAAAGAAAATGAATGATATTTAAAAAAAGGGAGGCCAAGATCCAGAACCATATTGCACCATGGTATATGGTAAACAAACTTTTCCCCACCCTTAAATCCCACCTGTAGTTCTTAAAAGCCTGGGATACTTTGTCCCTTAGGCTGGGGTGAATTAGAAGTTGCAATCTTTTTTACTGGCTCCTGTTTCTCTGAAGGAATGCTCAGGCCTTGATTCTATAAGGAGAAGGTCCAAAACTCATGCAACACTGTAAATTATAGAAAGAGTATTTTCTATCTTGCAGAAGCTACTTGAACTAAGCAACAATGAGGAGTTCTGAGGGTTGTTTATGAGTTCTATCATCACAAAGCCACTTTTAAGTCAATTGTTACCAAGTTCCTAACACTGTGTTTAAGAAGTCCACAGTATAAAGAACTATTCATTTAAGTCAACCATACTAGAGACATTTCATGATTAGCATTTATTGTCACTTCTGTATCTGTGGTAATGAGCTCTTTATGCTGACTTACCTGGGCTTGGCTTCTTTAGGTCAAGATCTGTTCCATACAGATTTGATCTACCTTGATCCAGTGGTTACTTGGTGCATACAAAGAGCAAGTCCACTTTTCCAAGCGTATTTCATGACTCTGCCTGGAGGCATATTCATGAGTATCCCCTTGGCCAAGGAAGCAAGATCGCCAGGCCCAAAGTTAAGATCTAGTTCAATACATCATGAGACCAAAGCAAATAGTAAGGAGGGGAATGATGGTAAAGAAGGTACAAGGGAGTGAATGTTTGCTGTAAGATAAACTATCACAATAACACATTTACTGTTAGTTGATTTCTTTATAACAGCCAGAAAGAATAAAGAAAATCTGAAAGGTATAACAGATATAGTAAGACAGAAAGAAACTGAACATAAAGAATAAACAACGAAGATGAGGGAAAGGAGAAAAGACAGCGGGAAAAAAGGAAGAAGGAAAAATCATACAAGTATATATACAGCATAGCTGAGATGATTGTAGTACTAATTTTCATCAGTTTTTGAACGTAGCAGTTAATGTTTAGAAATTTCACTTTGACAATATGCTAAGATCTGTAATCTGAGCAACCACATGGAAGACAGCAACGTGCAATATAGCAACCATGGTTGAGTACCTCTCCTCTTGTTCTTGCAAATGTGTACTGTTTCTAATACCTTATCAATTATTATTATACCATCTTTAAAATAAACTAAAAGTAAAAAGGACAAGAAAAAATTCAGGTTTATTGAAAGCAACTACTAACGTTTAATTATCTCACCAATCTTGTATGCCTATATCTGTTTTTGGTTTAGGTTTTGGTTTTTTTCAGAACCAGGGATTGAACTCAGGCCCTTGCGCTTGCCAGGTAAGATCTTATTCTACTGAGCCATCTCCCTTTTTTATAGTCAAGATTAACTTTATTTATTTATTTTTGGCAGAACTGGGGATACTGAACTCAGGTCCTTGTGCTTGACAGGCGAGCACTTATTCTACAGAGCTATCTCTCTGGCCCTGCCTATATCTGTTAATCTGAGCAAAAGATTTGATGATAACAATACATAATATAATAACCATTGTTAATTTTTATTCTTTTTTTGAAATTCTGTACCATATATATTGTATGTTACTCTCTTTCTGTCTTTTTTTGTTACTCTTACAAAGAGTAACACATTTATTTCATGTGTAATCCAAGGCACTGAAATGTCTTACTTATTATTTTAAATTGTACATGCACATTGTGGTCACTTATTTCCTTAGTTAATTTTCACCATGAATATTTAATTTCATGAAAGAAGCACAGAAGTTGGAAAGCGAAAAGGTCATATTCTGTCTCTATGACTTAGAATAGAAACTATGGAAGAAAAAATAGACTACCCTCAGATTTGGGCTTCTGTTAGAAAATACAGACAGTCCTACAAAGTAAATCCCAATATTTCCATATTCTTATTTCTATGAGAATAAGGTAAAGTAATAATGAGAGAAAACTGTAAAGTGCTGTTTCAATGATTGCTTTCTTGTTCAAATTAGCACAAACTCCTTAAAAAAGTATTCAGCCACCTGATCTTTGACAAGAGAACCAGAGACATACACAGGAGGAAAGATAGTACCTTTTGTTCTTGATGCTACAAAACTGGCTGTCTACATGCAGAAGACTAAAACTAGAGCTATATCTTTTTTTCATGTACTAAACTAAAATAAAAATGGCTCAGATATCTAAATATTAATCAGAAACAATCTGCTGCAAGATAAGTAAAAGTTACAGATGCATATTTGAATCTAATCACAAGAAATAACATGAAGAATCAGCAAACAGTGTATTGATAAATTAAAAACATCCTCCTCAGTAATGGAGACTACCTAGAGAATAAAGAAATAACCTACAGAATCAGAAATCTTCCCCCCCCCAGCTATATGTATGACAAAGGACTACTATTTGGAATATATAAAAAATTCAAAAAAGTTAATTCCCCCAAATAAAAGACCCAATCAAAACTGGGCTACTGAAATTTAAGAAAAAATACCTCTTAGGCCAATAAACACATAAAAATGTTCAACCTCACTGGATGTTAGAGAAATGAAAAATTAGAAGAACACTGAGATTTCATTTTATTTCAGAAAGAATGGAAATCATCAAGAAATCAAACGGTAAATGGTGGTGAGCCTGTGGGAGGAAAAGGAGCCCTTCGATATTGTTAGTGGGAATGTGAACTTATACAACCAGTTTAGAACTTACTAGGGAGACTCCTCAAAAACTAAAAACAGAAACTCCAGTCAACTCATTCATTTCCCTTCTGGGTATCTTTCCCCAAAAGTTCAAGACATTGTATTACAATGACACATACATACCCACGAGCTTTAGACATTTTCTTATCACTGGTACACAAGTCTTACATCTGTAACTTAGAGAAGGAAAGCTTTATTGGTTCATGATTTGGAGAGAGTTCAATCCATACTCAGCTGGCTCCAAGGAAGGACAGCATGGGAGAGGACAGACTGCTCCCATGGTAGTTTGGAAGCACAGCCTGCCTGAGGATGAGTCCAGAAAGGATACAAATCTTACAGGCCAATCCAATTGATCTCCCTGTTTTGACCAGCCCCATACCTCTTAATAGCCAGTCATAATCCAATCATCCCCCAAAGCCCAATTTGTGAGTGCATGAGGCTTTGGGGAACATCTTGATACAAACTATAACACCATGTTCACAGCAGCACAATTTGTAATAGCTAAATCTTGAAAGTAGTCTATCCATCTATTCCACAGATGAACAAAATGTGGTGATTATACACAGTGGAGTACTACTCTGTTATAGAACAAGAGAAATGTAAGTCATTTGTAAGAAACTGGGTGCGCCCTGAAGTCATAAATTTAAGTGAAATACATCAGGCACACAAGCTTAACTATATCATGGTTTCTCTCATATGGGATGAAGTGAGCTGAAAAAGGGAGAGGAAGGGACACAAAAAGCAAGATGTGTTAGGTGCATGTGCCAAAGACCCACAATGAATGTCAACACTATATACTACAAACACTAATGAAAGCACGTGTTAATGCTTAATTATTTGTCCAATCTTGCAAACCTATATATGTTAATTTGAGCAACAGATTTGATGATAAAAAGACATGATATAAAAACCATTGTTAATTTGCTATTCTTGTTTTGAAAACATGTATGATATGCATTACTGTATGCTACTGTTTCCATCTTTGTTTTTGCTATTTGTTTTTGTTTTTACTCTTTAAAATGCAATAAGATTTTTTTTAACAATAAGATTTTTTAAAAACACAGAAAATGCTCCTCATGGTTTTTACATAGGAGCTGTTCTTGAGATAGAGAATTTGGGATTATGTTTTGACTCTGGCAGTTACCTGGCCTTTTAAAATGTATATTCTTTCTCTCTCAAGTGAGAATCATGTCAGGCTCTGCTCACTCTCGGTGCTCGTCTCATTAGATGAGCCGATGGAGGAAAAATACTTCCTAAACTGCTAAGTGCCTTGTCATATCCAGCAGGGTTCAGACCTTATCTTTGGGGTGGGGTGAGTCAAAAAACACAGGTTCATAGTGATTATTCTTTACATGTAAGTATGGATTTGGAAGTAGAAGAGGTTGGTTTTGAGGTAAAAAATATAAAAAATTCTGTGTTTTCAAATTTGAAGGCAGAGAGAAAAATTCTTAATGGAAAAGGCAACTTTCAGGTACAACACTGAAGACTGAGATTTTCCTCTTGGGAAGGGTGGGCGTGATTGTCACAGAAGTGTCAGGGGTACTTAGTTCAGGGAATTCAGGTTGTGTTTTATGGGCATCTTAATACAGAGAACTCAGGTTATGGTCCACATTGTGCTTCTTTGGATTTCCTTATTTAAAGAAAAGGACTGGAAAGAGGTTGAGGGGAAGTGCTTAAGTGTTTACAGTATGAAAAGGTGGATCCTGACTTACCCCCTGTTCTACTTACAGTGGAGCAGTATGGCAGCTCCTTGGCCTGTTTGTGGCTGTGCTTTCTCATCTACTCAAAGTGGAAGGACAGCTGCTCTTAGCTAATGGGAAGTTGGGTGGCCCAGGCTTAGCATCTGACCCGGATTTCCTAAGGAAAGAAAAGAGATAGATAAAGGGTCACTCTTCTAGTGGGAGACAATTGGCTTGCTGGGGCCTCGGGGTGACCATGCATACAGGGTGACTATCTAGACATCTTCAGGAATTTGCTCCAAGTTCTTAATTTAGCTCCTCTGTGACACCTTTAAATAGAAAAATGGCCAAACTGCCTTCCAGATCAATTAAATAAATATTGCTGGGGCTTCGTGCAGGTGTCAGCATCTTCTGACTCCACAAGCAGACAGAGCTGAGGATCACTATTGAGTACAGGTGGCCTTCTCACGTGGACCAGCTCAGTCAAAAGTGAGGCACATTGGAGCCAGACACATCTGGTTTTAGGTCCTGGTTCTGTTGCTGAATAGCTGTGGACCTGGGGCCTCTACTGCTTATTCTGTGTCCAGGAAGCTGCTGCCAAAAGGAAATGAAGTAACAAATGGGACCTGATCTTCATATAAAAACTATTTAAAAAATGATAGATTTGCTGATAAAGGAGACATTCCCTGAGAATCACTCTGCTTGATTTGACTCCTTCCAACTCTGCTCTATTCTCTACCATATTGCTTGGTCATATTTCCCAAGGGGCATGGAAGAGGATCTAAAATCCTTTTTATTTATTTATTGCAATGAGCACTAACACAACAGGGATCTTTTCTGTTCTATGTTCCCTCTCTTTCCTCAGTACTAAAGGAGTACTGATGTACAGCAGTTTGATGTACAGTAGGTCTTCCATATATACATGATTAAATCAATGAGTACAGGAACCTCAGCCACCTTTGACAAGCTTGACTCAGATTCTTGTTCAATTCTGAGTTTTTAAACACAGAGTTTCCTTTCAAAGGGATGATTGATTGCAACTGCAGGAAAAGAAAAAAAAATCCCTTCTAGGAACGTATGTTTAGTGGTGTAGCACAGTTTGAGGGTGGAAGTTTGAGAGGGAGTTGTTCTCACTGAGTTCTTTTTACTGCCCTGGAGGGTAGACAGTGCACACCTGCTTTTCTTTTCTTCTCTAATTGACTGCAACACAGCAAGATTTGGGAAAAGCTCCCTTCCCCCACCCAATGAACTCCATCGCAGGTCGTCGGGAGGAGGGGTAAGAAGCAGGCAATGTTGTCTCTTCCATTCTCTATATCTTCTGCCTATCCCCTCAGGAGCCTGCCTGTGTCAAATGTTCATTCACCTTTCATTAACCCTGAACTTTTTTTCCAGCAAACAAACCTCTTCAAATGGGAGAAAGGCTTTTTAGACAGTTGGTGGAAATACCTAAATGTAGACCTTGCAAGATTGCACTTGTTGGTGAACTCAGGTGGGTTATTTTTCTATCCAATTTAACCCCAAAAGAAAGTTCAGAGGAAGTGAGTACTATAGATAATGACACTTTCAAGAGACTTGGCCTAGCAGTGTGGGAAGAAGACCGTGGTGCTTGGCTAAAACACCAGACTGAAATTCCAGACTGAAAGACCGCACTATTTTGCATGTCAGCCTAGGACAGGCTCCAAAAATTTCCCTGTGAAATACACGGCTTTCAGTTTCACAAACGTGGAAATTTGTTTCAAAAAGTCTAAACTACATGTGTGAATTGTCTAGTAACTGTAGACCCAAGACTGGAGCATCAGTCTTCCTCCTGGCTCTTTCAATTATCTGTCACCATGCCCGTCATTTACAATGAAGCAAGCAAAAGCAATAGAGTTTGGTATTTCCAATCCTCCCTTTCTTTCTCCTTCTCTCCCTCCCTCTTTCCTTCCCTCCCTCTTTCCCTCCCTCCTTTGGTCCCTCCTTCCCTCCCTCCCTTTTTCCTTGCTTCCTTCCTCTCTCTCCCTCCCTCCCTCTCTTCCTCCTTTCCATCCTTCCTTCCTTCCTTCCTTCCTTCCTTCCTTCCTTCCTTCCTTCCTTCTTTCCTTCCTTCTGATATAGGGGAAAATGAAACTCCTGACCTGAAAGGTACCCGGGATGAGTTTGTGTTTTCTGAAACTGAAGAATGAATTTTAGGAACAAACAGAGGTTAAGAGCAGAATTTATTTGTTGGGGAAAAGAAAGCTCCTGTTCTAGAGAGGGACAGAAGGGTGCCCAAGCAGGTTTTCCCTGGGAAGCTGTCTCTTCCAAGGACTTTTAAAGTGTAAAACCATACAGTGAGGTGGGTCTAAGGTGGTGGAGAACATGAGAACTTGATTAGGTGGGCATGAGGTGGGATAAAACTATGGTCAACCAATGAGATTACAAACACTATTGCTCAGGTAAAATTGATTAAATCCAGTACCAAATGGGGAAGTGAGTCACGTAGCAAATGGGCATGAACATGGGACACGGTCTCTTCCTGTTGGGGGCTGGGCTAGTGATTTATTTGGGCTCTTTCAAGGTGATTGATACCTATTTAGAATATCAATCCCTGATGCCCATCCCTAGGGAAGTATGTAGCTGTATTTGTTTCCTCTTTGTCTTGAGGTGCACTTCGGGGAGTTTCTTTCTCTTCCAAAAGTCACCTTGTCTTCTATATTGTCTCCTTCAGGCCTATAATATTCTATATAGTCAGACTCTTGAGGGTCTGACTGTCTATAATATTTCTATCTATTACTTCCTTCCTCATTCCTGGAGATTAAATCTGAGGCCTTCATCTTGGTCTTTATCTCTAGCCTTCTTTTCTGGTACTTTTAAAAAATTGGAGATAGGTTCTCACTAAGTTGTTGTCACTCAGTTGCCCACACTAGATTCAAACTTGTGATCCTCCTTCCTTAGTCTTTCAAAATGCTGGGATTAAAGAGATACTCCATCCCACCCACCTGAGCCTGAGTTCTTGACTGACAGGACTGTGCACAGGACCTATCCTTCTAAAATCTGAAGGTGTGAACCAAAAAGAAAGATAAGGGTTTGAATAAAACAAACTGCTCTGAGGAATGAATATCTGAACCTTGAAGTGAGTTTCCAGTCAACAGTCCAACCTCCACCCCACCCCAGCAGCAAACATTCTAGGCTGTATGAGAAAACATAGCTTATTGTTATTCATTTCTCCCTTTTTGCCTAGAGCTGTATGCGGGTGTGGACAGTTTGTACTTGTTGGAGATTCAATAGACCTTTGATATTTCATTTTGGTGAATCTCTATGAAGGGTAGGACTGGAGCTCAAATGTGATAAAGACAATGTGATCTGATTCAAGCAAATTTTCACTCTGTATTTTGCTTTCTTTAACTCACACTTCACATGTGTATTTGCTGCTTTGTTGGGTCAGTAATTTCTTCTAAATAACAAAATGCTCTCTACTCTTGCTTATCTAAGCACTATTTAATGTGCAGTAGCTGTTTAGTTTGTGCACTTACAAATCTCCAGAATCATTCTGTTTATTAAGCTTCCATAAAGAACATTTCAACAGGCTCAGAGACAGTGGAAATTCTACCACAGTAATTCACCATCCTCATCAACATAGAATTTAAGTTGACTGTATCTACATCTAATAAGGAGTGTGGCTGATTCATGTTGTGTTTGAGTCTAGCAGAAAGTAGAGTTTTATTGATAAATTGTTTTTATTCCTGGGGTTAAATTAGCCCATGATCCTTATGATTCTTGGAAAATATAAATAATCAGAAATAACTCTTGAAAATAAGTAAGCCAAAGTGGATCCTTAATAAGACATAAATCAAAAATGCTGTCAAATAACCACTCTCTTTTTTAAAAGAGAATTAATCCCAAATCATTATTCCAAGTTATTTTTCAAAGTTTTAATGAAACTCCTGAATATATATGAACTGCTCTAAGGCAAAGGAAGCCATTGCAACTGATTTTTCAAAGCTAACACGTTCTTGATTCCAAAACCTGACATAAAATGACAAGGAAAGTAAGCCATGAGTCAGTGTCACTCTTAAATAGTGAGACATAATAATTTTAAATAAAACTCTACTAAATTGAATCTAGCAGTGTAATGAAGAATGATTTACTATGAACAAATAAAACTTACTAAACCAATATTAAAATGTTTATTATAAGAAATCTCATAATACAACTGATTAAAGAAGAAAAAAATAATATGACAATCCCTACAGGTACTCAAAAGCATTTGCTAAAGTTGAATATTCATTATTGATTCCTAGGAAACACCTAAGAATGAAAGAGTAGATCCAGTCCTAGCCCAGGCCTGGTGAGTGTGTGGGAAAGCTTCCGGCTACCCTGAGCCAGCAGGACCTACCGCTCCCAATCCAGGCACAGTGCAGGTGAGACCCTCTTCCACCCCTATGGGGCCCCCCAACACTCCCCAGCATACCCCACCCCACCTGCCATGTGAGAATTTCTGCCATGTTCTGGGAACCCCCAGATCCAGTCCTAGCCCAGGCCCGGTGAGTGTGTGGGAGAGTTTCCAGCTACCCTGTGCCAGTGGGACCTGCCAGTCCCAGCTCAGGCACAAATTGGGTGACACCCTCTTCCACCCACTTGGAGCCCCCCCAACAGTCCACAGCACCCCACCCAACGCTGTCCGACCACTGAGAATTTCTGCCGCATTCTGGGGACCCCCAGATCCAGTCCTAGCCCAGGCCTGGTGAGTGTGTGGGAGAGATTCCTCTTCCCCCTACTCCACCTTGTCCCCTCCAGACTCAGCTCAGGCCTGACATACAGGCCTGAGGTGAAACCCTGCAGCTGCAATCCCTGCAGAGAGAGTAGGGGACAGAACCACCCAGCTAGTCCAGGAGCAGAACATCTTGCCAGAGGGGCAAAACATGTTCACTCCCAAGGGCAGTAGCAAGAAGGAGCTGAGCACAGCAGCCAGACCCAAGCCAGGCACAGCTGGATAAATCCAAACTTTGTAGATTTACACCTGAACTTCAGCAGGTGCTAAAGTTATAACTGCACCAAAGCTCTACAACAAAGTTCAGAAGACAGTGCTACACAAAAGTCCAGTGAGAAGGAGCAAAATGCAATCTCAGAATGCAATTCCATCCATAACAAGTGCAGAGGACACTAACACAGAACAAATTGGGAATCACACAGCTGAAATCAATGAATCAAGGGCTTTTGAAATAAAGAAACAGCTGCAGAATGGTAAAGAGGAACACAGATTGGAAATGAAAAATGAAATCCCTGAATTAATAACATCTGCAGTGCAGAATCAAATGCAGAAACATATGGAGGAAACCCAATGCCCACCCAGAACAAGTGCAGAGGACACTAGCTCAGCTCAAATGTATGAATTAATAGCGTCGATAGTAAATAAGCAACAACACAAAGTCATAGAGGAATTCAGAGCGGAATTCTTTTCTATTAGCTCAGCTCAAATGTACAAATTAATAGCATCAATAGTAAATAAACAAGAGCAGAAAGTAATAGAGGAACTCAGAGCAGAATTTTCTGAAATAAGAAAAGAATTCTTGGAAATCATAGCATCAGAAGTAAAGAATCAACTACAGAAACATACGGAGGAAAGCCAATCTGAAAAAACACTGCAGTAAAAGAATTAATAACTGCTTCCAAAAAAGACATTGATAAAAAAAAATAGAGAAGATTAGAAAAATGATGGATTCCTTGAATGAGAAATACTGGAAAGAAATTGATCGCATGAAGCAGAGTCAAAGAAGCAGAGTCAAAGAGATATAGAGGAATTTAAAATCTCAATCACAAGCTTGCAAAACTGTTTAAGTGAAAGTGGAGACAGAGTTTCAGATCTTGAAGATGCTGGTGCAGCTAGTGAGAAGGTAAGAAAGGATCTCTTAAAAACAACTAGGATGCAGGAAAAAATAATCCATCACCTGCAAGATGATGCAAAGATGAACAATGTGAGACTAATAGGCATCAATGAGAAAGAATGAGTCAATACAAATGACATTAAAACGATATGGGCAGAAGTAATAGCAGAAAACTTACCAAATATGAGGAAACAATCTGACATTCAGGAAAGTGAAGCATACAGAACAACAAGTAACCTCAACCCCATTAAAAACACACTGAGACATATAATAGTCAAGATCCCAGAAATTTAGCACAAGAATAATATACTGAAAGCCACTAGAGAAAAGAAGCAGATCATATTCAAAGGAAAACCCATTAGAATTATGGCTGACTTCTTTCACAAACCCATGAAGGCAAGAAGAGCATGGAGCAGAGGACTTCAAGTCCTCTGTGAAAACAAATTCCAGACCAGACTACTATACCCTGCAAAACTCTCTTTCAAGTTTGATAGAGAAGTGAACTATTTCCATGCAGAAGAACAACTAAAGAATTTCATGATGACAAAGCCAATCCGACACAGGCTACTGAAAGATGTTCTAGAGAGGGACCAAAATGATCTGAATTCCATGAATGAGATCAGAAGCAACCAACTAAATAAGGCAAGCAATTAAACACAGGAGAAAAAGGAGTAAATGACAACAGGTAAATAA
>NW_004524654.1:2869748-2882682 GCF_000260255.1 Octodon degus
CCTGAGAGAATGTTTTCTCTCCATGTGACTCTCCTTAGGCACACTCTACATCATCGATCACTACCCTCTTTGGCCCCATAATCTCCTTGATCAGAAAATTTGGGACACTACCGCGTTACATGATGTTATAGTAGAAGTTCTCATACGTCTTGAGTCTTAACTGACCTTGGAAGGCTAGGGCCAAAATGTTGGCTTTCCTGTGGCCCTCCTTTTTCTCTAATTTTGATCTGCAAACTTAGCTTGTTAACCATCCAGAAGACAAGCTTATTGTTTTTATTACCATACAACCTAGGCTGTTAAGTTTAACCTCACTATCTGTCTCAATATCAAACATCTTAGGCTTGAAGATATACTCATAAGTGAAATAAATCAACACACATGTGTAAATATTGTATAGTTTCCCTAGTATAAGAACACAAAAGGAGAAATACAAATAGAAAGGTATAATACAAGTAAATGGAAAGCAGGATCTCGAGGACTAACTAATCAAGAGAGGGAAAGGAGAAGAGCTAGGAAACATGACAATGTCAAGCCATACAGTTATATGTAGAAGATGGGCAGGGCAATGATCCTGAGAATCTCCAGAAGATTTTTGAATCCAGCACTTAATTGGAAAGATTCTCACCCTGACTAACTATATATACTGATACCTGTGAACTAAGCTATTGCACTGAAGATGGTAATCTGTAATAGTAGTTTCATGCTTGGAGTGCCTGTCATTCTGGTCTTCTGAATACGTGCTGCTTGTCATGACATGCCAGTTGCTGCTGTGCTGTCTCTTGGGTAGATGATTGTTCAAGAAGAAGGGGGTGGTGAATGAAGGCAAGAGACAGGAACAGGAATATTGTGGGAGGGTCCTGCTTCAAGGTTGTATATGGTTAGATTTTTGGACTTATGTGTAAACATAACAAGTATATAATTCTTTATACCTATTTTTAAAATATATTCTAATTTTTAAATGTTTTTTCATCATATTCTGTAGGGACTTTAAAGTTCAACATATCAATACTTGATGAAAAATACCTGTTCCATGTTATGCCTAAGATTTTTTATATTCAGACAGATAGTGAATTCAAGCTGTACTACTAAAATTTAAAAATTAAAGAAACAAAGTCTCTCCCCCTGCTCCCCACAGACTTCAACTTTATTCAGTCTCCAACCAGCTTAGAATGGGAAGCACATGTACTCTGCCCTAAGCATCCAACTTCCCAGGACTGGTAGAATCCAACTCCAGTTCACATCAGTCTGGTTTAAGTTTTTTCCTTTTCCTCCTCCTCTTCCTCCTCTTCATCATTTTCATCTGAGCTGAAGGTGCCATAGGCAGGCTGTAGACGCTGATGACCTGCTTGTTGAGGTCCTTGAGGATGAGGTGCTTGCCCTCCTCCAGCTTCATGCAGATGTCAGTGATGCAGCGCAGGTTGCCCCAGGCATTCTCCATGCTCAGGTCGATCTGGCTGGCGAACTCATTGGGCTTCAATTTCTGGGTTCCCAGGATAACATGGCATGAGGAGTCTTTCACGTGGTACCATGATGTGTAACCGAGCTTGAGGTACTCGGATCTGGCCAACAGAGCATAGCTGTTCCACCCGGCCAGGTTGTAGCTGTTGTTCTTGAGCTCAGTGGCAATGACAGCTCCACAGTGCAAATCCAGCTTCTGCCACCAGTCAATGCCGTTGCAGTGCCTGGAGTCCCACTCGTTGAGTGTCTCGATGTTGATGAAGGACATTTCCCCGCTGGCTCTTGTCATGATGCTGTCATGCTTACAGCGACCGATAAAGTCAATGTCATCTCCAAGCTTCCACCTGCAGTAACGGTAACCAACAGAGGTGATTTCGTTCTTATCCATGTCATCCTCCAAAAATGGGTTTGGGTTGGGGAAGTTGTGTCTTTCCTTCCCCATTCTCAAGCACTGTTGGCAGAAACTGTGGTTGATGTAGGTCACTTCCATGGCCAGGTTGCAGGGTGAGTTAAAGGAATTGCCTTCATCCTGAGGGGGCTCATTGCCTGTCTCACTCTCTGTCAGAAGGTCAAAGTCAGAATTATCTCTCTTATCAAAGAACAGCTTGGACCCAGCTGTCTGGACTACCATGTCTCAGGAGTGCACAGAGTGGGTGCAGCTCATCAAAGTGCTTAGGATGGCATCGGTGGCAAACACATTCCCCTGGGTCTTTGTCAGCTTCTGCATGACAGGGTCATCCATGGTGGTGATGTTGTGGAAGATTCGCTTGATGCTCCGTAGTGGCTTCTTGCTCCTTGTGGTGATGCGAAGGCTTTGTCATAGTGTTCCACGGACCCATAGCCTCCGATGTCCTGTGACGCTGAAACTTCCAAGTAACGCATCTTCATTAGCTGAGGGAAATTCATTTCCTCTGTCACCTCCCAGTCACTGTGAACTTCAATGAAAAGTCTTGGGGTCTGTGATTTTTGGTACCATTTCTGCCTCACTCCAAATTGCTTCTGGAATTTTTCTGCAGCTGGATTCATTCTCTCTCTGCTTGGCACTCTTAGGCAGGGTTTACAGGTTGAACTGTATCATATTCTACCGATCTTAGTCTCTACAGAGGTTCGGCTACACAAACCTCATCCAATTCTGCTGGTAGGCCGTCTTCTGTGTGTGTGCTGTATTCACCAACTGGAAGCTAGTTTTATCCTCCTCATGGAAATAAGCAAACTGACTTCCACCACCAAACTGAGAGGAGTACTTATTTGTGTACCCTTATCTTGGTACGTGGCACCTGCTCAGTCTGCAACCTTTCCTAGCCAATCCCCTTTGCTGAACGGCTGGTAGGGCATACCCCGGAGCTGTGGGAATCACACAGGAACCCCAGCCTAAGGGATTATCTTGGGTCATGGGTGTCATGAACTTCGGCACCTCTTAAAGCTGAAATGGGCCCTGGCAACCTGGATGGCAACAGATAATTGGTGTCTTAGAAGGCCCCACTGCAGCACTCTGAAGAACTGGGGGAGGCAAAAGTGTGTATCTCATGACAGTCTTGTGTTAAGAATATACACAGAAATCATTCAACTCAGTCATAAGAAAGATAATCCACTTTAAAAATAAGTAAAGAATTTGAATAGATCTTTCTCCAGGCAATGTAAACAATGGTCAAGCAACATATATGACCATAATCAGTCAATAGGGAAGTGCAGGGGTTAGGGAGGATGGCTTGGTGGTCTAAGGAACTGCCTTGAAAGCGCAAGGTCCCAAGTTTGATCCCTGGTTTTGCATGCTGTGCCAGCCCCAGAACTCTGGGAGCATCATGCAGGCCCTGAAATGGGGCTTGGTGGTACACGTCTTGGTGGTGCATTGGGGAGGCTGAGACAGGAGGATCACTACGAGTCCAAACTGCATAGCAAGTCTCGAATATATATATATATATATATATATATATATATATATATATATATCAGAAATTTATACTTACTATGATAGGTATAGTATAAAAATAATATTCTGCAAGGATAAAAAGTAACAAGTGCTGGGATGAATATGGAAAAATGGGAATATTGATGGCAAAAATGTAAAATGATGCAGTTACTTTGGAAAACAACATGGAAGTTCTTCAAAAGAAACATCAAATTCTCATATGATCTAACAATTCCACTCTCTTATATATAGAGAGAGACCTTGCGCTTTCAAGGCAGTTCCTTAGACCACCAAGCCATCCTCCCTAACCCCTGCACTTCCCTATTGACTGATTATGGTCATATATATATGAGAACTGAGGCTATACACTCACACAAAAACCCTCTACAAGAATGTTCAAAGCAAGAGAGCACCAAATCCTAACCACTAGACCACCAGGGAAGTTAAGAATGTTCAAAGTGGTATTATTCCTAATTGCCCAAAATAGAAAAAGTCAAATGTTTTTTCAATGATGAATGGATAAACAAAATCTGCTATATCCATGCAATGGAATATTATTCTGTTGTAAAAGTGAATGGAATGCTGATATACTCTACAACACAGGTAAACTTTATTAACATTATAGTATTTGAAATAAACTAGTGCCCGAGGACAAATAATGTGTGATTCCACTTCCATGAAATGTCCTGCACAGGACAATCTATATAGAAAGCAAATAGCATAGTGGCTGCCAGATGAAGTGAAAGAGGAATAAGGGACGTGACTTTGAAAGACAGAGTTGCTTTTTAAGTGGCAATGAAAATGTTCTGAAACTAATGGTGACTATCACACAACTCTGGGACTATATTAAAAACTACGTAACAGAACATTCTCAATGGCTGATTTTTTTTGGTATATTAATTTTATTTTGGTAAAATGGTTATCTTAAAAATATCTTCTGAGATCTCTTGCTTTTGGGTGAATGAAACTGGCAATTTGAAAAAGAAAGATTGCCAGGCAGGGTGGTGCATGCCTGAAATCCAAGCACTGTACAAGGTGCACAAGTTGGAGTTTGGCTTGTGTAATTTAGCTACTTAGTGAGGCCCTAACTCAAAATAAAAATATAAAAAGGACTGGAGATTTAGTGTAGTGTAAAGGCCCTGGGTTTCATCCCCAGTGCAATACAAAAACAAAAATATTGCCACTGTTGTGGCTCAATGGCAGTACACTTGTCTACCATCTACAAGGTCAGCACTATGAATAAACAAAATAATAGTCAGTGCTGACAATAACTTCTACATGTTTCTTGGGTGTTTTTCCATATGGCAAGGTATTTGTACCCTCTTATCTAATATTTATATTTGGTTTTCTCTATACTCAAATACTTATGCCACCCTAGTCACATTTTATATGAGCATGATCATTAAAAAATGGTAAAAAAATTTTCATTTATTTATTTATTTATTTTTATTAATTTTAATGACAAGAAAATAGCAATGAGACAGTTTCAAAACCAATTAATAAGACAGTTTCAATAATTAATACATTGTATATTATTGTCTTTGTAGTGGTTATTCCTAGTACAAGGTGCAGACATGATATCCTGTCCAAACACTATTAGTACAAATCTTCCTTCTCATTGAATTAAGATAAAGTAGCTGTATATCCATTTTGTATATACAGATACAAAATGGTCCTTCATTTGTATCCCCCTTTTTGTTTAGTTTTGTCGGATATAGGTATTCCTTTGCCATTTAAATATTGTAGGTGCATGAATTTAGCAAAATAATCCAATATAGTCCACTAGTCTATAATAGTAGTGGATTGCCCATAGGATTGGCAATGTCAGAAAATAATTGATTTGCTTCTTGTGGTGGAAATTAGTGAAGATTTTGTGTGATCTGTGTTAGAACTCAACAAATTGTTAAAATCAGATATTAAAGGAAAATTGAATGTTGGGCATTGTAGCACATGCCTATACTCTCAGCTACTTAGGAAGTTGAGGCAGAAGGTTTGCAAGTTTGAGCCCAGCCTGAGAAATGTAGTAAAAAGTTGTCTCAGAAATTTGTTTTTAAATTAAAAATAAAAACAGCATTTAATGTCTTAAAGTGATTTCAATATAATTTTAAGTGAAAAAATAACACAGAAATTTTTGAACTCAGATCTTTGTGAGAGAAATGAAACTAGTCACTCAAAAACTGATCAGTGCATTTCTTAAAAAGTGAAACTTAAAAATGAGAAGATTAAAGACAATACTCTAGGCAAAGTCTTTCTAACACAGTAGAGAACTGTTCAATATTATGTTTAATATTTGGCATTCCATTCTTTCTGCCGATTATTTGATTCTTTTCTCTGAATTCATTCAATTCAGTTCAATTAAACAAATATTTAATAAGTACCTACTAGATGGAAGACCTTGTTCTAAGTGTCATAGCTAAAGTAGAGATGAATAAATAAGTAGGTAAGATAGGGAGAAACACTGGGACTTGGACCCACTGATCACTGGGTCCAAGAAGCAATCCATTGAATATGGCGGAGAGATGTGAAGAGCATCACTATGGGATGCCGTTGCCAAAATGATGAAATGTCTGATGGAGTAGAGGTAGCAGAGGCACTTGTAGAGTTCTACTCTTGGACGGTGAAGTCATGAGGGTGATAATGAAATAATAAATAAGGAAAGAAATGTAGAAGGGAGGGACAGAGAAAGCGAGTGAGGGAGAGAAGGCACATTGGCCCGATGTGGTCTAATCTATGTGTTGGTATTCATTAACAAATACCTACTGCATGAATGAATTATCAGTGTCAACATGGTAGGTAAAACTAGGAAGTGATTACAAATAGATCGCAAGGACCTTCTTGAGGACAGTTTGCTCAAGGTGAAGAAGGATCCAAAGCATCAGGACATGTCAAGGGGAAGAGAAATGCATCCTGAAACTGTCCCCAGTCCCTGGGCCCAGAGAAGAGGGAAAACCAGTTTTCCTCCATGGAAAGGCCTTTGTGAGGAATGGTGCTGTTATGGAGGCACTTAACATGAAGACCTTGGAAAGAGCCTTACAAAGAAAACTGGAAGAATCCAGGGAAGGACTTGCTTCAGCCTCTTCCAGAGTAAAGACAGAGGAAAAGGGCTTCCTAGAGGAGCAGTACAAAGCTGAGGAGTCATGAAAGGAGGAACTGGGGAGACAAGCATGAGAGAATCAAAAGGACAAGAGCTGAGTCTGGAAGCAAAGAGAGCCACACAGGGAGCACTAACATTAATTCTCACCTCCAAGGATCTACCACCTGAGAGCTTACTTAGTGGGATGATGCCTCCTCACATCTGCTGAATTGGATGGAATGATCCATTACAAGTGGATCATCTTCTGAGGAGATGAGCATCTATTTTGGAATAATGGTTGTGAAAAGATGATTAACACTTGCAAAACTATGGGACATGGCTCTAACTATGTTCTATGTGGTAATTTGTTTAATCTTCTTAATGAACTGGTTGATCTCAATACTATTAGTAGTACTATTATACAGATGAGGTAAGTCAGGGACAGAGAGGTTAACTTGCTTGCCCTGGATTCTGCAAGTGGAAAGTAGAGGAGTTGAGTCTTATTCTTGCAGGCTTGAATGAGAACTATGCTCTTACTTCTTTACAGTTCTTACAACCCCAAATGGATTGCAGAAGTACTATCCTACTCTCTCACACACTAGCAAGTCAATAGGCTGGCTCCTATAATAATGTAGGTTTTCCTGGAATATGGTTTTATGATGATCATATCTATTTGGAGCCTGTATCCTACCTGTATGTCCCTGTTAAAGATGCATCGTGAGTGGAGCAGCCTTGAGGAACAATGCAATGAAGAACTGCTTAACTTTGTTTCACTTAATGGTTCTTAAATTTGAATCAAATTTCCTGGCGTTTCATCCAATGTTAGCTAATTATCAGACAATCAGAGAGCAATGGACGAACAATGGAGAGATTGTGAATATCTCAATGTGATCCATTAACAAGAACAGACAGTTGAAGAAAAAAGAACAAAAAGGAAAACATGAAACTAGAGAGACTTGAAAATGACCTGGATGAATCTCATGAATTGAAAACAAACTGAGGACCTGAGCACGGGCTGGCAGGAGATCCTGAGCTGGGTTCAATGTTCCACACAGAAATGAAAAGCCACTAGGAGTGAGATGCGCAGTGGAAGAGGACCCAGAAAAGGGCTACAGCAGGAGTTCTCACGGACAGACCTGCAGAATCTAATGGACCTGATTTTCTTTCTGTAACATACACCTCCTTGTGGACTCAAAATTTTAGAAAAAGTCTAGCATGCACACCAATTTCTCATGGGATTACTTGGTTGAAGGGGGGAGTGTCAGAAGGACTAAATGACCTGGGAAACTCTCAAAGGAAGAGATCCAGATCACATCAATGATTCAGTGCAAGGGGAAAGTTAGCATCAAAGATGGATAAACATGAGAATGTGCACACCCCACAATTTCACAAAAAATCTTAGGAAAATGAAAAATGGTGCTTAAGTTAATTTACAGAAATCTGAAAGGAGGAGGAAGCAGCTTCAATCTATCTGATTTGTCATCCATAGTCTTTATTAGGTTAGTGTCTGACGTGAATAATTATTAGCGTTGTTGAGCTTAACCACCATGAGTGATAGAGCTAGAATATGAGGTTAAGTAGGGAGAAGCAGCCATACCCAGACACTGTTAAGATCTTGCCTGTGACTAGGGATTTGGTGGTTTGTTTCTTCCTATCAAACACAAGGGGAAAGCTACTGTAGTGAGTTTTTGTCTGTCTGTCTGTCTGTCTGTCTGTCTGTCTGTCGGTCTGTCTGTCTGTCCATTTTAGTAGATAAGGGCACATTCTGTGCCATGTTTTATGATCACAAAGTCTCCTTCGTGGAATGGAATGTGGAGGCTAATTTGATTTAGAGGGATGCTGCAGTCCAGCGGGTGAGGAGCTGGCAGAAGGTGTGTAGATTCAGGGTGTATTCAGGACTTGGAGCTGATAGGATCCCCTGGTGCATTGAAATTGCACAGCCAGGAAAAGAGAGGATGCTTAGATTTCTAACATGGGCAAATGGGTAGATGGAAGCTATGTTCACTGGGACCAGAAAAGCAGCAGAGGAAACAAATTAATAAAGAGAAGTAAGTCCTATATATGTTAACATAACAGGCAACTTTCAAAAACTAGGTGTAAGCTACAGGATTGGGAAAGGAGTAGACACCAAAATAATATTACAGTGGATTAGAGACCCCTTCAACAGAAAAGAGTAGGGGGGAGGGATTTGAAGACCAAGTTGGGACCAGAGGCACACCTAATTCTTTTACTTGATGGAGGATCTTGTCTCATTAGGGCCACAGGATTTGCCCAAGGCCAGCTAATCACAGGAAGAGTTGACACAGGATCCAGGTGTCTTTGTCTCCGCTGTTATACTGCAGAGGTTGACATTGGTCACTGGTGCAGGATGCTGGGCATTGTAGGCTTTATCTCACCTGGTACTACTTAACAAGCCTAGACGCTAAGAGTATTATTATCATCTTACCTTTGGATAAGGAAATTGAGTCTTGGAGAATTAAATAGCTTGTTCTTTATGCAAACACATGCTGTAAATGACATTTCTAGATAATTAATCAAATAATCTTAGAGATGATTACGTCCAACTCTCTATTACTAATCAGGTAAGCTGTGCTTGGAGAGGTAAAGTAACTCCCCTACAATTCCTCAGTGGTAGAACTAAATTTGAATTTAGGTCTCATGACTCTTTGATCAATGCTTAAAATAAAAAAAATTGAATTTCTAAATATAATTTTTCCACATCATTGTTTAAAATGTCATGTTGGAGAGAATCAGATAGATTATTAAAACCATTATATATTATATTTTCTAATTTACCTCAGCTTATTGTATTTTATATCATCATAAGAGTATGTAAGAGACTTTAATAGTCTTTATAATATCATACTACCTACTACCTAATACTCTTTTTACTCTATGTATTGAAAAATTGATTTGGTGATCATTCTTTCCTGTGTCTAATCATGTCAATAAATTAAAATTATAGGTTTTCTATGCTAGGTAATTCACTTTCTCCTACTAAGAACTTTAACTGTCATGCCCAGATATTCCTCTTCAGCTTCCACTTGCTTCTTTAGAATGTGACATCTTGATAACTCTTATTTGAAACCTCTGAATTCCCCTCCATACCCCTAATTGCTATCATTGCCTTTGTTGTATGTAAAGACAATGTGTTGTATAACTTCTTCCTTTTCTTCTGTGGAAAGAGATGCTGTTTTTGATCTCTAATTGACAAAAGACAATATTTGGGAGAATCAGAATATCCTAATTCAATTCCTAATCCTGGGTCACATTTCCAAGTTGGAGAACATGTTAAATATGCCAGAAAATCATATGCTTCCAGTGATTTCCAAATTTAGGATAAAGATAGGTTTTTACACCATGTACCTCAAAGACGAAGCATTCATTCATAGGTCATATGGTTAGCCTCTTAAAAAAATTGAATACAAATCATGCTTCCATTATTTTTTATTTAAACTAAGAAGATTAGATCTCCTTTACACAGTTGCACTCAATTTTAGCTTTTTCCTGGATGCAAGAAGCAGGGCAAGGAAATATCTGCCAACTATGTCCTCCGCCACTCAATGCATTGCCTCCACACACTCTTACTTTGACTTTGAACTATTATCAGCAACAGAGATTAATTAATGGATTATTTACTAAAGTTCATTTCCTTTCTTCTCTCCTTCTGTAAAAGACACAGGGGACAAGTGAGGAAAAGCCAGACATGTGTGTTCCATGTGAAATCCGTGATTAAAAAGCTTAAAAATTCAAACCAACCTAAAAAACTGTTTTATTTTAATACTCTGGAAGGTTTCAGTGAACTCCATTATTTTCACTCACTATTTGCTTGAATAATTTAGGCAAGAAAGCTAAATTATACATAAAGTGTACAGTTAGAAGAAAAAGTTCATGCACAGCCCTAGGCTATAGCCTTCCCCTAATGATGTCTGAAGTCAGTGAAAAGAACTCGTTAGACTGAGAGTAATTTCTCAGGGTTTAATTTTTTTTTCTTAAAGCAATAATGTTCTTATAAAAATCCAACAAATAATGCATTAAAAGAAAAGCCACAAAAGAAAGTCTCCAGTTGAGGCCTTGGCCCCTATAAACTTTCATTAATTTCATATAAAAGTTGGTTTTCCCAACACCACGATAGATGACTGTTGGAAGCCTCAAGTGATCTGATTCAACAAGGAAGATACACAGAGTGATTCAATGGAATTGCTATTTGGCCTCATCAGTATTCTGAAGTAACAAAGTTAAAAGGAGATGCTTCAGGCTTACAGACAAGCCCGAATCTACCATGAGGAGAGGCTCGGTGCCACTCAGTGTACCGCCATCTGAACAAGTGCTTGCAGCTTCCCAGGTCCTGTACTGAAGGAGCTAGCCATATCATTAAACACTTGGGGATCAACTGATGTGCTCATGCTCATGTTCTCTTTAAAGATGACAACAGAAATTCTGCTGAAGATGGCAGGAATATCAAAACGGAACTGTTGGCACCTTTGATTTATGAGCTGCCTTTGTTCTCATTCTCTCTCTCTCTCTCTCTCTCTCTCTCTCTCTCTCTCTCTCTCTCGTACTGGGGATCAAACTTGGGAAATTGCGCTTGCCAGACAGGCACTTGTGCTGCTACGCTATTTTCTTTCCCCTTATTCTTCTCTTAAGGATACACCACTGTAGAACTTTAAGGATCTTGTTCAATCCCTTTATGTTCTAGAGGAGGTGCCCATTTTATAAAAGTAAAATGATGAGCTCAGTGTTGTGCAACTAGCATATTTGTTCCTTCGCCTTCAAATGTTTATACAGAGAGTGAGAAGGAGAGGGATAGAGAGGGGGAGGAAAAGAGGGAAAGGGCAGAGAGGAAGGAGAAGGGGAGAGGAGAAGAAGAGGAGAGGAGGTGGAGGGGAGAGGGAGAATTCCAAGTGGAGTGAAAGAGTGAGAACTTGCATGATACCTACTACCTTGGGGAACAAAAAGTGTTACTTATTAAATTATTATCTGGTCACTTCTTATGTCCACAAATGGACTTTAATTTTTAGAAAAGTTTTCATAATACTGTAGAATGTGTGTTTGTGTGGAGTTTTATGTATAGAGGAACAGATGCTCAACTATGGAAGAAAACGATGGTAAATGTAAATTGTGCAAAAACTTCTGTAAGCAAACATTTTGCACATCATTATGAACCTTGGAATGAATTAGTGCCATGAAGAATAAAGGTAAAAGGCACAAAGTCTAAATCATGATGGAAGGAGAAGTAAGGAAGAGGAAAAACAGAAAGAGTAATGGAAGAGACAACTAGAATTTTTCTTTATGTGGCCATTTAATGTGGCTGTACTCTATGAAATGGGGTTAGGTCATAGTCCTTGTCTTGACGAGTCTTGTGGATGAACTAGAAAATACATGTTTTGTAAAGTAATCCCACATGACAAAATATTAATTATTTCTGTGGAAGAATCTTCAGTTTTCTACACCTGTTTAGCTCTTGTGCCTTCTCCACAAGTTCCTTCATTCCTTGTTCCTAAGAAGATGCAGATGGGAGCCTACAGGGAGGCTTTCCATTTCTCTGCTTGCTTTGCTGTGCATCAACCACAAGAAATACTCAACCGACAATAAAGGTGAAGAGCTAAGAGCACCAAGAATGTGAAAGAAGAGAAATAGAAAACATTGCCCAAGACGGCTTGGACAAGCATCCAACCCCTCCTGGCAGTGGATGTCTTGGATGGGGGAGGAAGAACCAGGACATTTCCTTGTATGAGGAAAGAAGCATTGCCTATTCCCTGGTGTGATTTTCATTTACCTGTGGCTATATTTTGAAAACTTCCTTAAGGACATTCTTTTAGCTGTTTCCTTAAAAAGCTACGTGGGAAGAAAGGTTGTGAATGATTTAAAATCATCTTAAAACACAGGAATTGAGAAGCATTTCCTTGTTACAGTGATACAAAACTGCATGCCATTTCTTCATCAAAATCTCACTCACTGGTGCTGAACATCACTGCTATGAAGGGGAAGAAGGGGTGAGTCTTCCTGAGGTGGACACCATGTGGGGAAGGACATAGCCACCATTTTTTTAAATAAAATTCCGTTCTCTTTTTATTTTACTTTTTTTTTTTTCAGTACCAGGGATTGAACTCAGGGCCTTGAGCTTGCCAGGCAAGCACTTATTCTACTGAGCTATCTCCCCAGCCCCACTCTCTTTTTATTTTAAAGAGAAAAAAAGCCCCTAAAATTTCCAGACAAGATAATAGGAGTGCAATAATGGTTAGGGCACTGTGTATTGTTATCTTTAAATTAATTACCAGAGTATAAGATATCAACATCTAATTGTTCAAACAACATTAGCACAAACCTTACTTTTCAATGAACTAAGAGAAATTAGTATTCTATCTATCTATCATCTATCTATCTATCTATCTATCTATCTATCTATCTATCTATCTATATTTCATTTGTTACTTGGAACCATGTTACCTCCCCTTCCCCTGAGTTTTTATAATTATCTTTATTCTCAGCCT
>NW_004524654.1:2882782-2907182 GCF_000260255.1 Octodon degus
TTTTTTCTTTGAGGATCATTTTCTGAATAAAGACATAATAGGTGTCAGCTGGTTTGGACTTTAAAGAGCTCTGACAGCATCTGCTAGGGAATGGATTCTGAAAAGTTATAGAAAAGAAAGCAGTCACAAGCCCAGTTGATTAGGGTACATGATAATTAGTATAGGAGCCGTCATTAAGAGGACTTCTCTCCTAAGTAGATTTTGCATTCCATGTTTGAGCACTGTCACCACCTGAATGGATTCCAGAGGCAAAATGCTGAAGGGGGTCTCTACTCCTATAGATCGGGCAAATGGGAAGCTTTATTTTTCATAGTGCGGTCTGTTATGGTTTGTGTCCATTTCCCTCGCCCCCCCCCACCCCAAAGCCTCATACAAACATAGGGACAGGCTTCCAGAGTTAGATTAATTCATGATCCAATGCTGGGATTATGGGTGTGAGTGCTACAACTGCCCTGGGGTGGATGCCTGAATACAGTGTAAGGAGAGGAGAGAGGCTTGCTAGCTGCTGCTCCTCCCTTTGCTCTTGCTGTTTTGCTGTTTTCTGCCACCATGAACTGTTGCCCTCTGCCACTCTGCTTTGGAGCCAGCCGAGTATGGACTGAAACCTCCACTAACTGAGCTAAACAAACCTTTCCTTTCTTCATTTTGGTTGTGGGTTATTGTCCCAGCAATGAGAGAAGAGTAACTGAGACATGGTCCAAAGTGGAAGCCGGGTCTTCCAGGTTAATGTTTCCCATTTAACCATAAACCCTGGAAAAGAATGAATAGTCATTTGCTGAGTTTTGCTAGGGAGCGTTGGCTATTAAATGCCTACTGTAACTACCAGGTAATTGAATGTGTTTCTGGAAAGACCAAGTTAAAGTTAAGCTTCTATGAGTTTGTACTGCACCTGAAGATGCTTTGTCTCTGGCTCCCTTTCAACTTTCCAGAGACAGAGAAAATGCCTTGCATGCTGTTTTCAATGTTTTTCTTGTCTCAGCTTCCAACTTGGTTTATGGATTTGGTTGACAAACATGAAGTGCCTCACATGCCTCCAAAAATTGATACTGGAAACCCCCTATGACCTCAGCAAGGAATGCTCTTCAGTGGCCCATCGCAGCTAGAAGGAGTTTCCCTGCTGCTTCTGCTAGGATTTGTCACAGATTTCAGGTCTCAGTTGATCCTGCGCTCCTCCTTTACAGAGCAGTTGTGACCTTACACCATCACACTGCCAGGACATGGTTGTTAGGTGGCTCAGAAGCCCAGGTATTGTTGTGTATTCCTATTGTCAGAGCTGAGAATCTGGCCATTCCTGGGGCAAGTCAGTATTTTTCATTTTCTGTGATGGCTTAATATCATGAACATCCAAGTGTAATCTTCCTCTGTCCTTCACATCTACAAAGCCCCCAGCTTCAAGATAAGGTCAGGTCACACAGTTCCTGTGGATTGACTCCCCTCAGAACTGATCCAAGATTTCTTTTTTTGGTGGAACCGGGGATTGAACTCAGGCCCTTGCGCTTGCCAGGGAAGCGCATATTCCACTGAGCCATCTCCCCGGCCCCTCTAAGATTTTCTTAATTACATTTCTTAATGTATTGGAATCAGTATATGCAGGCAGTTTAGACCTATTCTATCTATATTTTTCAATCCATTTCTGCCAGTTACTTTGATCTGCTTTCCAAGACTGATCAGTGAGCAGGTACTGTGTGACCTCCCACAGTATGGAATCCATACCAAAGAGCACAGGTTGCTTTAGGCTGAATGCTGCCTGGCACTGGCTGAAATGTCTTAAGCAGTGCATTTGCTTCTCTCTGATTTTTTTCCATCTGTAAAGTGATGGAAAAAATGTAATTAAGAAAAAAGAATCTACTTCTTAGGTTGCTTTTAAGATAACATTAGCATGAATGCATACAAAAATTTATGAACAATGCCTAGGATGTAAGTTATGTAAGTATTAGCTATTATAATTAATATTGAAGGGCAATAAGTTTCTTCATATGAATGAGGTCTTCTGGCCATAGGTGATCAAACAAGTGACATTGTCTTAGGTGGGACATCTGCCAAGCAGCTGATATTCTATAACCACATGACCTAGATTCAAAGAGACAAATTGGGCCATCAGAATAAACTTATGAAATGGGCAGCCAAAGTTCTGGGCCATTAACCAAGAGGCTGAGAATAAAGATAATTATAATAACTCAGAGGAGGGGCACGGTCCCTAGTGAGAAATGAAGTTATGAAGTTTGGAGAAGTCAACTGGTTGCGAGTGGAGAATAGGGTGTACACGTAAATTTATGCACATGCTTGTGTGTGCCCATGTGTACACACATGCACACACATGTGCACATGCACACACACACACACACACACACACACATATCCCCAAATCCTAGTGGAAACTTTCTATATCTAGCTCATCTCCATACATAAACAACTCTTACTAAACTCCTCTAAAGTCCTATTTTTTTTTAGAAGTAACTGGAGCAACGCTCAGGTCCTTGAAGTAAAAAAAAAAAAAGAAAGAAACTACACAATAGTAACAGACAGTTCAGCAGATAGATGCACTGTAGGAGCAGGCAAGGCAGAGGATGACACCGGGAACCAGGCAGAGGCCAATTGTGCAAGTTTTAATCCTCCTGAACATTGCTGGAGGTGAATGCAGGGTTTAAACAGGTGAGGGATATCTGATCTAATGTCATCAGTTCTGTAAGATCACTCAAGTAACCATGCTAAGGGTAAATCTGAAGGGTAAACAGGATAAGAAAAAGGGTCCAGGAAAGAAGCCTCTGCTGTCAGCTAATCAGAGCCTGAACCAAGTAATAGTGGTTGAAATAAACAGAAAAACACAGACACGGAGAACATTCAGGGCCTTGTAGTTCAGTGTGGGTTATAAGGAAGCACCTGGAATCTTTACAAGCTTCTGATATGAATGTTGGGATAGATAAACCAGGAAACCATTTGGAAGCTAGGAACTGAGAGGATTGCCTTTGCCCTTGCTGAGCATGAGGCAGTAAGTGGAAATCCATGTGAAGATGTCCTAGTGTGTCTGACTATGTGATTATGGAGTATGAAGAATCACAAAGAAGCAAAGAATCTGAGAAGACATTTAAAAATCTATACTCTGAATGTGTTAGTTGAGAGAAAGACTTCAGTGGAAGTCATTCAGGTGAATATAAGTGGTGACAGGGAGTGCCAAGTTTATAGTTGGGGAACATCAACACACACCGGGAGCAAGCCGAATGAATTCCCCCATGAGTCAAAGACAGGATAGATAGAGAGATGGAAGAGACCCAGGGGATTGCATGTGACCAAGGCTTTCGGCACCAGGGGGGAAGAAATCTCAAGGTGAACAAAGTGTTCTGGCAGTATCAGGTAGAGAAGAATAAAGTTGGTACGAGTGAAAGACATAACAGCATCCATGAAATATGCCAACAGAAAGTTGGCATATTTTTCAAAATTATGTGAATTTGAAAGATACTGAAGACTTATTAGAGATCAAAGCTAAAATAACAAGAACAAAAGAAAGATGATATAGGTTAAAGTAGGAAGGGGGACATAAAGTAAAAAAAAAAAAAAGATAATGTGATCCTTCTGTACAAGAAAGAAAGGTGAAGAGAATAGGAGATCAAATAAAGATCATTTACTTGTATGTTAAATGCGGAACAGAATTGGTGTAATGATGAACTGAGTTAGAAAAGAGAAGTTAGTGATACAGGAAAAAGAGGCCAAGGGTACCCAGGCACTTTGTGAGGAGGCAAGAGAATGCAAGGTCCTGGCACAGATGGATGGATTAGCCTTGGACAGCGTGAGGATCAGTGCTTCCATGGAAACAGCAGGAAAAGAGGTAAAAATGGATGAGAGCAAAGAGGAGTTAGCAGTTAAGGATCCGGCAAGTTGAGCGGTTTGTATCTGAGCAGCTGATTTTCTCAGTGTTTTAGTAACAAGGACCCTTTGCTGAAAGTTGGAAGAAAGTCTCTGCTATGATTGGCTTGGGAAGAGATGGGGAATGAGAGAAAAAAATAACTGCATGGACTAAGAAAACGATTGAACTTAAAGAATTGTGGGGCCACAGATGCCCAGTTGAATTTGAAAGACACTGGTGTAGGGCGGTGCCAATTCATGAGGCGATTGCAGTACTCGAGCTGGGGTGCAGTTCCCAGTCTGTGGAGCAGAGAAACCAAGAAATGGAGGTACTGACTAGGTCTGATGGAAAAGCAGGAGGACATGGAAATCTAGAGTGACTAGGGGAGAGGGATGGACTGACTTATGTTTTAAAGGGACAGAAATGGGGAAAAAGGAAGCTCTCAGCTTTGGAAGAGGTGGAGAAGGGGTCAGGCCAGAGCTCTGAAGGAGAGGTGAAACCGAAATCTGGGACTTCCAAGAAGACTGGTGACAAATACAAGAACAAGTGTGTGTGGTCGTTGTGTGAGATACTCTTGTATTTAAGGTTTCAGAAATAAAATGATTACAACCAAGACCAAAGGCAGGTTCCCCAGTTGAGTCACAGATTTTCTTTTTCCTGGAATGCCTCAGGTTTTCTGAAAACATTTGACACCACAACTGGAGGGCTAAACCTGTTGAAGCCTGGTACAAACCTTACCAGGGCAAGTGATCCTGGTTTGTCACTGAGACTGCAACCGAGGCTGGAAAATACTGAGCAAGCTTAGTCACACCGTTCCTTGGAGTCTGCTGCGAGGCGATGGTAACTTGCAGTGAGACGAGCGGCTTTGCAGCTTACACTGGCATCATGTTGTCACATTTGTTTTAATATCACCTTCCTGTAGCTTAGTGTTAATGTGATAGGAAAGTAAAACTACATGCGCACTTTTAATATTATTATACTAAAATCTTTTATGTATATGATTCTAATGCTATTTGAATCCCATGAAATATTCGGTGCCTGATAGAAAGACACATTAAGGTTACGAGGGAATAAGGACGTGTATCACGGCATTTCTGGAATCATGCAGCAGACAAAGGACTACAGGGATTAGCATTTGTGAGCCCAGGGAGAACTGTTCCAATGAGGAGTTCTGGATATGACATTCCAAATCCAGCCCGACCTTGGGGCCATCACAGCTGCGCTTTAAGCCAGGGGCGCTAGAACGAGAGCTAGTGAAATTTTTCTCTAAAGAACTAGTTAACAAATAATTTTGCCTTGAGAACCTCTTGGTTTTGTGTGACAGCCATTGAAATACAGCTCACAGGAGGATAGAAACAACCATAAACAAAATGTAAATGATAAAAAAACCCCAAAATGGAAATGACTGCACATGACTGTATTCTGATTAAACTTTGTTGGACACTGAAATTTAAATTTCACGTAATCTTAACTGAGTGAAATAATGTTTTTTATTTTTCTTTACAATCATTTAAAATGTCAAGGCCACTCTCAGGCAGAAGAGTCAGGTTCATTTACTTTCTCTCCTGACTCCTAATTTAGGAGATTATGAATGTATAAGAGCAATAATTTAGAAATCCCTGGAAAGCACTAATACATTCAAACTTTCTAGCAGAGTTTATACAGACTAATCTGTATATTTCCAAACTGAATTTAAAAGGGAAGAGGCTTAGTACTTTTAGTCCATATTTTCCATTGCCCTGTCTCTGACCCCCTGAGAACTGGCTTCTGTTAACCCCTAAAGTGACATGTGCTCTGATGCCCTGGTTAGAAAATCAAAAGATGTGTGCCATGGGGTGACTGGATCAATTCTGGAGCTTAGACCAAATATTTAGATGCCCTACTCTATTTAGTAGAAAAATATCTCCCAGGGCTGGGGAGATGGCTCAGTGGCATAAGACCCTGCCTGACAAGCAAAAGGATCCAAGTTCGATCCCCGGTACCTCATGCCGTGCCTACCCTGGAACCCCAGGCATGATGTGCCAGCCCCAAAGCCAGGTATAATGGCACATGCCTGTAATCTTAGAGCTGGGGAGGCTGAAAACAAGAGGATCACTAATGGTCCATGCTGTATAGTGAGACCTTGTATTGAAAGAATATGTATCCCGAGCAGAAGACCAAACTTATGCTAGCACACACAATAAATTACTCTATTTAAACATCACATGGCAATCAATGGTTGGTTAGCAGAAGACATGTTACCTTGTATCCCCTTTCCTAAAGCAGCAGTTTCTTGACTTGGAGCTTTTGATTGGGGCTAATTTCCTCAAGTGTCCAAGCATGCTTGTCTCATCATCCCTTTTTTTAAGAATGAAATGCACTTACTATTAGAGCACAACATCTATCCCAAGAGCAAAGAGCCATTCTGAGATCTTGGAGTAGTTACCAAAGCTTTTCTCTCTTTTCTCCTAGCATTCCTTGGACGCAGTCTCTCAGGCACTATTGAATAGCCCTGCTAGTGGTTGCCTGGAATACAAAACAAGAAAACTCTAGACAGTGGGTTACCTGCTGCCTCAAGGCAAGTGACTTATTCAACTTTTAACATGTAACTAACTCAGAATTGATCAATTTCTTACTCTACTAACACCAATGTGACCAGGATGTCCAAAGAGTATGGATTCATTTTTAATTAAAAGAATAAAACTCAAACATAGAACAAGAGGTAAGATTCACTCATGTGTCAAGTTTGGTTTTCTATATGTGCCCTCTTCAGGAACAGGATGGTTCTACCCTAAAACCTTCACTGGGTAATTTTCAAAAAACCCAAGAAATGAGGTATTGATTGCTACTCTCTCATTATTTAAAAAAAAAGTATGTAACAAAAGTGTTATTCACACTGAAGGTTCATTTTTTTACACTGAAGATGACCAATACTTGACTATAATTTTCCTCACATAAATCTGGGCAGTTATTGCTCATCAACTCTCACTTAACATCTGAGCCTAATTGTGTCATTAGATTATTCTCAACCCAACAATCCACGTAATACTGGCAATCTGTCAGTCCTGGCCCATAAGGTGAAACTTCTGTATCTTCCTTAGACTAGGTTTTTCTTTGGTTCTCTCATTCCTTGTAATCACAGCATGAGCTTCAAAAGCATACAATGATTGTTTACTTGCTCAGAGATAAACGCAGCATGGAGAATATGGTGCTATGATACACCTTGTGACGCAAAACTTGCAGAAGCAAAAGACTTTCATAGAAGAATCCTTTGCACATTTCCTTGGAGGGAAAAGTGGCCTCATAGCTTATCATAGAAATGATCTAGTGCCATTTCCGGACTTAGCCTTATAGAAATCATGACAAATATACTTAAAGGTACTTGTATACAATATTTATCACATTTCTGCTTGTGAAAACAAAAGGTAGACAGCAATCTAATTATATAATAGCAGGTGAGTAATTAATCAATATATTTTTATGTAAGATAGCACTACACGGCCATTAAGATGAGGTACAGCAATATAAAAGAAAGGTATTGAAAGATCAGACAGAGAACCATAGAGTTATTTATGGGGCCCCAATAAAGGAACTTTCAGTCTTTGATTTATGTATTTTTTAAAAGCAATACTATGGATATACGAATTTGCAGAAATTCTGTCATTAGGATGTGCACATTCCAGTGTATATAAATTATACCCACAAAACTGTAAAATAATCATAGAGTAGAAATTAATGTAAGTACAGATGGCAGAAGAAGGAAAGAATGAGAGTTGTTGAAGGAAGAAGGGAAACAGGAGGGTTCATTAGAATATACGGTTGGCAGCCTATGTGCTTGAAATTTCTACAAGGACATTATTACTTATTTATTTGAATTCTACCTGTTTATGGGATACAATGTAAACATGTGATAAATTACCATAGACTTATATATCAGGGCAATTAATGTTTTTATGGCCTTATCATTACTTTGTGTTTGTAGACTTTGTGCTCGCTTCTTCTAGTTGTAGTAAAATATATAATATTACTGTACACTATGCTCATCCCACTGCTCTGGGAGTTTCAGAGCTTCTTACTTTCATCTAACTGTACTTGGGTGCTGGTGACCCATCCTCTCACTGTCCCTGCTGCCTGCCATAAAAGAGTTTTTTAAGTGATTTTGTACAGTGCCATAGAGATTAGCCCTTGAGACTCAAAAACAAGAGTTTGAGATGTAGCCACTAAAACTAAAGTTTCACACAAACAAATAAATAAAAAAATATTAAAATGGCCTGGCAAAAACATTAGTCTATCTTTTGTTGAACTAGCCACAAGATTATTATATGTTGTCTCTTTCAAACCTTTGAGAGAGAAAGACAAATTGAAACACAGGTAAACTAAATTGTCAGTGATAGGGCCAGCCAAATAGCTCAGCAGATTAAAGCACCTTCAAGCAGGTGCAGGGGCTGGGGGTTTGATCCTCATGCTTGCTGTGCTGGCCCCACCCCCAAGGTGCTGCACTGAGACCGCAATTGAGACTGGGCGTGGTGGCGAATGCCTGTGATTCCAGCTCCTGGGAGGCTGCAAACAGGCGGATCACTATGAGTCTGATCTAGTAGTGAGATCCTGAATATCCTGTAAACCCTTCCCTAAAAATTAAAATAAAAAAAAAGTCAGTGATAGTTCAGCACACTGTTTAGATGAAAATTTGAAGTTTTCATTTGCTTTTACTTTAGTGTCAAGTGGGGCAACAGGATTTACGTCAAATTAAAGACTATGTATGAATCCTATGAGTGTGAGGTGTTTGTGTGTGGTATTGGGGATTGAAACAGGGCCTTTTCTCTGAGCTACATCCCTGCAACTGTTGTGATTTGTATGTAGACGTCCCCCAAGGGCTCACAGGCTCATAGATGGGGCTTTTCCAAGGTGGCTGGATATAGAGTGTATGATACTGGGATTAAGAATGTGTGGTACCAAATCATCCACTGATTGGTTTAGCATAGTTGTAGGTGTGGAGAGTGGGAAGGCTCACCCTGAGTGTGCAAGGCACCACCCATCAGGCCTGTAGTCTGGATGGAATAGAAGGGGAAGAAAAAGCAGCCCGTTGCTTGCTTCCTCCTGCCTGTTCTGCCCAGGGCTGTACTTCCTCTATAATGTCCCTTTTCCATGCTGCCCTGCCCTAGAGCCAGCCTCTAGAAACTGAGTTGAGATAAACCTCTCTTCCTTTAACTTTGGGTGTCAAATATTTGGTCCCAGTAACAGGAAAAGCAACTAAGACACCAAGCTTTTTTAAACTTTAAGGCAGAGCATTGCTAAATTGCAAAGACTAGAACTTGCAACCTGCTTTAGGATTTGTAATCCTCAACTACCCAGAGCTCTGGGATTACAGGAATGCATGACAACACTTGGTTCTGAATCCATTGTAGACAGCATTGTACATCTTATCCTACCCACGCTGTGTCAGAGAACCAAGCTACTCCCCTTACTTTCTTGTGCTTTGACTTAGATCCTATTGAGAAGGCTAAGGAATGACCCTACCAGATGTTTGAACAATAGAAAGGACTTAGGTGATACACAGATGCACCTCAGAAGGAAATTTGGAATTGAACTATTTGGAGAATTTCATTAATAGGGAAAAGAAGGAAACCTATCTGTGTCATCAAGGATATGTAAGCACAAGGGAGCATGATTACGTACATGGATTCAGTATCTTGTTCTGTTTCCTTAGGTCCTGACCCAGAGATAAGGACTTACTGTGAATGCTAAGAAATATTTATTGCCTCTCATATCTCTGGACATTCAATAGCAAGAAAGCATAGACCCACACCAAAGAGAGGAGGTAAGGATTACATTTTCTGGTTCCTCCAGAGGAGATGGAATCCTTCTAGCATTCTGCAGAACCTCAGGATATTGAACCTATGCAGACCATTCTGGAGAGAATATATTTATGATTTTTTTTTTTTTATTTTTTAGGGAAGGGTCTACAGAGTGTTCAGGGTCTCACTGTGTAGATTGGACGCGTAGTGATCCATCTGTCTACAGCCTCCCAAGAGCTGGGATTACAGGCACACACCACTACGCCCTGTCTTAATCTCCATCTCAGCATGCCCCGGGGGTGGGGCCAGTATGATGAAAGTTATTTTCAACATATATGAAGTGGGCTTGTCTTTTTTGTTTGCTATGCCAGCCTTTTCTGAAGTGATGGACCTTGGGGTTGTTGTTAAATCAGATGGGTGTGGCCTGATCCCCTCTAAGGATGTCCAGTCCTTCAGAGGGGAGATTTCCAGGTTACAAAGAATCTCCTCAGCTTTTAGGGACATACAGCTAAAAGAATAGCCTGATCATGTGACATATGGCTGCTCACGGTACAATCCCAGGCATTTGTGTCCCGATTGATTATGAATAGAGCACCTTCCTCAGCTATTAAATCAGATAATAAATTAAATGGCCACCTTAACTAAAAGTTATTACAGTCCAAGTCTAACTTTTACGCTTAAGTTCTAACTGCTGGATCATAATTGAATCACAATCGCACTCAGGGTGCTGCCTGTCTCAGAGCGGTATCTGCAATGTGAGGAGGGCCATCAGACCTGAAGAGCAAAGCTGAGCAGAGCAGAAGGAAAACAATGGTTAATTCTGGTGGGGCCAGGAGACAGGACAGCTTCCATAGGGAGAAGGTTTAGAGCAAAGGAGGAGAGGTGTCACGTATGGGAGGGGGGACAGTAAAGTGAAGGCACAGAGGTGCGAAATAACACTGCACTGTAGAGGAGTTGCAAGGTGACAAGAATGCTGGGAAGTGTGGAAGTAAAGTGGATCTGGGCCACTCAGGGCCCTTCTTGCCTGGCTAGGGAGTTTCAACTTCATCTTACAGAGCCAAAGATCTCATACTGGCCTGGACTTTTGAAAACTTTTAGGCATAAATTTATTCTAAAATTTATGTAAAGAAGTCATACAATTAAGAAAATAATAGGGCTTGAGTGTTCATGTAGCAAAGAAGTATTACTAATAAAATATGCACTCCCTGGATCTGACTTGAATCTACTAAATCTGCATGTAATAGGACGAGCTTTCAGGAAAATTCCTTCTGTTCACATGGGAAATGTTGAACTGAGGGAGGGTGGGAGACAGGCTAGAGGTCAGGGTATGATCTGGAATGCAAAGACAATTTTCTAGAGATAGAGCAAAAAGAGTTGGACCTAGATTAGAGGGCTGGACCTAGACAGCAGGGTTGGAATAGCAAAGTGGATGTGAGGTGACTGGGAGTCTACGGACAAGGCCTTATTTCTGATTAGATAGAGATAAAGTGAAAAATGACTTATCAGCGACTGAAAGAATGTTGCCAGTACTGAAATGGGAAACACAGAATAAGGAACACAAATAAGGAACATGAAAGAACTCACAGTTTCAGCTTCTCTAGGTATAAAAAATATGAAAGTTTTCTCTGTCACAATATGTTTTCAATATTTCAATACTTTTGCCATATTTAATGTATTCAGTACAGGGTCTACCGTGTCTCAATACAAAGATCGGACTCATAGTGATCTTCCAGTATTCAGCCTCCCAAGTGCTGGGATTACAGGCAAGCACCACCATGCCCAGTCTCAATCACCACTGTGCCTCAGGGACGGGGCCAGCATAGCACTCTAGGGATCGAACCCCGGTCCCTGCATCTGTCTAAGTGGGCGCTTTAATCCGCTAAGCTATCTGGCCGGCCCTTTATTTCTTACTATTTAGAATCTCCTTGTGACTCTAAGCCTATGCAGATCATGTTGAATTGATGAATTTAATTCTGTCTTCCATCTTCCAGGAAGAAGACTTTACTCATGATTTCTAGCAGGTCTGCTTTTTGAGTAAATTTGATCTGATCACTATTTATGGAGGCATGTACCCTTGACCTTCTGGCATCTCCTATTTTTTGTGTTTTCTTCTCTGACTTTTGTCACTAACCTGCTAAGTCTTGTCATTAGGGAGCAAACCCTCATCAGTCACCAATCCATAGAGGAATTACCCCTATCTTCCCTGGAATTGCCCCTTAAGGATGGAGATGTGTGTTAATGCACCAAGTGGCTGAAAGACCGCAGGATCAGCCACATCTGTTCTCTTTGCTTGTCGTTATCTTTTTTTTTTTTTTTTCCTCAGTCACAGATACCTGAGCCTGAGACATGACATCTTTTAGGAAATCCAGTTAAATCCCAAGCTTTCAAACAACTAGGTTTAGATTTGCCCAAGGGACATGAGGAAGTGGCTTGCAAATTGTTTTATGCGGAGAACCTCTCAGAGGTCCTGGGTTTTGCCTATAATCTCCCTGGGCTCTTTACAGAAAACCTTATTTCTCTTCCAAGGCTTTTGTCTCATCCCTTTCTGGACCTGCCTTCATCTTCCTAATGACTGATTAAAACTTAGAGCCAAGATCATTACACGGTAAAGCCCTTCCCTGCTGTTCTTGGTTTAATTTCTGAGGACCCAAGAAAGATGTCTTAAGAAGAATAGGAAAGAGCCACCTTTCTGCTTACAAACTGCATGGCAAACAACATTCGAGTGGGAAGGCCTGTCTTCTAATAGCCCTTTCGTACAGGCTGGGTGTGGACAATATTTATTTCTTATTCTTAAAAGACAAAGCTTGCGGGGGGGGGGGGTGTCAACGCTACCCATCTTCGTAACTTTTCAGTTTTGCACGCTAATTTTGTTGCCTGCGTGTATGCAGACTCAAGCTCTCACGTGTGCACGCTTCCCCTCCCCTCAGTGCCTGCTGATTTCATTGTACATTGAGCAACTTAGGGGTTTCTATTCCCAATTATTTCTTTTTCATTTCAGTTAAGAGTCTGAACTTGATGAAAACTCATCCCTATTCCTGATGTGCACACTTAAGCTGCTGCTCAGTTCTATTTGCAAAGAGAGGTTTTGGAAGGCAGTGTCTAAATACTAATCAACAGAGTGCTCTAGTTGGATGTGTTTGTGTATTATCTTAACACTTCATGACATATTTTAATAGGACAAGGGTTTAAAAGCCGGAATCAGACATAGCTTGGTCTGTTTTAGATTGTTCTTTGTCAATTTTTTTTTCTTGTGATTATACAGTTTTGCTTTATCATTCCTTTGATAACAATTTCTGCATGAAAATTGACTTTATATTTCATTTTTCCCGTCTGTTATCTTAGCAGCATTCGTATACAAACACCCTTTGTGCAGCACTGGTAATATCACTGATCAGGCAAAGCTGTGCTGTAAGAAATCAAAACCATAATAATGTCTTTGGGTTTTGCATTTTAAATACCGCATTCATGGTTGCACTGAGGTTTCTGATCCCTTTCCAGACATTACAGAGATTACCTTTGGTAATGCCTATTTCATTGTACTTTGATATAAAATAATGTGTGTCATAAATCATCCAAGTGACTGTCATTAAACAGGAAAGCGCCTACTTATGATATGTAACAATTTGCTTTTCTAATTTGAAGGAAATTGAGGCATTTTAATTATGGAAAGTCTTTGTAAAGGAGACCAAAATTCAATATAAAATTGTATTCCTCATGGTATTGTAGGTTAGAAATAATCAAATCTTTATTCATTAATTTTACATTGCTTTTTGTATGTGCTAAATAAAAATACCATAGAAGATATTCCTAGCTAAAGTCCTATACTTTCATTACCATAAATCAGAAAAAGTTACCTTTGCTTATTTAAGAAAAAGATGCAAGAGAATTGATTGTTACTGAGGGTTAATTGGCAATTGTGAATGTAAAAAAAAATAATAGAAGGTGGAAAAATCATTGCCTGAAAATATGGGAAAAAAAGCAAAGATAGGCCATAAAAACACAAGGGGTGGGGAAAGGGCTCTTTTAAATTATTGGTGTGCTTCATACTTTTAAGATTACTTCCATTTGGAAAGAGAAGGGGGCTTGGAGCCTTCCCAGTGAAGAACAATTGAAAATTATTGGAGTCTTCCTATTTGATGGTGATCAGCTCTGAACATGGGCATTGTAGCATGATTTAAAGTTATGAGAGCTCTTCAAATTGTTTAAAACATTGATTTTTTTTATGAAATGGATTTCCACATTTTATTTCTCCAGTGACGAGGTAATTACAGCAGCCAGGAAACCGAGTTACTCCATTTTGCAACTAGGATTTTCTCTTTGCCCCTTCCCCTCTTTCCATCTGCACAGCCCCCTCCCTTAATAAGTTTTTTAGTTTCCCTTCTGCTGGGATAGACACATCATTCTTTGTTCTTCCTCATAAATCACTCTGTGACCAAGAAACCAGGAAGTTATTAGGGGTGAGGGGAAGGTCAGGTTGAAAATTCAGATTGATCTAACCTATTCTTGCAAAAGAGCATTTTGCCTACCTCAAATCCAAAGCAGAGCACCAATGCAAGGCTGTTCTGATGGGACTTTTAATAATGCTTCATGGAGGAGCAGATTTCAGTAGCTTTTACAATGAGTGTTAAAAAGATGCACAGGAAGAAAGAAGTTATCATCAGTAAGTAGTTAGTTATAGTTACATCTGCCCACATACATATACCGACAAAGCTTTGCTTTTTCTTTGCTCCTAATTTCTCCATTCTGTCTTTCACTCTTGCTTTATCTATCACTGATTGAAACAGTTGAAAAGGACATTCCAGAATGTAGTGTGGAGGTTGATCAAACTGGAATGAGGGTCTTATAGTTGGGAAACCTGGATATTATTTCTCTCTGTATGTTAGATATTACTTTTATGGAAACACACACACACACACACACACACACACACACACATTCGTCATATGCAAACCATCAAGGCACGTGATGAGAGATAATTAATTCAGGGACACTAATTCAGATAACGATTTCTATCTTTCCAATTCCTAAAAAGAGAAGCCCTCTTCCCCTTGCTCTGTTCTCTTCCTTTTTTAGCTACACTCTTTGGGAAAAGACGGAAGAAGTGCTCCCTGTGCTTTGTAAAAAGCTTTATCAATGTGAACTGAACATAATATGAGGTTTTTGTCAGGCTGATCTCACACCTGCCACACACAAGGTTTGTTGGCCTTTTATGCACATCATAGCTTGAGTCTAAATCTAAAGGAACAGCAACAGCGATAGAGCAAAGCTGTCCAGATGTTGCTCAGTCTGTGTGACTGTAAATTTAAAAGTACCAGCTTCCCAACCAGACTTTAGTGCAATGGGAACTATATGAAAATTCCAAAACACACTGGTTTATTGAAGTGTCTGGCCATTTCTATATGAATTTTGGAACAGATGTACTGAGGTAGGCAATAAAACTGTGATAATAAGGAACATTTCCACATCAACTCACTCCACCACTAATCTAAAATGAGAAGCAAAACTCAGCAGTGGTGGAGAGTGATTTTCATTGTTTTTTTTCAACTCAATAGCACTAATACAAATTCATCCTTGATTTTAGATTTAGTCAAAATTGAGGGAGAATTTTGATATGGACATAATTACTATATGCTCAAATTTATTTCAAACATGTTGACAACAGAAAATATTTCTGTTGACAACAGAAAATATTTCTTTTAATCAATAAAAGCTATACAAAAACATTATATAGGCCTTTGATTTCATCCTTATAAAAGTTTTATCATTTTATCATTATATAACACCCAAGAAGCACCAGTTAGGTGCCAAGAATCTCTTCAGATTTTGATGTCAGTGTGATTCCAAAGGCCAATACTGGAAGTTGAAGTTCACACTCCAGAAACAAAGGGCTAGGTTTAGCATGCCTCTAGTTGGATCACAACTTTACAGCTCATGCATCTGGATAGAGAAAAGATACCAGCTTTATGGATTGCTCTTGCTGCCTTCTTGGTTTTAACCACAGCTCAGCTCGTTGACGTCTCCACTTGAGGACATTCCAGGAAGCACTTCCAGGAATGGGACCCCTGGAATTGAAGCTAAGTCATTTGTATTCCTTTCAGGGAGTTGCAAAGCAATGTATCTAGAGCTTTGAAACTAATGGAGCTCCCTTGAACTTCTAGCCATTTTTCATAGCAAGATTGATATATATCAACAGAGAGATTACAGCTCTTGGACGAGGAGGAAAACTTAATTAAACAAAAATGGAATGCGACTTATGTGGTCACACACAGATTCTTAATTCTTTCTTGGCTCTCTGTCTACTAATCTGTGATAATTAGAAATTGGATTTATAAGAAAGAATGCATTCATTCAGATGCTGCCAGGGGACAAAAGAGACTTGGGAAGTGAAAGAACCATTTTGTGGGTAAAGGAAGAAAGTGGAGGTGAGATGCAGGCTGCAAACGCAAGACAGCCCCTGAAGAAATGGACTCCAGGAAGACCAGAGAGGACATGCATGTCACAGAACATACATGAGGTACAGGTACGTGCAACTCTCCTTTTTATGTTTCTTTTGTCATCACATTTGGGAAATGTTGAAGCTAGAAAAGGCTCATTTACTCTACTCTGGAATTAATTTTTTTCCCTAACACCACTCAGTTTTCCAAAGTAGGTCATTTTGTTTTTTTTTTTCTTTCTTTCTTTCTTTCTTTCTTTCTTTCTTTCTTTCTTTCTTTCTTTCTTTTCTTCTCCTTTTTTAAAATAACATGTTTACCACTGATATAATCATATATTTTCCTGTTACTTATTTGGAAACAGACCCATAACCCTAAGAAATCAGAAAAATGACAAACAGCAGGAGGAAGCAGTAGAGGCAAAGAGAAACAAATGTTAGTGACCTCTATTTATGAAGAAAATCAGCTCTTTTCTCTGAGCAGGCTTCTTAGAGACAGAAAGAGGTCCAAGGTCCTTGCTTTCTGCTGTTCTTTTTTTGTTTGTTGTTTTATTTTTCTTCTAAGATGCTTGACATATTAAAATGCAAATATGCCCAAGATACAAATTTCAAAAACTGTGGTGCATTCCAAATATTTATATTTAACAAATTAATAATTGTAAAGCACACAGAAATACAATGGCCATATGTTTATATTCATTTGAAGAGAAGATCAAAAAGTCCAAGTGGGAAGCTGTCATGAATGTGAGCCCTAGGACAAATGGCTCATTCCCAAACTGCTCGCTGCACAGCTACAAGGCAGACATATGCCAGACCATGAGTATGCAGCATTTCTTAAGTTTCAAATTCAGGGAAAATAAGAGTAACTTGCAATAGTGAGGGCCAGGTACTTCTCTGAAAGCACAGCGAGCAAAACAGCTCAAAAAGTATTGGCCCTTCTCTTCTCTTTGTTATTTTTTTTCTATTTTATTTAGATCAGACCCTGAAAGATGAACTAAGGAGAGTACTTACCAGTTGTGAATATAGTTCAATGAAATTTTTCTTGCCTTAAAATACTGACCTATGTGATGGGAAGCTGTGGGCCAGCAGTGCTTGGTGGTCACTGGATATGAGATCCCGCACTCCGTGCTCACAAGGAAGGAAAAGAAAGAATGCAGTCTTTGGGCTCCCTGGTGGCCAGAGGTTTTATGCTGTCCTGCTTTTCTCTTCTGCTTTTTTGAAGAGAGATTGCCATCAACAACTTCTGACATTGCCAGTTGTATGGATAGCCCACTACTATTATAGGCTACTGGATTATATAGGATTATTTTGCTAAATTCACTCACCTACAATATTTAAATGGAAATGTAATACCCATCTCTGACAAAACTAAACAAAAAAGGGGATACAAATGAAGGACCATTTTGTATCTGTATATACAAAATAGTTAGGATAGATGTATAGTTACTTTCTCTTAATTCAATGAGAAGAAAGATTTGTACTAAAAGTGTTTGGACAAGATATCATGTCTGCATCTTGTACTACAAATAACCATTATGAAGACAACAATCTGCAATGTATTAATTATTGAGACTGTCCTACTAATCAGTTTTGAAACTGTCTCACTGCTATTTGTTTCTCAATGACATTAATAAAAAATAAATAAAACTCAGAAGAAAAACTGATACCTTTCTTTGATCTGCTTTTTTTTAAAAAGTTTTAATTTATTTATGTGTGTGTGTGTGTGTGTGTGTGTGTGTGTGTGTGTGTGGCAAGCTCAGCCCACCAGGGGGCGGGGCTGGCTGGCATGTGGTGCTGGGGGATTGAACCACAGTCCCTTACTTTGCTAAGCTTGTTCTAAGTAGGTGCTTTAGACCACTGAGCCATCTCACCAGCCCTCTGCTTTGTTTTTTAAAATTGCATTTTATTAGGAAAAATTTCTAACATACAGAAAAATAGAACACAAGGGATGTGCAAGCAGCCGTAGCTAATATTCACGTGCAGTCAGTGATGAGCTGGTGGATGACAGTGCCGGGTGTTGTTCTTCCGTGATAGTCTTTGGTTGGTGCTTGTGTACTTGTACCACTAAAGCGCATACGCCTGCACCCACAGAAAACTTCATGATTGCACTTGAATCAGGAGAACTGTTGTTATTGCCATGGAAATGGACATTTAAAGTCAACAAGGTTAGCACGACTCCTACATTCATGCTTTCCTCATTTTTGAGACTTGTAAGTAGTTTAAACAAGGAGGTTAAAAACAGCTGGCGAAATGCAAAATAACTTTTTATGCTTAACCATTTGTTTTGAGTGAAGCCAGAATGTGTGTGTGCACGCGCATGTATGTGTGGAAAAGGAAGCAAAAAAAAAAGTCAGAGAAACAAAAATATCTCAAGCAGAGTGAAATTACAAGTGCAATTTCTGACTGGAATCTCCAGAGCACATCTGGAAGTGAAGTTTTCTTACTGTGCAATGATAATGTGAAGTTCAGGGTGCAACAAAAAATAGTTAGCAGGGTCACAGAGGCATCTCACTGTGTAAAGGAAAGTCGTCCAGCTCCATGCCTAGGTTTTCTTTTGATATTATCACCATGAGATAATATAGTTTCCAGTTAAAGACCAGTGTCAGGGATGAAGCAGAGCTCCCTGGCCTGGAGAACATTTATTCATGTGCTTAATTGGCAGGAATTCCTAAATAGAAGGACAGCAGCTGAGCATTCATGGCAACTGGGAATTTTGTTATCTACTACCTGTGGCCAGAGGAGCTACCACCGGGGATATTACTGAATCTCTGCCTATTTCAGCTTTCCCACCTGTGTGAGCCCAAAGATAATGTTCATGCTATCAGTGGCTAACTGCCAAAAATGCTAAAAGGAAAAGGTGATAGGTGATTGTGAATTTAGATCTTTTTTCAACCTTAAAAATTGTTCATGAGATGGCGAGAAGCTCAGCAGATGAAGTGCCTGCTTAGGTAAGTGCAGAGACCCTGGTTCAATACCCAGCACTACATGCCATACCCACCCCAGGCATGGTGGTGTACACCTGCAATCCCAGCACTGAGGAAGCTGCAAGCAAGAGGATCAGTGAGGCCCTATATCAAATTAAATTAAATTTTTAAAAAAACACTTCATACAGTGCTCTAGGATCCTTGGGACAAAAGAGAGACCCTTCTCAGTTCCCTTTGTGGCTCACCCCACAGAAGGCTCTGGAACCTGGACTGACCCAAACTGTCCAGTCATGCAGGGTCCCACACTTATTAATGCTCTCCTTCCACCATCTTGAAATTCTTCTTTTCTGAACAAAGAATTGGCTCCACATCTTACTTTGTGCTGTTTCACAAATCTAGTATCCATTCTTTTCCAAAGACTCTTTAAAAGCAAGCTACTATTTCTGTAGTGGCATGACTATTTTCCTGAGAGGTTCTGCATGGTCTATACATATCTACAGCTTCCCTTATAGACTCAAATATGAGATGTATCCTAGTTGTCTTAGTCTACAGATGCTGCTGTAACAAATTGCCCTAGGCTGGGTAATTTATAAGCAACAGAGACCTACTGGTCATCGTTCTGGAGGCTGTAAAGTCTGAAGTCAAAACACCAGAGGATTCAGTGTCTAGTGAGGGCTCACAATGTTAAATGAAATAAATTAGACACATAAGTTTAAATATTGCATGGTTTCTCATATATGAATAAAAAGCAAAAATGAAAGACAGATAATAAATAGATAGGTCTTTTATAAAAAGGAAAGAGAAGCCCACAAGGCTGTCATCAAATGTATTAAGCATTTGGGCCTGCTAGCTCTTGACCACACTTCCTTAGCCTATAAAATGTCTGGATTTGTAAATTATTAGAGAGTTTTGTATTATTTCTTTTTAAGAACCAGGAACTCAAATACTGTACCATAAAACTTCTTTTTAAATATTTACTTCCTGCAAATAGGGACAAAGCAGGATTTCTTTCAGTCAGCAACTTGCATAGAGCCTGATATATGTTACAATTAGGACAGGTAAAAAATAATTCTGCCTTTTTGTGGTCTGGCTCCAATTTAGTACCACTTGAAACAGGTGGTGTGTATAAATCAGATAGGTGGAAATCAGAGCATCCATTTTGGGAATGAGGCTTAGGTCCACAGAGAATTTGGCTTGCTAACATTTTACTTCTGTACTAGGGTCGTGCTCCCTGGGTCCCATGTTCCACCTTGCTGGGGCACCCTGGGGCATGAGGAAGTGGAGAGAGGCACCTTGACATGAAGATACCTCCGGAGAGAACCAGCAAGCGCTGGGACATTGTTGCTGCCTTGCTTCTCTCTAACTCACTATACTGAGAAAATTATGGACAGAAAGTAAGAAAGTAACTGTGCCCATAGAAATTACTCCACAGGAGAACATGATGATTAAAGAAATAAACATTTCCTTAACAATACATATAAGAAAATAGGTATTTCTTCTGAGTTAAACGTATGATAATATCAAAAAGAAATGTCATGCATTCACATTCTAATGCCTGAAAATCAATTTCTTAACATGAAAAATAAATCCTCTAAGGAACTCAAAAGCTCAAATATTTCCCAGTTATTTAGGAAGAGAAAAGGCTCACATTGGGGAAGTTTAAATTACCTTAATAGCACATAGAACATTGGGTATCTTAATAATATTCCTTATTCATGGGAACAGCCATTAGAATGTCTACACAACCACAAGTCTATAATAGATTTGTTAAAGTTTCATGCACTTGTAGAAGTAGAGATAGCTTTTTATACAATATTCTCTAATGCATCGTTATAATGGCAATGGGCCTGCCAAGGATTCACCATTTACCTGGAGTCAGATTGTTGCACCAGTTTGACAACCGTAGGCTTGTGGCACAAGAAAAAAATGTGGCTAGCTGAAGGAACTTTTATGATTTTTGCTACTAGATTGCCTGTCTATCCCCTCCCCACCTTCATGTTGAGGCACTAGGAGATTTGTAGGTAGAAAGGCTAGAGCTGCCCCATTGAAGCACTGGCCCTTTAAGACTGGTGTGTTCTGGATCCCACTCAGGATAATGAGAAATCCAGCATTGCTCAGAAGGAGAATTGAGCTCTGGTTTGAGTTAAGCTGGCTCTGGGACACTCCCTTCCTTTACACACCACACTTTCCTGGGTGAGAAGCGGAACTGGGATTCTTATTGCAGGGTTCAAGCTTGATGATATAACAGGGCAGAGCAAAAGATAATTCAGTTAAGGGATAATTGAGGGGGCCATCTTGTATGCAAAAAGCATATTGCATAGGGGCAAGGTGGTCTCCCTGGCTCACTTACTCCCAAAGTTTGCCCTCATAATGCCAAGAAGAAGGGGCTCATGGCCGTGGATTGAGGATCTCAGTGGGGACCCATCTCATTTCAGGGAGTTTTTTGCGCATCTTGAGAGGGCAGGAGCCTCTCAGGTGATTTATTGTAATGATGATGATTATTGTGGGATTATTACAGTTACCATTGGCAGAGTTATAGTTAAAAATTTGGCAGTGTTTGTATAGTAAATGACTATTTTTACAGCTAGCCTATAAAAGTTTATTTAGGTCTGAAATTTGATATACAAGCTCTTCATCCCAGAGTGCTTTCCTTTCAAATAGAATTTTTAAAAATGGTTAATAAAATTGGTCTGTCTAATTTTCCTGAGTTATATGAGTATTTGGGAAAGCTCAAAATGTATCATTTGTATGGGCTTTCTAACACTTTTTTTTCTCAGTTGGCCTTGAGTTAAAACAAGATGCTATAAAATTTAAATTATTTAAGTTGAGCCAGGACAAATTGAGAAGAAATATTATGTATAGCACTAGACTAGAGAAAATGAGAGAAGCAGGCAATCTTTATATTTAACTTTAAAAATTCTGTCTGTGGCCCAGGAGAAGGGGCCCTTTTGGAACAATTAGCACTGTGCATTTTCATTATGCATTTTGTACCTCTAAGTGCATAATCATCTGCTGGTGCCTACCTGATAAATAATGAGATTTTTATTTCACATTTGCATTGTTAATTACAGTATATTACAGAAATAAGATTCCAAGCATCTGTTATTAATAGACCATAATTTCTTAAATAGCAAGGGCACTTTAAATAGACAAAGAGAAAGCACCCTTTATTGGGGGCCCCCTGACCTGCTGATGGTCTTTTGTTTGAACATTAAGGTAGATATGGCAGGAATATCATGGGGGGGGTGAAAAAATCACATATATGGAAGCTATCAAGACACAGTACACTGGAAGTCCCAGTCTAGAAAGGTGTTGAATGCTCACCTTGAGAAAGGAGTGATGGTTTTTGTAAACAAAAAGCAATAGAATCTACCGACGTTCAGAAGGTAAAATCCCACGAGTCACAGGTTCTGATCACAATGTGAGGACTCAGTTTAAAAGAACCAGTTCTAGGGGATCTCTGGGTCATTGCCATCACTAATGAAGAGCCCTGAGTCCTCACTGACCTTGAAAGGCTAGAGCCAAAGTGTTGGCTGTCCTTGCAACCCTTCTTTTTATCCAATTTTTGGTCTGCAAACTTCAGTTGTTAACCCTCCAGAAGAGAAGCTTAATGGCATTATTACCCTGTAACAGAGGCAGTTGACCTCCTGAGCAGGGCTCACCCCATTCCTACGTGGGGCCTGAACGAGAGGTGATGTTGTGAGAAGAGCAAAAACTACAACTCTAGGGGCCTGTGAATTCTCCACTTGCTCCACACCATGGCCCTTTAGGTAATGGTTAAACTCACTGAGTAAATGGGGTACAGGAACACTTACTTTTCTACCCTCAAAGGCTATACTAAAGACAAAAGTCCAAAAAGTGCCCCCCGCCAAAAAAATAAACAGATGCATGATCAAAATGCAAGTAATCAAGTAATGACTGCCCTCTGGGAAAAGCTTATGTGGAGGTGTCTTTGAAGTCTATTCTCTTTGGCAATAGATTTTTACAGCTTTGTTGGCCACTGCAATCAGGGCATAGAACAGTTGTAGCACAAAGGGTGTGGAGCATCATTAAGAAGCGCCCACAAGTTACTCCTTATTACTCATACCCTTTATCCAGTCCCAACCTGATCTTGTCTCGATCACAAAATTTTGTCACTTTGAAAATGTTATATAAATAGGATCGCACAGTACACAACCCTCAGAGAGTGATTTTCCATTCAGCATAAAGCTCTTGGCATGCACCTAGGATGTTGCTTATATCAATTATTTATTCTACTGTATTGCTGGGTAACATTCCTTCACACAGATGCTTTCTGTTTATTAACTTTTGGCTATGATATGGAAAGTTGCCGGAGCATTTGTGTACAGCTTTTGTTTAAAGACACATTTTCATTCCTTAGGAGAAATACACAAAAGTGCGGTTACTATTTTTACATGGAAAGTGTATGTTTCACTGCATTAGAAACAAACAAACTTTTTCAGAGTGACTGCGTCATCTGAAATACCAGCAAAGGATGGAAGATCCAGTTGTTCTGGATCCGCATTGGCATTGCACAGTATTTTTTCCTTTCGCCACTTGGGTAGGGGTGCAGAGTCACGGAAGCTTCCATCTGTATCTCTCTGTTGAACAATGATTTGAACACCTTTTTACGTATTCTTTGCTATCTAACTATTCTTGGTGAATTATCTTTCTTGGTGAATTATCTCTTCAAGTCGTTTTCTCATTGAGAAAATCAGCTTTTGAAGTCTTTCTTCTGCATTGTGTCTACTCTCCCTCTGGCATGTTCATGAGAAACTAGTAATACATTAAGTTGCTTATCTGTTATCATGAATGTTGGCTACACTGGGCTGGGCCATAACAGAACCCTCATGGCAGAAAGAGTCCTATTATTTTATAATGCATCTTCTCTTGGCTCCATATTCCAGCCCTCTACTCCAGGAATATCCACCTTTTTTTTCAACAGTAGCAAGAAAAACAATTTTACCAATTCCCAGTGATGAAAGGAAAGGAGAATGTAAAGCTAGGACGTCTCAAAGGAAAAAAAATGCACACCCAAGGGTGTCTTTAAAGAAATGTGGTGAGATTAGAAGTCTGACTCCCATCAAGAAATCAAGATAATCTGATGTATAGCTATTTCATATAACATAATAATGGATTTAGGGGTTGATTAAGTACCATTAAAAGTAGAAAGAAAATTGAGAATTTCCCTTATCAAAAAGGAGTATTTCATTCACTTTTAATGTCTTTAAAATATTTCTTGATTTACAAGGCTCTGTAAGTTTTGCCTTACACAAACATATTTTCCCATGTCTACCTCTTTTCTTTAAATTAAGATACATCTAAAAATTCTGAGGACGGTGCACTTTATTTTTTGTGTATGCAAATACAAAAAATATGTTGAAGTTGTTTATATGAAATAAAGTTTTGAAAGTTTTCAATCTAACCAAAA
>NW_004524654.1:2908667-2928246 GCF_000260255.1 Octodon degus
TAACCACTAGGAAGAATGTATGCAATGTGTTCATTATTGAAACTGTCCTACCAATTTGATTTTAAACTGTCTCATTGTTGTTTGTTTCTCAATAAAATTATGTGAAAAAAATATCATGTCTGCATCTTGTACTCTGAATCACTACTACAAAGACAACAATATGCAATGTATTAATTATTATAACTGTCCTACTAACCTGTTTTGAAACTGTTTCATTGCTATTTGTTTCTCAATAAAATAAATAAAATAAATAAATAAATAATTTTCTAGGTGAAAGTGTTGTTTTCCTAATTTATTTTTCATTGAGTACATTGTGGGGATAACAAATAGTAGTGATTTTTAATGTTTAATTTTTACCTTGTTACATTGCTAAAATTGGTTACTGATTCTAAGAGTTTGTTCATGGAATTCTTTCAATCTTCTGTGTAGAGAATCATGTCTTCTGAAAATAATGATAGTTTGACTTCTTTCTGTCTCCTATGTATCCATTTTACTTTTACTCTTTCCTAACTGGTTTGGCTAATGTTTCAAATTAATGTTTAGAGAGAATTCTTCCAGTTTCTCTCTATCAATAGGACGTTGGCTGTTGGTTTGCCACAAATGGCTTTTATCAAGTTTAGGTATGGTCCTTCTATATGTATTTTCCTCAGAATTTTTATCATAAAGTGGTGTTGAGAGGGGCTTGCCAGTTAGTTCAGTTGTTTAAGTGCCTGCCTGGGCAAACCCAGTCAGTCTTGTGGACCCCGGTTCAATCCTCAGCTCCACATGCCACACCACACCCGCCATTAAGACAGCCTGAGCCAGCCCTCCAGCCACACACACACACACACACACACACACACACACACACAAAATCCTTTTCACCTTAAAGGTCTGCCAAATATCCGAGAGTTTGATCCCTGGCCTGAAGGGCTGGCCCCGCCCCCGGGATGCTCTGAGACAGTGATTGAGACAGGGTGTGGTGGTGCAACCCTATAATCCCAGCCCTTGGGAGGCTATAAACAGGAGGATCACTATGAGTCCAATATACACAGTGAGACCCTGTATACCCTATGACCTTGTCCAAAATACAAAAAAAGATGTTGAATTTTGTCAAATGCAATGTCTGCATCTATGATGTAATCACTATGAATTGGCTGGAAGATAAAAATGTAAAACACTTGAACTTTTTCAAGGTGTAGGCAAGGACTTTCTGACCAGACCCTCGGTTCCGCAAGAAATAACAGCCAGAATCAACCAAAAGCATTATAGTAAACTCAAAGACTTCTTAGCAAATGAGAAAATTAGACTAATGGGAAGGAATGAGAAATAATTCTGTCACCTGTGTTTCAAACAAAGAACAAGTATCTTGACTATATGAAGAACTCTAAATAAAATTTGAAGGTCCAAAATAAAAGACCCAATAAAGAAATAGGCACATCAAATGAATAGACATTTTTCAGAAGTGTAAACATCGCTGACCATGAGGTAAATGCAAATTAAAACAATGCTAAGATTTCATCTTACAATAGAAACAATGACCATCACGAAGAAATCAAACAATAATAAATGCTGGTGCAGTTGTATGAAAAAATAAACCTCCTACATCATCGATGGAAATACAAACTAGTACAACCATTATGGAAATCAGTATGGAGAGTTCTCCCATCAAAGTACTAACCAGGCCCAACACTGTAGAGTTCTCAAAGAACTAAAATCAAAAATTACATTTGACTCAGCTCTTCCTCTTGTAAGACCCACAAACTTGAACATCATTCAGTGTCTCTAGGTATCTTCCGCAAAGAGCTAAGACATCATGTTATAACAGCAATGCATACCAAGGTTTATAGCAGCACAATTCATAAAAGCTAAATCAGAGAAGTAGCCTATAGTCCCATCAACAAGTGAATTGATAAAGAAAATATGGCGTGTTATACATAATGAAATATTACTCTGCCATAAAGATAAATTTAAGACATGTGTGGGAAAATCAATACATCTAGAAAATATAATGTTGAAGGAAATAAATCAGGCACGTAAGCTGAACTATCATTCGGCATTTCTCATTTGAGTAACGCAAAATACAAACAAAGGGCAAAATAGGGGATGGATTGAAGGAAAAAGGAGACAGATCTTTTGTAAATGTGAAGGTGTCCAGAAGTGGGAGGGGAGGAGGAGGGAAGGTAAGCTTTAAGATGTGTCACGTATAGGTACCAAACATGCACCTGCAATGGATCTATATGTGATATAGCATAAACATGAATTAAGAATAATAGTAACAACAACAATGAAAATGGGGAAAGGGGATTTTGATGTGAAGGGAAGGAGATTAGAAAAGAATTAAGCTGTGCTATGCACATGCACCTACTCCTTAAATGAATGTAAACTTTATGTACTGTACTTATGTACTAATAAAAATTCTAGAGAGGAGGTTTGCTTTTCTTGTATAAATCCTTTGGTTTGTTTGTTTGCTTGTTTGTTTTTTCTCCAGCGCTGGGATTATAGGCATGTGCCACTACCCTGGTCTCAGTGGCCAGCTCTGCCCATCCAGGGGCTGGGGCGGGGCCAGAGTGGCACATGGTGCTAGGGATAGAACCTCACTCCCTGCACTTACCTAAGCAGATGCTTAGTCTGCTGATCTATCCCACCTGCCTAAGTCATTTGTTTTAAACTTCCTCTGTTATATCTTACACTTTGAAGTCACTATTCTGGGCCGCACACTTTAGAGACCCTGCTTTTGTCCAAGTCCGAGTGCTTCCTTTTCTGCAAAGAGAGGACTCTAAGGCATTAAGAGGAGCAACCACCCGAGACATGCACTAGGCCATCTCTTTCCAGTGCATCTCAGCTTCCAGAGACCTGGGATCTCTGCTCAGGGGACTGAATCTGTTCCTAGGACCTATATGGGCCTTTTCCTCAGTGCCTGGTTTGTCTTCATGAAGGATGGCCAGGCTTGGGGTAGCCATACTGCCAAGGGTGCTGTTTTGGGAGATGCGGAGGCAGACTGTTTATGTGCATGCTGGTGTGCTCCACACATACACGTGAGGCTTTCCTGTGCAGGGGGGAGCAAAGGATGGAAAGAGATGGAGGCAGAGCGCAGACTGGCGCAGGATGGGAGGGAAGAAGCAATTGTGCTCTGGCTCTGGGCCCTGAGAACACCAGGACTGGGTCTGATTGTAAGAATGACCATGCAAGGTTTCCAGAGAAATACCTTCCAGGCTCCAACTCAAACTTCACCTATACCACAACAGAAATAGTTCCATTATTGAATTTGTGTGGTACATTTCACAACTTAACAGAGGTACTCATTCTGACAACTCCTATAATGCTTAGTCTGTGCTGCGCCGTTTAGAATTTCATCATATTCTATTATGTACAGTATACTTTGTTTTATGGGAGTTTTGCTTTATTTTATTTTGTCTTCAACTAGACCGCAAGTCCCCAGAGACAGAAAATGAGACTTATAGCACTGAGGTATGTACTAGATATGATTAGCAGAATTTTGAATATGGAGTAGATAATAAATATTCACTGCTTGATAGACCTACTGTGCCCGGTAAATATGTTCAACAAGCCTTAGGCTAACACTTCTAAACCAAAAGTTGTAAAGCCAAAGCAGGAGAGCTTCAGGTACATGAGGAAACAAAATAAACTTGCGGAAAGGAGTAGAAAGACATGAGAAGACCTTTGAGCATCTGACCTACTTTAGGAATGCGCTGGAAAAGGCAGCTTATGTGGACATTTCCATGCCTCAAAGTCCTGCCCTGAAGGCTCCATAGGAAGTGACAGGTAGACCCAAAGAGGGCCTAGAAGGCAGGGCTGGCTTCAGTTGTAAAAGCAGTGGTGACGCATAGAATCTGAGGAGCTCCGTTGTTTAACAGTAAACAATTTATTGGCATCCAAATCAATAACACATAAAGAGAATACACTTACATGTTATTAAGAGGGATATGTCTGGGAATCTGCTTTTGCTATTAAGGTACAAGCAATAGGAAACGCCTCTGCTTCTCCATCTTGTCAGGCACTACTTTGCATTCTCATTAAAATTATAATAATCAGTTTATTCTTTTGAATAAAGTCCATCTTATTTTGGTCTGTCTTATTTTTCTAAGGTAGATACGATGGGTTTTTGGGGTTTTTTTTTTTTTTGACAGGTTATGGTTTTAATTTGCTCTGTGCTGTGCTGTGATTTGGTTTGGGTAATGTAGACCCAACTTGTTGGCAATTGCTTACACACCCAGACCTATGCTGAGAATAGAGCTAGGCTTCCCGTAAATCAGAGGGTCTCAGTGTGTGGTCCTCTGCTCCCAGGGATCTTTGACTCCTCAAGAGGTCTTCAGAGTCTAAACTATGCTATAATGTATCTGCTACTAACCTTCTCTTTTTCATTTTCTCCCAAACATATAATGGGGCCTTGCAGAAAGTCTGTGAGGTGATGCTACCTACCTCTGTTGACTAACGGGCGACATGCTTGCATGTTCTGGATCATAAAAACTTTGATCTTTAATATAGCGATTACCAAAAGATAAACCTATATAAACCACTGTTAGACATAAATTACATAAACTAATGTTAAACAACTGGAAACTGTTGTTTCCAGCTTTAAGAGTATAAACAAGGTCCTGAAAGGAGAGCTTAGAACTGCTCAAACACACAGTCACCTATATCTCCAATTAATCTTTGCATTTTTGGAAGTTCAGCGCAAAGTCACAGAGATCATTAAAAGTTAGAAAGTCAGATTTATGAGGAGAAGCAAAAGGAATTGGGATTGATCAGCCCAGAGAAGAGAGGTTGAAGAGATTCTTTAATAATGATGTTCAGGTATGTGAAAGGTTGACATACAGAACGAGAAGAAATCAGCTTAAAATGCAGTTGGTGAGATTTAAACTAGTGATAAAGAGGAATTCTCTGACAGGCGCTGTTAAACAGCAGAGTGGGTGACTGACCAGACTTGTGGAATCTTCCCCTCTGGAAGTCTTTTAAAGTAGGATAGATTTCCATCTGTCTGGGATGATTTAAAAGTGGCTGTGCCAGAAAGCAAGGTGGGTGGACGAGATGGTGTCTTGGGCTCCCCTGCCAGCCCCTTGGTTCTATAATTAACTTGATGAAAGGCACTGTGGTGATTTGCTGTGAAGGGCTGAGACAGGAATGTGCTTGCTGATCTCTGGATAGCTCGTGTGGGAAACCCAGAAGTTTGCTTCCTGGCTGGTGGCTATCCTCTATCATCTCGAAAAGTGATTGATGACTGGAGAAGTCTGCTGCAGGTCAGATTTAGGGGATTAGGTCCTAGGTCCATGCTGAATCTTCCTCATTGTCTAGGTACAGAAAAGGAATTTGGTGGATTGGTTTTGGTCATATGGATCCTGGAGAATGTCAAATATTAAAAGGAGGTACTTGGGGACAGAACGTCTATGCAAAAGAAAATGAAATTCAATTCTTAATTTTATGAAAGGGCAATATCAGAATATCTGAGTGGAAAATATGAGAATTGTGCTCATCATGGACACATTCCATTTTACGAATTATGGGTGCTTTATTTTATTTTTTTGCTGCAAAATTAGTCAAATTTTACTCTTTCTAGTTTTCAAAGCCGCTTGCATTTTGGAGCTAGAAGTTTTAGTTTTCCTGTACTGGGTCTGAGAACCAGAAAACCAGTGACATTCCAAGGGAGATTGCTTCCTTTGTTTATGACTTGAATTTCAAGAAATAGCTCACACCTAAAGCAAAACAAGAAGAAGGAAAGAATACAGATGTGCTGGGCTTCCTCCTGTTGGATGGTGACATTAGCAGTAGAATCAGTGCAACCACCTGCGATAATGAGCTACTTTAGAGAATACAGGGAGGATTTTATCTAAGTGTAGACCCAATCTGTATGGTCTCTGTTGACACTCAAAACATATTTGGAGCACAGACTATCTTGGCTTGGGCTGATTGATAGAAAGCAGAAAAAGAAGTTAGTGGAGACCCCCTTGGTACTTTCAGTGACTGCAGGGTAGTTTGATCAGATATCATTCAGGAAAACAACCCTGGCAGATAGCAGATAACCTCTTTGTGGGAAATGATTACCAGCCTCTATCAATCTCCAAAGGATTCCAGGAAGCTACAGACCTCTTTTGACAAACCCTGGTGTTGAATGAGCTGGGAAGACCATGCCTGGGGCAACAGAATAAGTAAGCATTCTGTCTCAAAAAAAGAAGAAAGGGGAAGAATTTCAATGAAACTTTAATGTAGTAAATCTACTTGATTTTGCAAATCTGCATCATACAAATATTTAAAAAATGGTATCTTTCAGCTTTATTTGTGGCTGAAATTCACAGCCTTTCATGGAGAGAGAGAGAGAGAGAATTCTTATTTATTTTGTTTTGTTTTGTTTGGTACCAGAGATTGAACTCAGGACCTTGCCCTTGCCAAGCAGGCGCTTACAGCATTCAGCTATCTCCCTGGAAAGCAAAGATTTACTCTAAGAAGAACTTACTTAGAAAAGATGCCAAATCATCAGATCTGGAATTTTTAAAATGAGTGGGACCACTGTGCAGTAAAGATATACCCTCATTTCTTCAAACCACACTCACTCCCAAGCCATCAAAAATATCTAAATGCTGGGTAAAAGTTTATGACCTTTGTTGACCTGGGAGGATTTTTTTTTTTTCTTCCATGGCAAAGTCAACTGGTGACCATAAAGATCTGAGTAAGTCTTTGTGGCTAGAAAAAGAACACATAGCTGCATTGCCTGGGTATGTGTGTGCGTTTAAAGCCTTGCTATACGCTAGGGGAGGCTCTGACAGAAATTTTGGGTGCATGATAGGAACTTCACAGTTAAATATTTGGTCTTCTGTTCTTTTAGCCAGATTTTTCTTCAAGTGAATACTTCAGCGCAATGAAATCTTCACTCTTCCTACCCCCAATTATCTCCCAGCTCACCTCAGAAAGTAGGCTCCCCCACCAAATGAAAGACCTAATTTTAAAAATTGACAATTAAAAGGACTATACTATTTTTCAATTAAAGTTTATTGTGAAGTGGAATATAATTTAACATACCTTTTCCAGAAACAGAAAATGATTCAAATGTCAACCAATCTTCAGAAGGATTTTTTTTTGGGGGGAGGGGGTGGCTCAAGTTGCCCTAAGTGAAGGTCTCTGGTAAGGCCTGAAGATCTGGGGATCAAGCCACAGTATCAGGAGCCTGATTGCCTTTGCTTAAGCAGGCACTTAAACAACTAAGCTAATGTCTGCATTTTGAACTATGAATAACTACTACAAAGACAACAATGTGCAATGTATTAATCATTATAACTGTCCTACTAACCTGTTTTGGAACTGCCTCATTGTTATTTTTTTCTCAATAACATTAATTAAAAAAAAAAAGAAATGTCAAGCAGTCTTTCTGGAAGGAGGGGATAGGAAGCCGAAGTACACAGAATTAATATATGATATATACATGTATCAGTTCCCCCTGATAAATGTTGTCATTAAGTATCATGAACACATAGGAATAAAATTTAACAAAAATAAATAAATCAGATCTACATTTTCAAAGAGTATCAGCACTAGTCAGTAAAACAAAAGAATTTATATATTCTTCAATAGAAGTAGTGGGAAAAAATTAGAAGCAATGTGAAAAACTCATTTCTAAATGTATGTTTATTTAAATAATTATAATCCAATAGGTCAATAAAAATACACACACACATGTATGTGTATTTATTTATGTATGAATGTCAGAAATTGATATCTGTGATTTAGCTCTTCAACCACAAACCACATAAAATCACTAGAACTGAACAAAATATTTCAAATGCCAGATTAAAATCCTTGGTGAATGCTGTCCTGATTTTTATTAGGAAAAAAAAAAGAACAAGAGGGAAGAGAACAGGGGCTATTGAGATGGCTCAGTGGTCTAAAGCACCAACTTACAACAAGCTAAGCTAAGCAAAGCACAGGGACCACGGTTCAATCCCCAGCACCACATGCCAGCCAGCCCCGCCCCCTGGTGGGCTGAGCTGGCCACACACACACACACACACACAAAATAAATAAATAAATAGATAGATAAATAAATAAATAAAAAAGAGGGAAGAGAACAAATAAAATTACCACTATCCTCTCCTCTAGCAGAATTTCCTTCTTTTTATTAAAACTCTGTGCTTCAAAAGTCTGATGTATTTTCTAAATTTTTATACTGTCATTCACATAAAAGCATCTAAAGATGATACAAAGGTAATGTAGCTACTGGTTTTCTTGTCTTTCAACTGTTGTTTAGGTGAAGAAAATTACAGATTATCTTCAAGGGAAGAATATGACATTTCAACAGATGAATAATTTCCAGCACATATGTAAACTGCAGAACAAATAACCTTTTCTTTTCATGAGAAATGGACTTTGTAGTTGTGCAAAATATACTTTAAAATTACAAGGAACATAGAACACACTTTGAATAATTATTGTTGGTGGAGACATCATTGTGTTTAAGTTTCTCCTTTGCCCATATACTTTTTTCTCTTTTTGATTTCTCAACTAAATTCCCTTTTGGAATCAGGTTTCAAGCTGGAATCATTTTTCACTCTATGTGAATTTAGATGTGTGACACCATATGAAATGCATAGTAGACTAGATTTTTTAAAAGCTTCTTTTGAGAGATTTGTTTTTGTGAAAACCACTGCATAGACTTTCTTTATTCACTTAGGGACAAAAGTCAATGATTGCAGTAGCTGTATTTTAACACACAGACCTAAGCACTCCACGGGGTTCCCACAGACTGGCAGTGACAAAACTAGGACTGAGTCTTAGGTTATTTCCTATATTCTACTATAAAAATATTTTGTATTGATCTGCTTGTTTTTCAGCTGATTCGTACCCTTTGTAGTGACAGTATTGATCCCGATATCATTGAAAAGTACAGAATCTGTGAAATAAAGACCAGATTCTCCAGAAAGGTTGGTTTGAAAGCATTGCTCATTTTAGCCTTCATTCTTTAGAAGGCTCTGAGAGTAAGTACTTCCAACCCTGAGAGGAACAGGATTCTCAATGTAGAATGGACTCCACGTTGGGTTACACCACAATGAAGTGTGTTGAAAGCCATTAGTAATTAAGAGCATGGCTCTGCGCTGATTTGCTTTATGGTGTATTTCATGCTGCTCAGGCACAGTAGGTAATACACATGGATTCAGCATAAATTTAATTTTGCACATTAAGTGAAGTGCAATAGATAAATTATGCCTGAAGAGCAGCAACCAGCTGCCATAGCCACTTCGACTAATGTACCCGAGAGGTGCCTCAGCGCATCAGTAGTGTCGAGCCACTAATGCCTCCTGGATTTCTACATGGATACATTTGCTCTGTGGGTCTCGAGTAGCCTTCTGTCTCTCCAGGTTGGAGAGCTGAGGCAGAGAACTGGTCCTGCTTCCTGCAACTGGCTGCTCTCCTGGATGCTTCAGAGAGTATTGCCATGCCTGTCATCATTTCGGAGCTTGGTAGGGGAGTCTTAGGATTTTCTTGTGATCTGGAAAAGTGAGGAGAGAAAGGGACCCTAAACATCCCTCTCCTGGGTTGGCTGAAAGATCTGGAGTCCAAAGGAAATGGGAATTCCTCCGAGGATTCAGAAATCGGAAGAATGCCATTACTGCAAAGATGGTTGAATTAGAGGTGCTGGGGGAACACTTACTTTTGAATTTCCTGGCATCCTCAGACCTCATTTCTCAACCTTAATGTTCACTTTATGGTCATTTTTGTGTTTAATATAGCTACTTCCCTCACAGGGAACTGAAGCAGAACACTCTGAGGGTTTTAAGGAAAAAAACAGATCTCCGCTGTGCAGTGAGATCCATTCCTGTGGCCAGGAATGGTGATGACATGCTTTAAGTTATTTGAGAGGAGTAAGCAGCTACAAGATTCATTGGAAATGGGGCTCTGATTGTTTTCAGCCAAGCCCTTAGATAATGGAAGTTCATCCTCTTGGTCATCCCCTGCTAGGACCCAATCACTGCACCCACTCCAGAACTGTACTCTTTCCCACAAGAGGAGGAGGAATGCCTCACCAGTGCCTGTCAGCACTTCCTTTTGCCCATTGGAAGCACCCTACTAGGCCTGGCTTTCTTCGAGTAGTCCATATGCTAGATCTTTTTTCTGGGCTGGATGGAGTCTCTAAGCTGTTGCTGGATTTTAGGAAAGGGGATCCAAACACACTGAGTCCTGAGAAAGGGCAGACTAGATCATCAGTGTGAGTTGAAAGTAACAACTTACCATGTGCCAGACTCCAGTTTAAGCACCTTACTTGCCTAATGTTTTCTGAGCCTAGTCATTTTCCTTCTGCAATGGAGCAGACTTAGGAGCTGAAACTTGAGGTAGTTATCCAAAGGTACAGGTATATGGTAAGAAACTGAATCGACATTTAAATACAGATTGCTGGATTTAGGACCTGTGTTGTTTGCCACCACATTACTCTGCCTCTCATCGCACTGGACCATACTTTACCTTTGAGTTGTGATTTTTTTAAAAAATAGATGTTTTTCAACTCATTTGTTTGTATGGGTAAAACAGTTTGCCTTGTCTCTTCATGGAATGTACTCCTGAATGGAAACTAGAGAAAGCTCTTCACACAGCTAGTCTATTCGTGATGAATCATTTCTGTTCCTTCAAGGTTTCAGACAAAGATTCTGATACAAGAGGGAAGACAGAGAGACTTTTAGTACCCATTAGTTATCTAACTAGCTAAGTAGTTGACTTACAGAGATCAGTGTTAACTTGGAGATTTCAAATTCTCTTTCTAAAAGAAAAACGTAAGAGTATAGGGTTGCTGGTTTCTTTGAGGTCCTTTTTGGACTCAGTTAATGAAGAGGAAAAAGCCACAAGCTGAAGCCCATTTAGATCAGATTGTGAGAGTCCTTAGTACATGTCTCTTCCCAGTTCTGTGTTCGGAAAAAGCGTATTGGTGATTAGACCATTGCCATGGCAGGAGTACTTACCTGAGTACCATACATACTCGCAAACACAAACCATGGCTTTATTTTTATTTTTTGAGAGTCAATTGTGGAACATTTATTAGGATCTAGCAAGGTCTCACAAGCCTTCCACACCATTTTGTGTATTCAGTTGTTCTTATTCTCTATTCTTTTAGTCTAAGACTCTCAAAAGGAAAAAAAATTCTCATCAACTGTGCAAAAGTATAACGTATAAAGTACTATACATATGTTGGGTTTTAGAATTAGGCATTGTTTATTAGAGTGTCTAGCAAATTTTCTAATACCTGTAACACTGAAAGTGAGTGGATCGTGGTAATTTCTCACAACTTCCCCCTAAATATGCCTGTGACCTGCACAAGGGAGAGAAACAAATATTAAAATATTTAATGATGAAAGGAGATGCATATCATTTGTTTAGTAGAGATTAGTGCTACAGATAGAGCTTTTCTTCATCAATAACTATTTCTACTTTGCATTCAATTTACAATAAATAGGATTTAAAGAGTTAAAAATTAGGCATTAGATTCTCAGGAATCCACAGTTAACTTTATCTAAAATCCCGTACAGCCTCCAGACACATTATTTAACCCATCTGCATCTAAGTTGGTTAGCCCAAATTTTGTTTTCATTGTAGACAACAAAACCCAATGTTAGCCAAAAAAAAAGAAATTTACCGAATAATAAGGAGGCTCAAAAAAATAGATGGGAAGATGGGAGAAACTGACCTGGACATAGAACCAGGGTGGTACCAAAATCCGTCCCTTTCTCAGCACTAAACAACCCTAGGGAGGGTAGCAGTCACTGTCCTTTATCTCTGTCCCAGATTTCACAATTTAAGAGACAATGGCTTAGAGTCAGCCACTTGGCAATTGGAGTTGGGAGGAACAGGGACAGATTGACTTCATATAAGGTGGTGGAAAGGTAACTTCCAAAATGAAAATCAGAATGCATTACCAGAATACTGAAAATAGATGCGATGTGGCCAACATCTCATTTACCACTAAGACATCCAATGGAGACGTCTAGAAACCTTTGTCTATAACGCAGTGCTTTGTACAATGTTTTGAACTTCTGTGATAAAGTTATGAAGATTTCATTCAGTCATAGGTCAGGTAGTATTGAGCAAGTTTTATTCAAGCTAAAAAGTCTGAGTCAAATTTTTCCTTAATTTATAGACTATGAGCTTAATTCTGTTCATGTTTCATTTTATGCCTTTACCCTGTTTTCATTTTTTATTTATGTTCATTTATAATTTTTGTGATGCAACTGTTTTACATAGTCTCCCAAGCTTCCTGGAATCAGTTTTACAATAAGGGGTTCTATAGATAAATACATACATGTACTCATTTGTTAGCATTCTTTTTAAATTTTAATGTCCTATTGTTCTCATTCATTCAGACAATTTGATACTAGTCCATAGGATGCATCCTCTTAAATTCAAATATAATATCAGAATTATGGTCTCTTGATAGATACTTACACAAAATACAGAGCTGCTTTTGAAATCTTTTTACTTAAACTCACATGCAGAAGAAAGTAATGCCATAGAAGAAAAATGATAATTATTTCCCGAGAGAACAATAATTTTGCAATAAGTTTCAAAAACAGCACGATTTAGCAAATTAAGCTTAGAGCCAAGGATATTAAATAGAGTTAACTTTGTAGAAATAAATTCTAATAGCACAGGCTTCAAACACGACTTTAAATGTGTTCATTTTTTTTTTTAAAGCAAATGAGGGGACCCTTAACACCTTCATTTGTAAAGTTGAGACCTTTTTTTTTTTTATAAAATCTGGACGAGTGAAACCTTTTTCACACCAGGCAGGATATAATGAACATATGCATATACTGTACGTTCACTTTATTTTAATATTAATAGACTGCTGAGTAAGCAATATTGATAGCAACATCTCCTTCAAAGGAGATTTGTACTTTCCAGCCACGCTTCTGCTCTTTGGCAGCTCCACATGGAAACCGTGTTTCTTTGATCCTATATTTAGCACTGATATTGTTTATGTTTAAATGTTAAAAATAACTCTTAAAAAAACCCCACACAGGCCATACGGTAATAATAAAGGCACATTCTCACCTTTAGAAAAGTTTATAAGAAATCTTGGGCTGCTTTCCATAGCCGTATCCTTAACTGGTAATGCCTGAAAGGGCTTGAATTGAATTGAACTCTTTACAAAAATACTCCCTTTCCATTTTCTCCTCTGTGTATGTATGTTGCTCTAGCCTATTGAACTGCTAACTTGACTTTTTGTTTTAGACAAGACTTAACTCAAGAAAATCTTTGCTTTAGTCAGCATTTTTCAAGAGAGCAGATTCAATGCAGGACACAGAAATTTCCAAGAGTGGCTTTATTTTGCTTACAGTCTAATACAGAAGGATGCCAGACATCTGGCCTTATGCTAGAAACTCAGAGTCCAGCCACTGATGAGGATCCCATGTCAATGCCCCTTATAAGTCCACCCAAAAGCCTAGAGAATCCACAGCAAGGACCCATGCAAATCCATAACAGGAGGCCAAGGAATCTGTGATAGAAAACCAAAGATTTGTGCTGAAAAGTTCAAGGGCTGGTGCTGAAGGCCATAGTTTTGTGCTGGCAGGCTGAACGGCCAATGCTGGAACACAGAGAACCTGTGCAGAGAACCAGGAGGAGATGCCCAAGGCAGAGGTGAAGATCAGAGCTCCCAGCAGAAGTGACTGAGCCAAAGGCCAGCAGGCAATGCCCAGGCAAGGGCAAGGACCAAAGTTCATCTCAGGAGAACAACAGCCATCCTTGAGAGATCAGGGAAGCTTGTCTGAGAGAAATTAGCATGAGATCCTCCCCACCTGTCCTTCCGTTATACCTCTCCCCACAACCGTACTAACTCAGCTCAGCTGGGTGTCCCCGCGCAAGTTGACCATCAACTAATTACCACAACCACTGAGGCATAAGTTGAAGAAGAAGGAGAAAGAGGAGAGGTAAAAAGAGGAGAAGAGAATCAAGGAGGAAGGGGGGAAAAGAGAGAGGGGAGGAAAATGGAGGAGTGAGGGAGAAGGAGAAAAAGAAAAAGAAAAGAAGGAAACATAAAAGTAGAACACGTGCACATGTTTTTTAATTATCCAGCTGTCGCATATCTATCAATCAATTGATCTTTCAGCTTACCTAATTGATGCTGTCTTTGTTTTTCTGCCTTAAAGTGGAGAAAGTTCACAAATGGAAAGACTAAACTTGACTTTTTCTTGCTAAAGTTAGATGCATTCTTCACAAAGCACTGATGCTAATGTGTTATTAGACTACATGACACTCATTAGTATTAACCATTTCTTCCAACAAGTATCCCTTAGTTTTAAAAGAAACGGTTGCTTTTACGGTGGTTTCTAAGTCACTATCAAAAAATCCTAAGATCTTTGAAGCATATAGGAAATCAACATAATCATATCATTGGCTTTTGCAGGTACTATGAAGTAGTTTTGATAGATTTGGAGAAAATGAGGTTGGGTCTAAGTTGAAGTACATTCTACCCTAGCAATGCATTTCATTAAAAAAAATTTACCAAATTCTCAGCAATGTTGCTATTACAGTGTAGGTCATTATTGGAATGTATCCGTACTTGTGTGTTGATTATCAATAACATATATTCTATTCATACATAGAATTTTTGTAAAACAAAACCACCTCTGTCTAATATAGTTAAAAATTGAAATTTTTTTCTCAATCTATTTATAGGTTAGCTTGCTGAGAAATGGAAGAAGGTAAAGTTCTTAGTATGCTGTTTTTGTTTTGTTTTGTTTTCAGATGGTATCAGAAGTGTGACTGTATGTGTGACTTAGTAATCAGAGATGAAGTGTTCATAATAGTGTCTGACTGAAAGCTTTCTTTGATTGCTGCTGATTAATCAAATCTCTTTAGGATAACCTTGGGCTCCAAACTCAAATCTGCTCCAAACTTGCTTCTACAATTCCACATGAAGCAGATCTACGATCTTGCCAAACCACCTGAAAAGAATTATTTTCCTTGCACACAAAAAATAATTGTCAGTTCTTTAAAGTTCAGACTGTAAAGGTTTGAATAATTAAAACCTTTTCTGCACCTTGGTAGCACTCCTAAAGGTTAAATACATTTCTGTTCTAGCATCTAGCACATAATTATGGGAGAGGGAATGAGATTCTTCTCAGAAAGGACAGAGAAAGCAAGTAGTTATTTGTGCCTGCAAATCCTTTTGGGTCGAAAGAACCACCAAGATAATAAATTGTTTTGCTAAAAACAGGAAGTTTGGCAAAGATGCAAAAGTACAGCTAAACTTTGGCTAGGCAACCCAAAACATTGTGTTCTTCTTTGAAAGTATTTCCAGCAAGGAAAAAAAAAAATGGAGTGCCTTGAATACATAGTTGAAGAAACAGTGGAGGCATCTGGCAACATGAACTGCTTGCCAAGCTTGTGGTTGTGCTGCGCCTGCGGATGGAAAGATGTGCCAGTTTTCAGTGACTTATGTCATGCACAGCTGGAAGGCCATGCATAAAGAAGACCTGGAGTGTTGCAAAGACCTAAAAGATCGGGCAAATGTTCCTCTCCCCTATCCCGTCTCTTCATCCAAACTGTAAAAAGAAAGAAAATGAAAGAAAGAAGAAAGAAAGAAAGAAAGAAAGAAAGAAAGAAAGAAAGAAAGAAAGAAAGAAATTTATTTAGAGTTTAGATAGAATACTGGCAACTTTGCATTGCTCAGGGAAACCTATTTCTAGGCAGGACACATTCTGGAAGTTGTTAGTGTCCCCCTGCTCCACCCCCCTCAAATTCTTCATACTCTCTGCTGCCAGCTTTATTAATACGACTGTGATTATATGGCATCTGTTTTGGACATAGCTGACTGGATTGTAATTTCCATTTTAGTCCATCAGTCTTGAAAGACTTTAAAATGTGGGTCAGAAAAATAAAGAAATTAACCAGGGAAGTCTGCAAAGGAGAGTATTGTGCCTCAGTCAATACTGCAGGGGCGCAGGGAACCCTGGGACCTCTTGATTGGAGGAAAAATGTTTCTCAGGCTGGTGTGATGTCATCCCCAGCAATGGGGCTCTTTATTCTTGGTCTCCACTGGATGATTTTGCTTGTAGTTTTGAACTTAGGATCCTAGGAAAGAAAATCCACGTTTCAATACTTGCCACTTGTTTGAGACTAGAGACAGTAGTTCACCTCCCTTAGTCTCTTACTTGAATAGTGGAGGCAGAGAGTAGGGGAGGCAGAGAATCCCCCCAGAGCAGCAGAGAGCACCTTAGCACAAGGAACCATGGTCCTGTCTCAGGGAGGCTGCAACAAACGCAGTCCCATTCTTCCTTCTTATGAGATGGTTTTTCTTATCACTCTTGTCTATTGTGGTTCAGTCTTTGATAATTAATTTCCATCTTTGAAACAATCTTGATTATCATGTCAAGCTGATTTTTCTTGAGGAGATCATGCAGGAGGCCCACCTCCCACAGTGCTGACTGAGGCTATGGGTTTCGGGATCTACCTCCACAGCATATCACCAAGACAATTCTGTCTCTCCAAGCTACGGATTTGTCATCCATCACTGAGTCCTAAAAATGTTGATCACCCCAAAATCAAATTAAGAAAAGTATAAGTAATTATGAAGAAAGTCCTGGCCTCTCATTCTAGATTGGGTGGAATCAGTATGTGATCAGGAAATACTGGATGCTCTAAGAACAGGGAACCTGGTGTGATTCCCATCTAGAAGTCAGGCTTACAAGCTCTTAAATGTCCCACTTTGGAATTTTTCTTTATAAGAATAAATGATACCTACACTGAGATTGTCATATTCAAATATTACAACAATATAGAGTCTTCACTTTTGGATTACAAAATGAGTGGATGTTTATTATAGAGATTTTTAGGAAGGGAAAAAACAAACAAAGAAGCATTTTAATTTATCATCTAAAAATAGCCACTATTTGTAGATGGACATGGTTCCTTCTAGTCTTTTTTTCTATGGTTTGGTCTTAAGTTATTAAAAGAGAACATTACTTTATGTCGTGGATAAGCTTAACTGTAAACTCCTGTGGCTTAGGAGCAGCCTCAGGACTCAGGAAAGTGCACTCGGGGTGTGTCTGGGTGAGTTGTAAAGGCACAACCTTGGGTACCACACATATGTGGTTCCTGTGCTCTTCTTTCCTAGAGCTGTTCCACAGCTCGGCTGCACAGCCGCTTTGACCTTCATCCTGCCATGCCCTTTCTCTGTGGTGTTCCTGCCTTACAGTCAACGGAGCGTGCTCTAGTTCCTCAGAAACTGTGAGTCAAACGAACTTCTTTTCCTGTAAGTTGTAGGTGTCAGGTTCTTTGTGCCAGCAATGACAAAGCCGGTACCGAAAATTAGCCTGAGAATGGAACTATGGTTGTGACTAATAAACACGTGACTCACAAGCCTGTGGGACTGGTTTTGGGGAGGAGTAGTCTAGAAAGCCACAGATTTTTGTAACCAGAGCCTTAAGGGTGATTCTGATCAGAGCTCGGAGAACAAGAATACTGATAGAAATGTACCTGGTAAAGGCCAGACTCAGGAGAGCTCAGTTAGGAACAAAGATTATATTGAAAGTAGACTTGACAGCACATATGTTATATATACTCTGGCAAATTTCTTTCACACCCTAAGACTTTGTAGAAAGCTGAGATTAAGAGATATGGGCTAATTGATCTGGCAAAGGAGATTTCAAGGCAAGCTTAATATGTATGCTGTGGCACAGGCTTTGCTGGCTGCTTGGAGTTAGATTTATAGTCAAGGTGAAAACCAGAGCGTGTAGCCAGCTGGGTTGTGCACCTGTAATCCCAGCATTCAGGAGGCTGAGGCAGGAGCATCGCCATGAGTTTGAGGTCAGCCTGGTCTACAAAAGCAAGTTTAAGGCCAGTTTGCCCTACATAGCCAGACCTTGTCTAAAATGTCTCAAAAAAAAAAAAAAAAAAAAAAGAATAATCAACAACAGGATAGGAAATTTTGATACCCTTAATATTGATCCACAAGGAGCGATGTGTAAAGTTGTAACTTAAGAACATATGGTTGCTGAAGAGATTAGCATGACTAACGAGACAACATATCTTATAAAAAGATGAGAAGAAAATACCTTTGGGCTATCGCAGAAAGCAGCAAGATTCTTCCCATCTCTGGATCAAGATGACAAAAGTGTAAACCTCCCAATTGACCAGAGAGTTCTTGGGAACGCTGCTCAAGGAGAGCTGCTTAGAAAATTCATTTCACTATGCTCAGTAATCTAGGCAGTCTGAGGCCTCTGTAGCCATGTTCCCGGGGTGCTGGCTACTCGTATATTACCAGTAGACCTGGTATCATCCACACGATACTGGCAAAAGATGCAGGAGTTATAGTGTTAGGGTGGCTTTCACACAGATTTCAAAGGAGGGCCTAAGAAGCAAGCCAACAAGCCTCCAGGAGGGCATTGTGTGGAACTATGGCCATGAAGCTCAAGATGCAGTGGAATTGGAGGTGCAATTGGAGGTGCCTGAAATCTGGAATGTCTGCTAAGGAAACCTGCAGGTTTGAGTTAAGTCAGCTAGAGAGAGACCATACAAACCGTAGCCAGCAAGACCATAAGGTGGAACCGTGCCAGCCCTCTGGAATTCGTATCTTACCACCCTGTACCTCGGAATGGAGTTATAGGACTTACTGCTTGCTCTTCTGGGTTTTGGTAGTGGTTTGGTTTGACCCTTTTCTATTTCCCCAATTCCTCCCTTTTGGAATGGTAGTATTTATCATATGCTTTTGGATTTGAAAACCAAGTAACTTGCTTTTTGAATTTTACAAAAGTTCACAACTAACAATTTTCCTTGAGTCTCAAGGGAGATTTGGACTTGGGCTTTTAAGAAAAATTTATAAGTGTTGAGTCTTTGATGAAGATATTATTGCCTTCTTTTGATTGTAGGAAATGTAGCTAAATCATGTTAGATGCAATTATTGTCTTGTTATTGTGTTTAGGAAGATGCATTTTGATGCCAAGTTTGCAAGGGGTAGAATGTGACAGCTCAGTTTAATTGTGGATTTCATGGGCTTCAGAGTTGCCTAAGGGATTATGGAAGCACACTTCTGGGTATGCCTGAGTGGTTCCTGAAGGAGTGACCTTGGATGTTGTGTCTTGTTCCTGGGCCCTTCCTGTCTGGTGCTGTACCCTGCTCTGCTTCCTGGCCACCCTGGTGGAAGCAGCTTTGCTCTGCTACACCCTTCCACCATCATGTCCTCCGTTGGAGCCAGCAAGCTGTAAGCTGAGTCCTCTGAAACTCTGACCCGATAGACCTCTCCTTTATGTTGTGAGCATCTGGTAATTTGTCCCATCACTGGGAAGCAGACTAACATATCTTCTCGAAGCATTTTACCAAGTTCCTTCCTACATAAAAATGCTTAAAATATTAAAGGGTTTTTACATTGAATCTAAGAAATTTCCTTCTTTTCTTTCAACAACCCAATAAACATCTTTGTCTTCATATTGGTGGAAGAGAGAATTATTATTTATTTTCCTAAAACATCTTTTGAAAAGTTCTTGATAAGTGAGGGTTATATTTTTAAATTGGGAGGGACTTACTATGGGGGTACAAATCTCAACACATCATTAAAAAGGGAATACTATATGTATACATTGCATAGATCTGTACAGTATTTAACTAT
>NW_004524654.1:2928427-2951048 GCF_000260255.1 Octodon degus
GATCCTGCCTCTCACACACTCCCAGCTCACTAACCCTGAAGTGGTTCTGATCTCCCTGCAGGACAGTGTGAGCTAGAAGACGAAAGAGCTGCCTTTAGGGTTGACTTAGTGGCTCTGCGTGTGTGAGGAGCACTGCCTGGGGGTCCACTGTGGCCTGTGTCGGGGAATGCTGGCTCTGCTTTTGAACAGACCCTGCTCCACATCAGCCCTGGAGGACTGGCAGCCTCTGCTGCCTCCACAGACAGCCTCCTGCCTACATGTGGCCATTTTCACACCTAGTGCTGGCAATAGTAAAAACCTCATAGCTTCCTGGGATGACTTCAAGAAAGGAGCTCCAGCAACTAAGAAGCTTTCTCAGTAAGAAGTGATCAGAGCAAAATGGCTTGTGAGCACTTGTGGGATAACTCTGGGGACGCAGCAGGCCCCCAGACAAAATTGTTAAGGTTACTGCAAAGACTGGACTTTCTGTTTGAGCTGAGGGGGACTTTAGCTAGCAAGAGGTGGGTTTAACTTCTAATATGACTTTATGTGTATTCACAGCCTGGCCAAGCTGGGGGTGGCTGGCTTTTGTATATACAGGGCCCTATTCAATGAGCTGTGGAAAATGGAGCAGGAGCTGAGAAAAGGGGGAAAATGTGATTAAAGGGGAAAAATGAAGCCATGCAAATCTCGTCTTAAGAAACCAGGGCCTGGAGCCAGGAAAGGTTCCTGAGAGTTATAGAATATGCAGGCTGGAAGTAGCAGCAGAGGTCTTCCAGCCCTGCAGCTTACAGAGCCAGCCCAGGGGTTGTCATGCAGAAGTCTGTGAGCGTATTGGGAGGAGCATGTCCCACTGCCTCACCCTGCCTTTCTTCATCCATGCGCTGATAGGGAGGCCAATGCTCCCCATTAGCCCCATTTGGTTTACTCCCCAAAGAGAGCTTTCCAGAGTGGTCTTAGACCCCTACAGGGATCTTTGTATAGTTTGGGTGCCCAGGCTTCAGCTTGCTTGACTAATATCAAGCTCTCTGAGGGCACTACTCAGCATCAGTATGGGGCAAAGCTCCCAAGGGGACTCCAGAGGACCCCATGGGAAAGGAGAGGTATGTCACTGTGCTCAGCATCATGGCCTTGGCTTTCGCAGAGCATTTTCACCACATCACCTTCACCATTGGCCATTCTGTGAAGCAGTGGCTATACTTTGTTAATCCAAAACCAGAGGATGGACCAAATAAAGTCTTCAACTCTAGAACCTACGAATCTAAATAGAGATATGGACATTACATTAGAATAGCTGTAATTAAGTATGCTTTTTCTTATAATTCTTTCTCTCTACTCCTTGCCTCCAAGATTCTCACTACTTCTTCATCACTTTGGCAAAGAAAAATAAATGAAACTATACTGCACTGTCTTGATGTCATTGGTGTTTTGATCCTGCTGCTGATTCTGGTTATGACTGTGGTGCAGGACCCTAACTCACTTTGGATGGAGTCCTCCTCACTCTTGGGCACTCCACCAGCTGTGTCACAGCACCCACAACCTTTTACAAGGCCTCATTGTGGCAACACAGAGTAACACTTATGAAGTCACGCCCCGTGAGGTTTGGTCTCAGAAAAGTGTTACAGCTGAAAGAATCCAGTCCATGCAATGAGAAGTCATTTGAAAAAATAAATCAAGTCCTCACTTCTGAAATGTTGTGTGTTAGTGGAAGCCTAGGGCTGACCCTCCTCGCATGCTGCCTTTTTTCCTTCCTCACCCATCACTGCTGCCTGCTGTGACAGCTGTGCAAAGCACTCCCTCAGAGTCGAAGGGAAGAGAGCCACAAGCACAGTTGTGCCAACAACTATCTTTCCTCTGAGGCTGCTTGAATGAAGAATAAGTCATGGATGGCAATCACAGGGCAGTGGTGGGAGATCAAGAGGGAGAAGGTGAGCTAGGGTGTCATGTGCTGGGAAGCAGAGGGCAGGCTTAGGTGAGCTTTCGATGTTCCTTACTACTGGAGATGCCCCTTCACCTTGCCATCTAGTATGGAAGGCTTTATGGTAGTGCCTTATGACAGGCTCTCTGAGTATCACTGTCTTCAACTCAGCTGATGATAAAATGCAAGTTCCATTAGACTCCTTGACAGTAGAAGCAGGACAAGTGAACTGGATTGAATGTTTTCTCAGAGTTTTCCTGAAAATGAAGAGAATTCTCTTTTCCTTTTGGCTTATCTATTGTCTCACTTTTTTCTTTTACTGTAACACTTGACATCCAAACAAGGACCCCAGAAGAAGATCCACTGTTGTGATATAACCTGATGAACAGAAAGTTCCAGTCTCCTCTGCAAACACCGAGAGTGCCCTGTAGTGTGATGTGAGCCAGGCTGGAAGGAGTACTTGAAGCACTCTTTGACCTAATGCAGGGTAGAAGCAACTGTGAGAACAGGCAGCAGGTATTTCATGTAAAGAAGTAGGGTTTGCTTCATCCTCTTAAAAGCCTACTGGGGAGCTGGGGAGATGGATCAGTAGAATAAGCGCTTCCCTGGCAAGCACAAGGCCCTGAGTTCAATCTCTGGTTCTGCCAAAAAAAAAGATGTAACTTTGGGGCTGGGGAGATGGCTCAGTGGAATAAGTGCTTCCCTGGCAAGCACAAGGGCCTGAGTTCAATCCCCGGTTCTGAAAAAAAAAAAAAAAAAAAAAAAAAAAAAAAAAAAAAGCCTACCGGACAGCTGGGCAGGAAAAGATGGCTGAAAATAAGCCCTGAGAATATCAGTCATTTGAGTATGGAAAAGAGGACACTGAGCCGTTGGTGCCTTTTCAGACACCAAGTGTGAGCATCAGCTTCAGGCTCTTACCCTGCACCGCTGACAGCAGCATCAGCATCGTGACAGGAAACTGAGAATTTGGAAAACTACTCAGGGAGGCCCAAAGACACTGGGCAGAGGGACATACGGAAGCAGAGAGCTTGCAACCACAAAGATGGTTAATCATTTCTCCGAATTCATCCAGTCACGGGAGGAGCAAACGAGTCAGTGTTTCCACTGTGCAGGAATGGCACCTGACTCACAGTACTACCCAGTGACCTCCACGATGCTGCTCTTCCGCAGGTGCACAGGTGCATAGCCCAGAAATGATTTCTCAAAGGAGTTTGGTTTTTTTTTTCCTTTCAAAGGATTCATTGCTTTTGTTTTGGAGCATTAATTCCTAGCAGGTAGACATAATGAATGCACAGAGCCACCTTCTTTCTAAAATATCATTGAATGCTTAATTCATAATTAAATAATGGATGTGAGTGGTCTTCACTGGGGGAGCTACTGAAAGGAAAATCCTTGTGCTGCACTTGTTGGGAATCCAGAGAAACTGGGATGATGGTATACAAGCAATCCACATTGAAAGATGAAGAGTAAAGACACAGGCATCGTACCACTGTCAAGATTAGATACTATGGCTTTCAAATATGCCATCAACCTTCCAAAGACAGAGAGCTCCCTTCCTTTTATTGTATGGAGGTTCTTTTTCTTTGGCTAACTCCCTGCCTCTAGTAAAACCATTGCTGCTACAAGGATTGCTGACTCCTCAGCTATTACTTCTGAGCCTCATCAGGCTGAGGCTGAGGATTCCATCTGCTTGGCTCCAGCAGCCCTCAGCAGGGTTCTGCTCTTCACATCTTCACCCCAATCTGCTCCAAGTAGATGTTGCAGGCAACTCCTGTTCCAATCCATTTTATTCTCAGATAGTGATGGGGTGAAGCAATTTTCCACTGAGACCTACATTTGAGAGACCTGTTTTTTCTTATTTCAGGATCCCTTTGCTTCTTACCAAAGCCTTGTCATAGTACTTAAAACTTTATGTTTCTCTAAGTACTTACTCTTAATGCTAATCTGAAAGAAACCCTACCACCAACCTCAACTTATTCAGCATTATTTCTCCTAAGTAGCTTGGAATCTTTGCACAGTTAAAGGGCCATTGTAGCCTGCTTGGCATTTCAGAGATCTAAGACTGGAAGTAAAGGTCAGATACCTTTGAGATTCTCACTAAAGTTAAGAACTGAAGCCATGTTTTCATGAAAAACAAGGCAAATTTAAGTATTCTTGGAGTTTTAAGAAAGAGCTTTTGAATTCTGTAGTTGGGGGCTTCAGTTAATTATAGTCTAGGGCCTGGCTATGACAGCTGTGACCTCTGAGGAGTTGCTTTTGATTGGAGTTGTCTTTTCTTTTTTTTTTTTTTCTTTTTCATTTTATGTATTTGGTGTGGGGTCTCACTATGCATCTTGGATTCATAGTGATCATCCTGTTTTGAGTCTCCCCAGCACTGGGATTACAGGCATGTGCCACCATGCCCAGACTCAGTGGCCAGCTTAGCACACCCAGGGGTGGGGCCAACACAGCAAGTGGGTCTGGAAATCCAATCCTTGTCCCTGCACTTGCCAAAGCAGGCATTTAGTTGGCTGAGCTATCTCTCCAGCCTTGGTTGGAACTTTCCAACCACAATGTAGAGTACATGGAAGTGTTCATTCTGACTAAAGATATTTAAATATGGGAAGAAGTTCAGCTTTCTTTATAGATCTCAAATGTAGAAGAATAGAGGGAAGATTTGTGTGGTTCTACAGGGAGCTAGAGATGTCTACCAGAAAGTGGGCAAAGAGTTCTCTCAAAAATCAAAAGGAACCAAAATGGAGAAGAAATAAATACAATGTAGAGAAATTAATAGAGAGGAAAGAAACAAAGAACAATGTCTATTTAAGATAATGAACAATGGACAGAAGACTGCAGAAAAAATATTTGTTAAGGTCTCTTATGTAAAAGTCTTCAGTCAATTGTGAACCACAATAAGCATTCTAAAAACATCTTGTCTCAAGTGCCTTATTTTTGATGTGTACAAGTAGATTTTAACTGGAGTTAGAAAATTAAAGTGGTTATGGCGGCATAACCACCCTATAAGTGACATCACGGGCATCCAGCTTGGAGCCTGACTCTCAAAATATTCTGACTCATATCTGATGAAAATAAGACTTTTCCTGATTCTTCACTGTGATCTTCTCCTTGAGGACTTACATAGATTTGCCTCTGCATATTGTAAGACAAATTCACTTAAAGAAAGTGGTTTAAAATATATCATTTTGTCTACAGGGTGGATTTCAAAGAAATAGCTGTAGCTCAGTTCCACAACTGACACCTAGCCACCAGTAACTGTCATGGTCATTATGCATGTCCACAACACACTAGAACTTTGTGCGATATCCTATCCCCAAACTGTTAGAAGTGCTGGTCATTTACTTGCTATTCCAGTGTTTATCTTATGTTTTACTCTAGTACTTCTTTGCTATCATGAAAACTTTTTCTGAGTTCAATTGTTTGGAAACATTTAATTTTCTGAATATTGCTTAATCTTAATTTTTGTTCTAAGATTTATACGATATCTTTGACTTACAATTTATTTAAAAGACATTGTATGATATCTTCTCCTAGTATTAGAAGCTTTAAAAAGTATATTTCCATTTTCTGTTGACTTTAAAAAAAAAGAGGTTTGTACCTATGTTGTTTATTATTTCTTGCCTATATCTTGTAATATGAGAAACTACTTTGGCAGTAACAGTACACAATGTACTAACCATTATTACCCTCCTAAAATCTTGTTTTGAGACTTTGTACCATTGTTTTTTGTTTTTTTTCTTTAAAATAAAAATAACTGGTGTCAAAAAATAAAAATTAAAAAATAAACAAATGGTAGGCTACATAAGTTATACAAAGTGATTAAATGCATATTGAAAGTTTTTAGGTGGTACATTATCAAAAGCAAATTTAATTTTTGATATTTGCTGGTTCACCAATATCTAATTTTTAAATCTCAGAAGAACAGTAGAAAATTCAAATTAGGATTCATCCTGTTTCCTGAATTATAGACATTGTCCATGCAAAAAGATACTTATTTTTATATTGACATACTAATTAGAGGGACAAAAAAACAAATATGTAAGCAGATAGATAAAATATTTATAATGGACAGATATGCTACAATGGTAGTAAACAGTTGACTACAAAAAAAAAGTTACTCAAAGAGGCATGACACTGGTGGATATATATTTCACATGGTTTTAAAATAAATTTTGGCATAATTGAAAAAATATATATCATTTTGATCTTAGGAAGTCTTTTAAAGTCAGTGACATTTCTGGGCCCTACAAGTTCAATTTTTGTTCCAAAGCATCTAAAGGAAAAAAAACTTATCTCTAAAGGTTTGATTGATTTTATTAAAATAGCAATACCATTCCTTCTTGTACGTTGTAAGACATCTTCATCTTTAGCTCTATAAGGTCTCCAAATGCCTTAGACCCATAAGACCTGCGAAAGCATCAGTCTCCTAATTCCTTTTGATGGCCTCAAATTCATTAGATGCTCCATGATGAGGAGGGTGGCACTAACTTCAGGTCTCTGGGCCCTTGTTTCTTTGGGGCCTTGTAGTGAAACCTAAATCTTCTCTACTTGTCTGGACAACAAAGAAAAAGTGACTGAGGCTACCTTGAGAGCCAGCCCAGTGTCTGGCTTCTTGATTAATATATAAATGCAGAGTGCAAATAGCTAAGTAATTGTTAGGCCACTTGTTTAACAATTAATAAAGCAAGGACAATGACATTGAAGCCACAAATTTGATACTCAGAATTTGATTCCCCGCAATGCTCCTGGGCCTTCTCCTCCAGGCATGCTACGGTTACTTGTCTGCTGTGTATTCATCTTTGCCCACCACCAGGGCAACACCAGCTGGCCAATGACTCCTCTCAGACTGTTCTCCTTTGATACTGATATGAAAGCTCCATCCTCTATTGTGCTGGTCCCACTGTGGTCCTGGTTTACTTCTTACCATGTATCCCAAGTTCTTCCTGTCTTAAAGTAGTAAATCAACAGTTCTTGATGCCCATGTGATTTTGTGCATGTCATTGAACCCTCTTGGGACTTCGCTGTGTTCTGTCCCTGTTTTCTTCTGTGCAATGGGCTGGTTGGGAAGATTTGATGACATCATGTATGAAAGGTCTTCATAAGTTGTAAAATGCTGTATCAACATGTCCGTGTCCGGCTTGTTCCTACCTTGTATGATGTCTGAGGCAAGAAAATAAGTGCAGACCGTAAACCATATGTCTTCATCTCTAGAAGTTGCTAAGCTTTGCTAAGTAAAAACTTCAGACTTTCTCTATTGACAAACAAGTGTTCATAAAGGATTAGTTCAAAATTAGAATTGTTGGTCACTGTGGAGTCCTGTGCTGAAGTGTAACCTCCCCAGCCACATGGTTCTTCCCTTCTCTTTTTACTTGACACAGCACAAGTGCCCGAAGCACACACATGTGGGGATTTTAGTCAACTGTTCATGCTCTATCTGCACCCCTCCCCAGGAGCCTGCTTCTTGGATGCTCCTGTGACCTAAGGTGTGCAAGGACCCAGAACAGGGAAGTAGGGTTAAGAAGCCAAGTTTTTGAAATCATTAAAGGTTATTTTCATTTTTGTGATTTTATTTTTTATACATCTGGAATTTCAGAAAAGTTTATTTTCACTCTCTTTTTCCTTTTTCCACTTATGGCTCCTACTGTAAACAAGTTACAGTTGAAACATAATTGACACTTGTTATAGTTTCAATGAGAAGAACTACATGATGATGTGCAGTTAACAGTGCTATTGCTATCAGTTATCATATTTAGTTAATAATGTATCCTAAGAATACATACAGAGCTTTTCAAATGTAATTTTAAATTTATCTAGAGACTGCCAATTCCCTTATCAAATATTAAGTGGCTTACTCTCTATGGTGCAATGCTTTAAAATCCAAAAGGTACAGGAAGACATAAATGTAAGGGAAGTATTGATCTGACTCAATTGAACATTTGCCTACTCTAGAGGGACATTATTACCACATTAGCAAGACCTTAAAGATTGTTTTTTAACTGGAGTTTGCAACTTTGAAAATTAAAGATCATTTTTAATTGCTCCATTTAGATGTTTTACCTTGGCAATACCAGCTCCTTGCTTTCTTACTTATTATTAGACTTTCAGATCTAAAATGTTCTTCCAAGTTTTCATGTGTTCAGAGATGGGCTTTGGAAGGTGATTGGACCATTTGAGTCTCACTTCATCAGTAGATTGGCTGATTGATGAGATCATAAATTGATGGAACTATTGGAATGAGAAAAAGAAGTGAAGGCTGTTGATGGGAGTGGACCATGGGGCTGTGACCTTGGAGCCTATCTGGTCCCTGTCCTTCCTCTCAAGCTCTCTCTACTTCCTGGCTACCGAGAGGTAAGCAGCTTTGTTCCAGCATGCACTTCTGCCTTGATGTTCTACCTTTGGCTCACAGTAACAGCACCAACAGAACACAGACTAAAACTTCTAAAATATGACACAGAATAAACTTTTTGTCTTTTAAGATGTTATTTTTCAGGTATTTGGTCACAGTGTTAAATGCTGGTTTTAGGATATTTACTAGAAAAGTAAGTCTGACTTGCAATAGCATAGGAGATGGCTTTCCAGGTCATTTGTGAAGGTCCTCTGGCAAGTCAGTGCTCATAGTCGCAAGGGGTGTTATTGGTCAGCTTTATGGGAACAAAATACCTGGCACCCACAAATTAAAGGAAACAACATTTATTTTGGCTCCTGGTTTTAGGGGTGTCAGTCCATGATCCGCTGGCTCCAGTGCAGGAACACCACTGCACATAGGTTTGGTGGAGCAAGGTTGCTAATTTCATGGCACGAAGGAAGCAGAGCACAGGGTAAGGGCACCAGCTAGAGATGTAGGCTCCAAAGTGCACCCTAGTTAGTGACTTACTTCCTCCAACTTCACCCAATCTCCTCATCATGCATTTGACTATGAATATCAGTGGATGAGTCCACCACTGAGTATGGTGTCACCACAATCCACACATCTCTCCAACAGCTTATTAATTCAATAAATTGACAGTGAAGATTATGTGGTACAAGGAAGGAGCACACAGAATTGCTGAATATGGGAGTAAATGTTACGGAGAAACACCTACCCAGGAAAGCCTACAGAATGACCACAGAGACTCCAGCTGATGGCTTCTAAAGGAAGAGCTTGTGGGACCTCTCATCAAACATGGTAGGGACATTATGGGAGTCAAAAGAGGTTGGTATAAAATGGGAAATGGTTTCAAGAGTGATTCCTCAGGCTTGCTAACAACCAATATGTACTAGAAATTCTACTAATAGAGCTTCAGCGATAAAATACAAGGCTTTAATCCCTGTTAATTCTATTCATCTGAGGTTTATGGCTGGAAGTTTGGAAAACAAGGTAGACTTTTGATTCTACTGCTTTATCACATCTATGTGTCACCCAGGATGTCCCTTGACACCAATAAGATAGCTAATGTTTATAAAATAATTACTGTGCTTGGTCTATGCTAAGTACTCTATAAGCATCTTCTTCCTTAGTTTTTAATAATATCCCCATGAGATACTATTAATGTATCTATTACATGGAGAAAATTGAGGCACAGAAGCGTTCCATTACTTGCCTGAGATCAGACAGCTATACAGATGGTGAAACTAGATTTCAAATTTAAACAATGGACTCAGACACAAATCCATCATCTTTATCCCTGTTAACATTTCTGTTACAGAATTGATAGCAAGGGCTTTGGATTTCTATGGTGCTAGGAATGCAGATCTATGTGACTTTCCCTAGATCTTATAGGACCAGGAGACCCAGCTAACATCAGTTTTACACTTGTTAATAAGGAGAAAGTAAAGAGTGGAATTCTGCTTGATTTCTCAAGACAACATAAGAGAGATTGGGGTCTCAGTGTGAGGTCTAAGGGAACAAAACAGTTCCCAAACAACTCACAATCCAAAAAATGCAGAAAAAGGAAGTGACTGCCCATCTGGGCTAAGAATTTAGACCCCCAGCTCAGTCCTGGCTAACATCAGTGATTGATGCACGGTGAGCCGTAGAGATGTTTGTCCTTTACCCAGCTCATGACTGTTGGTTGCATCAGGGCCTGGAACAGCTCCAAGGGCAGGCTGGTCTCTGGGATAGATCTACCAGCCCACTGTCCTCCTCCCCAGTGCAATGTTTAGCCCCCAACTGGGGGGTTGGATTGAATGTTCCAGGATCTGCCGCTGTACTGCCCTAAAGTTTCCAGTTCTACAAACCTGATCTCTCCCCAAGGCTTACCTTGATGTTCATTCCAAGTCTAGTGTACAGGGCTAACGATGATGTAAGAGACAAATGTTTGAAAATTGGAAATGGGCCCTTTTCAGAAGTCTGTGTCAGAGCTGATGGCCAGACTTTGCTTCAAAGGTCTGTGGGGTTTAGAATATGATGAGGAGAAAAGGTACAAAGTACATTCTATGGATTGTCCCTGCAAAAATGAATAATGCGCTGCTGAAGTGAGGTAGTGCAGGCATCCTTTGAAAAATCAGTGCCTCAGTTTCTCCAAATGCAGATTTAAAACAGAAAGATAATCTTAAGTGCTTTGCAAAATCATGGAGGAACAGTGCTAACAGATAAGTTTTGCCAACTCCTGCTATGCATGAAATAGTGCAAAGCTGAATTTCAAAGCATTCAACTTTAATTCACTTACATCATGTGAAAAAATAATGGTATCATGCTCAAAAAACAGAATTAGCTTCTATGGTGTGTTTTTAAAATATGTAATGATTATTATTACAGTTTGTAAGATGGCCTTTTGTGTACTCTGCCATGTTCATTGAATCTTTGCCTTCACTTTATTCCAACCCACTGTTGCACAGATGTTGGCTTTCACAGACTAATAAAATTAATATAAATAATACGTATAACAAACATAATAGTAAGTAGAGATTGACATAAGACTTGGGACTCTAATACTTTCATTTTATAATTGCACATATAGCCACTAAATACATTGTTTTTATTAAAAAATATCAAAAAGGGGGTTGGGGAGATGGCTCAGTGAAATAAGCGCTTGCCTGGCAAGCTCAGGGGCCTGAGTTCAATCTCCCCCCCCCCATAAAAAAGAAGAAAAAAGAGAAAAAGAAAATTTAATAATAGGCTGAGCTATAAAAGCCTCAAGTCAACAACTTCTGACATTGCCAGTCCCATGGATAACCCACTACTATTATGGACTACTGGACTATATTGGAATATTTTGCTGAATTCACATACCTGCGATATTTAAATGACAATGGAATACCCATCACTGACAAAACTAAAAAAAGAAGGGGATACAAATAAAGGACCATTTTGTATCTGTATATACAAAATAGTTAGGATACATATACAGCTACTTTCTCTTAATTCTAAGAGAAGAAAGATTTGTACTAATAGTGTTTGGACAGGATATCATGTCTGCATCTTGTACTATGAATAACCACTATGATGACAACAACTTGCAATATATTAATTATTGAGACTGTCCTACTAATTGCTTTTGAAACTGTCTCATTGATATTTGTTTCTCAATGAAATTATTTTAAAAATATCAAATAGTACGGATGTAGCAAAAGTCTCTGGTGATATTCATCTGACCTAACCGTCTTCCAAAGAAGATATAATCAGCTTGCAGGTCTTCTTTCCAGATCTTTCACTACATATTCACATACATGCGGAAGTCTATACAGAATTGCTCATGCTGGATGGTGGGTTATACATAAGGCATTGCACAGTACATTAATTGTACTTGCTTTCTTTCTTTTATTTTTCTTACATCTTTGCAACTTTTCTGTACCAGTGAAGCTCTTTTTCATTTTTTTAAAGCCATTCTGCCCAACTCTGTAGTGTAAGTCTGCCATGGTTTATTTAATATTACCCATTTCCCAGAATGGGCTTCCTTTTCACATGAGTGTGGGTATCCTAAAGAAATATTCTCACGTAAGCACAGAGATATGTCGACAGCATGCCACTTTTTCCAAATAAAGCTTTAATGAAAAGCAAGTTTGTATATAGGCTCTCCACTATTTTCTAAAATAAACATATAAGAGGACAATTATATATTTCCAAAGGGACATAATTACAGAGAAATACCAAGAAAAAAAAGGTGTCTTATATGAAAGGATAGATAAATGACCTTAACCATATTTTCACTAAAGATCAGTGAAAATTCTGTCAAAGATGAGCTCTGGTACAAGAATCTGATTTGGAGAATCAGTGCTTAAGTTCAACCTCAAAAATGAATAAGCTTCATTATAATCATGTACATGTATCCAAGACACTGTAGCCCCATAATCCTATGCAATTGTTTCCATCAAGTAAGACTTCAAAAAGATACAACAGAAGACCAGTAGACCCGGATTCCAGGTCTGTCTGGCTCATTCCCTGCCCCTGACCCACTCACATTGTTACACTTGTATTTAGATGCCCCCCCAATATTTGTGTGCTTACAGGTGGGGCTTTGCACAGTTGGCTGGGCCTAGGCTGTGTGGTTATGGACTAAGGGTGCATGATTACTGGACTAGTCCACTGATTGCTTTAGCATGTTCTAGGTGTGGACAATGGGAAGGCCCACACTAGGTGTTGGTGGGACAAACAAATTGACTTGTAGCGTGGATAGGATAAAAGCAAAGGAAGGCTCACTGTCCGGCTGCTTTCTGCCTAACCTGCCAGGAACTACTTCTCCTCTGCAAATGCCCCTCTGCCACACCTCCTTGCCATGGAGCCAGCCAACTATGGACTGAAGCCTGTACAAATTGTGAGAGAAAATAAACCTTTCCTTCTTTATTTTGTGGGTGTTAAGTATTTTGCCCCAACAATAAGAAAAGTAACTAAGATGTACCCTCATATCTTCTGTAGAAATACCAAAATGACTATGTTAGCGGTGGGCAGGTCTGTACATACTGCCCAGAAAGCTTGGGTCACCTTGTATTCTGGGCCTCTCTTATTCTCAAGAGTTGTTGATTTTTAGTGGTATTCCTTGGAATGTGTCAGAAATGTCAGGTCACATACAAGGAAACATTCTTTAGTTTAATAATTATATTATATATTAGTGTGACATATATTACAGAAAAATGTACATACTGTAAGAAACATGGATTGCTTGAAAGAAAACTATTTTAGAATCTGACCTACATGTGCTAGTAGAAAAAACACTAAGATTAATCTCAATGTTCTCTGTGATTTCATATCCTAGTTTGCTCACCTGTAAAATGGGCCCACCAATGCCTACTTTATGGGAATATCATGAAGATGATAGAAAGTAGAAAATGGGAGGAGCTTGGCACACAATGGGCATGAATGGATGCCACTTTCTTCTCTTCCACCTGCTATGAGTTGGGCTTGAAATATCACCCAAAGTCCACAGGTTAAAGGCAGGGTCACCAGCCTGCCTTGCTACTGGAAGTAGTGGAAGTTTCAGGCTGTGAGACCCCATGAAAGGAGTCATGTCACTGGGGCATGGATGAAGGAGACAGGGGACCTGGGCCCTTTTTCTCTCTTTGGCTTCCAGCCACTGTAATGTGAGCAGCTCTGCCAGCCTGCTCTGCTTTACCACAGGCAGAGAAAACAACTGAGTCCCCCATGGACTAAGACTGTGAGCTCATGTAAATCTTTTCCCCTATTAAGCTGATTTTCTCAGGCTGTCTGCCCCATCGTGGAGCTCTAGTGCACTCCCCAGCATTCTATACCTCAGGTCCTATTCCAGAATCTCTTGCAGAGTTGGGAAACTTGGTCCATTGAAGACCTGCTAAGGCGTCAACTGTCAACAACAGTTGTGCTCTGATTGCACGATTTCTGCAGATCAGTGGCACTTCTCACAAATGAAGGAGTCTCTGCTGAGGGAATTTCAGGCCCACAGAGGATGTTTGTGTGGAAGGTGATATTTCTCAAGACAGAAAGAAAGCACCGCATAGATTGGTTGTCAAGTCTGAAGCATGCTGACAAGTCTACGTTCTCCGTATTCCAATGAATAGCCGTCACCTCCTCTGGGCCAGGGTACTTGCTTTCTGGCATACAAATCCAAGACAGAAATCTATTAAGGCCTGAAAAGAAATTTAGTTTGTTGGGAAAACAAGAAAACCAGCTTGAATCTACTCACCCAGGGATGATCTAGGGGGAGCGAGGGCCCAGAGCAGCTATGAACCTGGGTCTTATTTTGTACTAAAGTATGTGTGCAAAGAAGCATTGTTTGCAGGAATCTCACACAAGTGACCAGAGGACTTTGTCACAATGCAAGGTACACTCACTCTTAGCCGAAACACGAGTGTAATGTATTGTTTGAAAACAACTAGAGATCATGTTTTGTCTTGTCTGACAACCTAAGGCTCATGGGCAATTGGTGGGGAGGGCGAGAGCGTGCAGTGAGGTCTAAGTTCTACTGTGAACTATTTAAATGGTCAAACTATTAAAGCTAAATATACACGGAGTTTCAAAAGTTGGGCAGTCATGGAACAGGGAGTCTCAGAGAGCTTTAGAAAAGTGATCAGGAAGAACTTCAGCACTCTGGGAAATATTTTGTCACCACTAACGATTCTCCAGGATGACTCAGAAGGAGAGTGAAATGGCACTGCTGCTTAGGTCAGCTCTGAAACTAACACCAAAGGTGGCCTGGGAGCTGCAAGTGAGATAGGTGTCTCCTGATTTAAGGACCAGCATCTCTGCAGTGGCGGTGACAAGAGGAGGCACAGATAGCAAAGAGCTCCATCCTGCACAATGTTTTTTTGGGCAGGCTGCATCTGGACACAGTGGAGCATTTTCTTTCCTCCTGTTTCTGTCTCTGTCTCTATCTCTCTGTGTCTCTGTCTCTGTCTCTGTCTCTGTCTCTGTCTCCGCCTGTCTGTCTCTCTGCCTCTACCTATCTGTCTCTGTCTCTCTCTCTCTGTCTCTTCCTGAGAACTACATTTAGATTACTAACAAGAGGGATTGTGGTTTATTTGCTTGTTTATTTATTTGTTTGTTTTGAAGAAAGGGTGGAGAGGGAGCTTAGTGAGGGATAGGGGGAGCCTGAGAAGGTGCTTGCCCAAGCACTGGGAGACATGCTGAGCATGCGCGCATGACATTCAAAAAGTTGTGTGTGAAAAAACCTTTAAACTTTATTTTGAAACTGAAGGTAGAGGCAAATGTTCCCACCTTTCCACTGTTTGTTAGCAAAGTCCAAATTGCCAAGTGCTATAAGGACAATTGTGTCAACAGCACAAGGTCTTGCATCTGCCAAATGGTAATCAGAAAAAAAAAAAAAAAAAAAAAAAGCCTCACATTTGTGCGGAGAACTAACACTTCACAGTGTGTTTTCACAGCTATGCTCTAGTGGATCCTTCTGGCAAACTTGCTCAGGAAGCAGGGAGGCATTGGCATTTCAAAGATGGGGAAAGGAGGCTGAGAAGGAAGGCGGACCTTACACAGCACCACGAAGCCAGTGAGTGCTGGAGTGAGGCTACGTATGTGGGCTTCACATCACGCTCAGGTCTCTGTCCCCAGACCACACTGCTTCCCAAGACTAGCTGCTGGGCTGCTCACTGGCAAAGAGCTAGTACCATTCTGCAAGATCAAGGGGTGAGGAGACCACACTGTGCATTTGAACACAGCAGTGCGTTTTCTTTCTTTCTGTCTGTCTCTGTGTCTGTGTCTGTGTCTGTGTGTGTGTCTGTGTCTGTCTGTCTGTCTGTCTGTCTGTCTCTCTCTCTCTCTCTCTCTCTCTCACTCTCTCTCTCTCTCCCTCCTTCCTCTTCCTCCCTCCTTCCCTCCCTCCCTTCCTTGCTTCCTTCTGATACAGGGAGAAAGACTGATCTCGGGTGGGTGACCTCCAAATGATACTGGGAACCTACAAATGACATGGGGGAAATAATTATCTCCCAACATGACCTGGACGAGTTTGTGTTCTCTAAAACTGAAGAATTAATTTTAGGAACAAACGGAGGTTATGAGCAGAATATACTTATTGAGGAAAAAAGATTCCTGTCCTAGAGAGGGACAGGAGGGGGGCCTGAGCAGGTAGTCCCCAGGAAGCTGTCTCTTCCAGGGGCTTTTATAGAGTAAAACCATGTGGTGAGGTGGGTCTAAGGTGGTGGAGAACAGGGGAATTTGCTTAAGTGGGCATGAGGTGGGACAAAACTATGGTCAACCAATGAGACTACAAACACCATTGCTCAGGTAAAATTGATCAAGTCCAGGACCAAATGGCAAAATGAGTCACGTAACAAGTGGACATGAATGTAGAACAGGACTTTATCCAGTAGTAGTCTGATTAATGATTTTTCTGGCTCCCTCAGGGTGATGATCAATCTCGGATGCCAATCTTTAGGGAGGTCAGCATTTGTTTGATCTTTGGTCTTTAGGTCTGGCCCACAGCGAGAGCATCTGTCCCTCCCACAGTTGTAAGGTATCTTCTGTGTTATCTTCTTCGAGGACCTCGCCCTGTCTGACTGCCTATACTATTTCTATCTAACTCAGCTGCCTACAACACTTCCTTCTCCTTCCTCCACTTTGTCCCTTGGATTATGTTTACAGCCTCCAGCTAGAAGCAAGCCCAAGGAATGTACCTTAAGCCCTATAGCAGGAAGCAAGTCCAACAACTTCAATGTGAGACACCTGAGTTCCTATTTCTCATGCTTTGTAAGACATCAAGCATCAGGTGGGCTTAAAAGCCCAGTATAACATATCAGAACTTTGGGGACACAATGAAAGCACTCTACTCTTCTCCCCTGATTGAACTCAGGCCCTTGCGCTTGCCAGGGAAGCACTTATTCCACTGAGCCATCTCCCCGGCCCCAATGAAAGCACTCTGAAGAGATAAGTTTATAGTTGTGAATACCCATATCAGAAAAACAGAGTGAGTCCAAACAAATAGCCCAATAATATAACTGGAGGTCCTAAAAAACAAGAATAATCCAAATTCAAAGCTAGTACAAGGAAGTAAATTATAAAGATCAAAGCATAAGTCAATGGAATTGAGACTAAAGCAGTGATACAAAGAACTGATGAGTTGAAGAGCTCATTCTTTGAAAGAACAAGCAAAGTAGACAAGCCCCTAGCCAATTTTACTCTAACAAACCCATATCTCTCACCACATACTACACTAAGATCAAAATTATCAAGGATCTAGGGCCAGCCAGACCCTTCCCCAAAATAAAAAATAAAGAAATAGATAAATTTTTAAAAAGCCATGAATGCGTTCAGTTTAATACGGTGTGTTTAGCTCTGTCAGGAAAATACCCAGAAGGAAATAGCTAAATCATGGAATTTCTGGTTTTAGTTTCCTGTAGACTCTCTATACTGACTTCCGTAGTGATTATCCTAGTTTCCATTCCTAGTAACAATGTGGCGGTGTCTTTCTCCCACAGTTGTGCCAGAATTTGCTATTATCTGACTTCCAGATAATACCACTTTTCTGGAATACGATGGAATTTCAGTGCTAGTTTAATTTTCATTTCTCTAATGGCCAGTGATGTTGACTTCTTTCCCCCAAGTATTTATTTGGCCATTTTCTTCTTCGGAGAAGAGTTTATTTATTTTAGTTGCCCATTTTTTATTGGCAGTTTTATTTGGGGAAGTTGCACTTTTTTTTTTTAGCTTTTTAGTCCTCAGTCCAAAAAAGAGCTGGCAAAAATGTTTTCCCATTCTGTTCATTGTCTCTTCACTCCTTTGGTTGTTTCCTCTGCTGAGAAGAAGCTTTTTCTGTGCTGTTGGTGCTCTGTTCACAAAGGCTTTACTTACATTTACACCTACACCTTCAAGAATTACCTACTGTATCTTTCATTTGATCCACTGTTTCTGTTTAACAAATTTAGATCTTTGTTTTGTTTTGTTTTGCTTTTTTCTGTATTTTAGGGAAGGGTCTACAGGATGTTAAGTTCTCACTACGAGATTGGACTCAGTGATGCGCCTGTTTACAGCCTCCCAAGAGCTGGGATTACAGGTGTGCATCACCACACCTAGTCTCAATTGCCCTTGCAGCACACCCCTGTGGCAGGGCCAGCACGGCAGGCCCGGGGATCGAACCACCAGTCCCTGCGACTTCTTCCAACCACTTTAATCCAATGAGCTATTTGGCCAGCCCCACATTCATGTTTGTAGCAGCGCAATTCACAACAGTTAAATCATGGAATCAGCCTAAATGTCCATTAACAGGTAAATGGCTAAAGAAAAGTATGCACAGTGGAATTCTACTCTGCTATAAGGGAAGATTAACTTGAGTTATTTGTAGGAAAACAGTTGTACCTTGAAGCCATAGCAAGTGAAATAAATCAGACACACAAGATAAATATCACATGCTTCTCTTATATAAGAAACTCAAAATACAAATGAAGAGTGAAGTAAAAGATAGACAATAGGAAATAAAGAGAGATCTTTTTTTTTCAAATGGGAGGGTGATGAAATGGAGGGAGGGGAAGGTGAGATGAGGGAGATTAAAACAGAACTGAGATATATTATGTATGTGGACCAACTCCCTGTGAGGCATGCTATCATTATGTACTTCAAAAATTTACTAATAAAAATAAATTGACTAATGAAATAAATAGGTTATACAATCTCATCTGACCACAATCAAATATGTGGCCACCGTTGACTGAAGTACACATATGTGGAGCATGATTGTTGTGCAACTTGTTCCCAGAATGCCTTTGTGTTGTAAGACTAAATTTTTATGCCCATTAAAGACCAACCTCCTTTCATTCTCCTCCCTCTTAGCTCCTATCACTACACTGTATCTATTAATTATATTATTGTGGATGCAATCATATATATATATATATATATATATATATATATATATCTTTCCCTTAGCATATCTTTCTCAAGGCTCATCCATGTTATAACATATACCAGAATTTTCCTTTTTGGGCTGAATAATATTCCACTGCATATGATGCCATATCTTGTTTATTTATTTGCATTTTGGTGAGACTTCGGATTGCTGTGACACAGGTATGTGCATGCTTCTTCAAGAACCCACTTCTACTGATTTTTACAGAGACCATTCCTCTGCTCTTTAGAAAATACAATTATTAAAAATAACTTGAAAATGAATCCTCTTTTCATTTAAATTTTTTACTAAAAGCTGCTTAGAGTTCCTTTTTTTTCATAAGAACCCTGATAGTTGGGTGAGTAATATTTCAGTACTGGCAATCTTTACCTTTGTCTCTGAAAAGGGACCTTATTGTCACCCATAGGATAACTCATTTTCTTTCTAGCTGCGGGCATGAGAGCTTTCTTCCTTCTCTTTCTCTTTCCTTCTGCCCCCCCCCCATGACCTCTCTTCCCTAAGCACAAGAAAGTCCTGACCCGTCTGGGACCCACTGCACCCTTACCTGGAGGGGACCACCCCCCGCCTCACCTCATTGCTTATCATTATTATGTCATCCAGATCAATCACCGGGCACTCGCGCTGTTGTAACTATCGCTTTGATCATTTGTTACACTTTGTTAGTCCTCATCAGATCCAGGCCCCAGTAATCTGAAACAGCGGCCCTCCAAACACAAGGCAGCCTGGTGACCAGGGCCAATGACCACATTGTTTGGTTTCTAAATTAGTCCCTTCTTGACTCTCTGATCACCATCAAGAGGCTGGTGATTCAGAAGCCCAGGGGGTGCCTGTTGCTTGGGAGGAAAGAGGGTCACCTCCCCCACCTGGTTCATGCACCCTCTGTCCGAGGTACCAAATTGAGGGTGAATCCAGTGGCCTGAGGAACATGTAGATGTGACCTAGTGTCATAGACTCCTCCTAATAGGGAAGCCTTGTGGGGCTTCCCATTCAAGAACATTTCCATATAGAGGATTCTTGTCTCAGCTTGGTTTCCATAGAGCATCTTATCATTAGGACAGGCCACAGCAGCACCAGAATTCCACGGCTCGCCAGAGACTGGTTTTCTTCAGATTTACACCAGAAATGTGCTGGAACTGGTGGTGGAGCCAGCAAAGACAGACATAGGTTTCCACATAAGCCAGCTTACAGCTCACCCTTGAGGCTGCCTAGAGAAAGGTGGGAGAGGGTCACTTAGTAGGAAGTTAAAGGTCAATTGAAGGCATCCATTAGCACTTCTCTCTTTTTACTGTCAAACTTCTGACATTAATGTGCTATTTCCATGATTTTCTGCCAGGCCCAATTCTTTTTATTTTACAAGTCAGATTTAAAAGAAAACCTGATCTCATACTTTGAATAAAAAGCAAGAGTTTCTGGTCTTCCCAGCAATAAGAGTCTAAAGCTGCTATTCATTCTCACTGTAACTAGTGCCTGGCCTTGCTGATTAGTCCACCAAGGAATTTTCCTGTTGGATTGTAGCTTCTATCATGACTTGGTATGGGGAAGTTAAGGGCCCTGAATTGTATGAATTTGATTGGTCAGATTACTATTGCTAATGAAGAATCATAGCTTATTCCTGTTAGGGATTTCTACTAAGTGTAGTAGTACTCTATGACATAAGAATAACTTCAGTGGTTCTTGAGAGGGTTTGTAAAGTGGGATGGGAACCTTAAACAAGGTCTTTTCACAACTCCCCTTGGATCATAGCACCCAGATGGGTGCTCATGAGAGCTGACATCCATCCTTCTCACCCTCTCTGTGCTTACTTCTGCCTCCCATCTACTATGATATCTCACATTTTATTGGCCAAATCAATGGCCAGCTTCTACAATACAGTATTTATTCCCAGGATGTCCAGTTGGGCTTTTTTTTTCAGTTGGGCTTTTTTGAACTGTACCAAAGCACAAACCACATTTGCTGTCTTAGATTCCACATGATGCAATTGTGGCTAAAATAGTAGCTTTGGTCCTCTCTTCAAGGTAGAAATTGAAGTATCCAAGAGAAAACTTCATAGAAAGTATGTAGAAGGATTTCCTATGCCTCTGACTTTACTTCCTGTTTCTCAGAAGCTGCAGTTATCAGGAGGGACTTAGCTCAAGCATGCCTTTTGATTTAAAGTAAAAAGGAGAAATTTTGTTTTTCAGTAAGGCAGAATATATCTTAATGTAGTAATTGAATTTGGTTCTATTTAGTCTAGTTTGATGGGGGCAGAGCTAGAATTGTGAGGCCAGAATTGACATTGTTTAATACTTAACAGATGGATAGAAAACAAAAAGTTTAGGAGATAAGAATGTCAGAAGGTTACCAGCTGCTGTGGGCATAGAGTTAAAGGGAGTTTATTTGAAAGGCTAGGCTTGTATTTATTAATACATAATTCTGCTTCTGTTATATTTTAGGTTTACAAATTATTCTGAGTAAGACAGTCTTTTGAGTTAAACTCTGAGTATTTTGCTGTGTTCCAGAAAGATGTTTTTGTATGCCATGCAAGAGCGATATGCAAAAAGATATTTTTACTGTTCATAGGTAGAATATCTGAAATACTATTTTGTTAGTAACTCCTTGAAATGCCAGGCACTGATTTCCATTCTCAAATTTAAATATCTGAAGAGCATCAAACAGCTATATGATGGTATGTAAGCTTCCTAATAGGTACACTCATCTTCATGCTGCTAGATATGAATGTCTACTTCTAAGGGGGACTTATTTATACTCTGGAAAGGGTAAGCTCACTATTGAAAACAAAGGGGATCACTCCATTGAAAAATTCCTAACGGAAGCCCTTTGGCACCAACTCCTTCTACACTGAATCTCATGTCTAACGGAGAACCAGTCAGCATGCTTCCGGGTGCTGAGGGATGATGGGATCCTGATGGGATGAGCTTCAGAGCCTGAGATCTTCCTCACAGATCTCTACTCCACCCCTTAGCCAATAGATTGAAGCTTTCCAGTCTTCCTATGCGGATTCAGTTGTTTAGCCATTTAGCAGTGAAGTAGTTCTTGCTTGAAAAGCAGTTAAAAATATATTCAGTGCTCAATTACAGTTAAAGAGAAAGGTTATTTTTAAGCAAATCTATGAAAACTATTAATCATTTGGTTCTGAAGGACAATGTCTTAGTGTAAATAAATGGGAAATAAGAGAAAGTTATCACAGAGAAAGTAGGACACTTGACAGGAACTCCACATGTAGTGGTATGGATTGGATCTAGGGTTACGTGAAATTGCCAAAGGAAAGTCAATTTATGGAGAGAGCAGGAAGAGGGAGAAATATGGGCAGGCTGCTGATGAGAACCTGACTAAGCAATAGAAGTTCCAGAAACATAAACATAAAGCCAAATGGGATATTTCCTTAAAGCACCAGCTAGTACTCATTCTATCTTGAAAGCAAGTCACATAATCAACAATTAGTTGTTGAACGTCTGTGATGCACTTCTTTCTATGTCTCTATTGGGATGTATGGATTATACCAAAGTTTAAGAGCCTGGGAGTCCCAGACCTCAAGAGACCCATAAGCTGATTGGGAAGATGTGAGTTATGTACAATGAAAGGTCTTTTTTTTTTTTTTTTTTGAAATTTTCTAGTGTTTATTATAAATCACAAACCGTCTTCTCCATCTTTGCTAGATTTGATGTAGAAAAATACTTGAAATTTAACATACAAAAATCCAATAGAAATCAGAAAACTTTTCTAAAAGGATTTTTTCCCTCAGGATAAAGTAGTAAAAACTAGCCTGTAACTTTGCTCTTAACTGATATTGTCAAATTTGGCTGGACGATAATGACCATCCAGAAATAAATAGCTATAAATACATTCAGAGTTTACATTCCAGATTCATTGGAATACCAAAAAATTTTGAAGAAATCTTTCTGTGGGAGTTTGTTGTTTATGGGACTAAAACAAAAATTTGTAAGAGACTGATTTAAAAGAACAGAGGAATAACAAAATGTTACTATAT
>NW_004524654.1:2951148-2958309 GCF_000260255.1 Octodon degus
TCTATATATCTATATATCTATATATCTATATATCTATATATCTATATCTATATCTATATCTATATCTATATCTATATCTATATCTATATCTATCTATCTATCTATCTATCTATATATATATATATCCACAAGACATTTATGAAACATACCAGCTAGTATCACATTGCAGTCAATCTGTCCATTAATGGTATTACTCTGATAATTATTAAAATCTGTTCCAGGTATATATATTGAAAATATTTTCTTTCGCATTCTTGCTCAAGATAGGTACAGTACTTTGGAGAAATTGTACTAATCCCTCAGTAAGTCTGTATGTACATATATACACACGTGTGTATCTGGATCTACAGCTCTAAATGCTTTCTAGCTACAAACACACACACATGCACCCACACGCACACACGCACACACACACACGCACACGCCTGGGAACCTGTGCACTTGTGTATGTGATTATAAGCACACGTCGGAAACATCAACACTGCAAGATCCTGGTCAGATTCTTCTTCACTCGTCATTGGCTGCACTTGTTCCCCTCACTTGACCTTGATTACGTAAACAGTTTGATATTGTCTCTGACTCTACAGGGGACTCATCTAGGTGTCAGCAGCCGAAGTGCCTCAAACGGAACCCTTCTTACACATTGTTTCTAGTTCTTTCTGAGTCTCATCTTCCATTCTCCTAATATCTTCCATTGTCAAATCAATCCACTTGTCAATCCAACAAAAAAACTGGCGATGGAAGTTTGTAAATATCCTTTTCTCTTGCTTCTGGATGAAGTTTTCTACTTTGCTCTGCAGTCCCCACCACTTGAATTTGATGGTCACCAGCTTATAAGCACACATTTGCAGACAGTCGGGGTTGTTGGCCAGCTCCTTCTTCCAGTTGGGTCCCAAAGCGCCTCTCTTGGTCTTGACTGACTGGAATAAGGCTGGGTCTTCATTACCTTTGTAGTCTCCAGGTTCAACTTGACTTCTATCTGCAATATCTATGTGGACAACTTCAACAGTTTTCCATGTGTTTGGATCCAAACCATGAACATTTTCTAATGTTCCCAAGTCTGGTTTGTGCCACGTTTCGATTTTAATGAAGAAGTCATCTTTCATATATTCATTTTGTTCTACAGTAGGGATATGAATTCCAGGCTTTCTCATGAAATACCAAGGAGCCTTTGGGAACAATCATCCTCACGAATGTCAGAACTTTGCTCTTTAAGTGATAAATTTTGTGTGTAAACTGTCCCTTTTCTCCATCCTTCTCATAAGGCTCGTTCTTTAAGACTTCAATTCCTTCACCACCACCAGTCTCATTCCTACTAGCCTCCGCAACTGAGTAAAGCTGTCCAACCTGATACTCCTGAACAGAACGTGGCAAGACCACACAGCCTCGAATCGGCACTGCGCCTGTGCGACCGAAAGGTCTTTTTTTTCTTTTTTCCACTTTATTTATTTATTTATTTATTTATTGACATCAGTTATTTTTATTTTAAAGAAAAAAAATAAAAACAATGGTACAAAATCTCAAAACAAGATTTTAGGAGAGTAACAATGGTTAGTACATTGTGTATCATTACTGCCAAAATAGTTTCCCATATTACAAGATATAGGCAAGAAATAATAAATAAACAACATAGGTACAAACCTCTGTTTTTTTTAAGTCAACAGAAAATGGAAATATACTTTTTAAAGTTTCTAATACTAGGAGAAGATATCATACAATGTCTTTTAAATAAATTGTAAGTCAAAGATATCATATAAATCTTAGAACAAAAATTAAGATTAAGCAATATTCAGAAAATTAAATGTTTCCAAACAATTGAACTCAGAAAAAGTTTTCGTAATAGCAAAGAAGTACTAGAGTAAAACATAAGATAAATACTGGAATGGCAAGTGCGACCGAAAGGTCTTAATGGACCAAATGCTAACTTCTATGGAGCTCAGTGCACCGATGGAGGCTAGGGTCTGTATTCATGGAATTTTTGGGATGACTGTCAAAGGCTTCACAATGAGATGGACCTGAGTCTTAATGGGACTTTTCTTCATTTATTCCACAATCTTGGGTAGAACAAAACTACTATTAGCCATTTCTGTTCTAAATCAAGATTTGCAACTTCTTGTACTGCTTTCCCTTTAAGTATTGGAATTCTCTAAGTTGTGTAAGTAACCATCCTTGGATTCTATTCTCAACTCAATCATTGTCAGTAGGAGGGGCTGAAAATTCAAAGGACAATAGGGAGTGGAAAAGTAACACGAAGATGTGAATCAGTATATCGGGCACAATAAGGAGTAGTAGAGCTTGGGGTAAAAAGAATTCTTGCCTGTCTAAAGGCATTCAAATTTAAGTTTGAATTTGTGTATATTTTCTGGCTCAACAAACTACCTCTATTGGCTGGAGTTTGGACAATCAGTGAATAACTTGTGATTATGTACTGCCTTTTTGTCAAACATTTTTCTCTAAACTTCAGCTCCCCTCTTGAATTTCAGGTATATTTTTCTAAATATGTAAGCCACTTGTATCAGATTTTCCCTAGATACTATAAATTAAGGATCAGCAAACTTCAATCTTTAGTCCACGTAAAACCCACCACTTCCTATGTATCCTATCTATCTGGATGCAGTTATGCTCACTTATGTTATCTATGACTGCCTTTTCCCTACACAAAGACTGAGTTGAGTAGCAGCAGAGACCACTAGGCTTTAGGAAAACATAAAATATTGACTCTATCACCAGCTTCATCCTGGGAGACCTTATCCTTCTCTCCCCCAGATCAGTCGTACAATGCATCTGAGCTGGTCCCACTTGCTGTGGCTTCTCTCTAGCTCCTTCTACCTTGCTTCCTCTCCTAAGACCTCTTGTCCAACCTAGCTCTGCTCACACCTCTGTCCACATTTGTTATGCTCTCCACATCCTGGCTTCCCATTTTCATCCACAGTGATAAGGTCTCATATTTCTTTGTAACCACCAGATTTATGTTTTTATAAAAGCAAATTTGATCATGTCATTTGCCACTTTAGAATCCAGCAGTAATGCTGATTTCCTCCCAAGTAAAACAGATTTTTTGAAGGATGCAAATCCTTTCCTCACTTTTACCTCTGCCTTCGCATTTAGCTTTACTTCTGGTTTCTCACCTATACTCTCTAAGGTCTAGCCTGCTGAGGTGTTTAGCATTTCTGTGATGGAATCACTTCTCTATGCCCCTGAAAGATGTTCAGTGCTCTCTGTTTAGCCCATAGTTTCTAACATCCAACTTTTAAAAACTAGCCTATAGTTTTAAAATTCTAAAACTCAGTTTTAGCATCACTGTGTGACACTGTTCTGTTCAGGATCTCTCCTACCTCCTACATCTGCATCCTTTCATTTTTTTTCTCCACTGTAGTCTTTATTTTGTACAGAATTCAGATTTGGCAGAAGCTGGCATCCCTCTAGGGATCCAGCCCCTGTGCCACTTCCCCTCCGCCTCCCAGAACTGCTCGGCTGTGGACTGGAGCAGAAGAGCCCTGGTTGTCTCCTTACCAAATGGCTTTCTCTTTAGCAATGGCCTCACTCAGCTCTGCAGGTAACCCAGCAGCACAGAGAGGGATCCTCTTCTGGACTTCCTGGTGCACAGTGTAGCTCCCAGAAGTATGAGTGCCATGAACCTTGGCGACCCGGAGCTGGACTCCACAGACCTCCCTCATCCCACAGGGCAAAGAGAACTTCTGACACCTGCTGCTGCTTGCAGTGGGAGAGGAGACCCTCCTGCCGTAAAGTGGCCTGCATGAGGTTCTCATCCCTGTGCAGCTCCTGCAAGCCCTGGCTCAAGAGCTATGCCTTCTCTTGGGCCTCAGGGCAAAGCTTAGACTCTTCTGATGGTGCAGACTATTAGAATATGACTCAAATTGCATTTAATTTTAAATATATTTCATGCTCCCTCTCTCCCCCTTCAAGTGTGAACTCCTTCATAGAATCTTTTCTCCCTCGAGCCATCCTAAAGGATGGGAAAGATCAGGTGACTCGATAAATGTTCAGTGAATTCCTGAAGCTGATTATAAGTCAATGAGCCTTTAATAAGGACTAATCTTTAACTGCTACACAATATTTACTGGAGAACCACCAAACTTGGGCATAAGTAGTAAATACAATTTATAGTTGATTAAAGGATGAGTTAATTCAGGAACAGAAGAGCCTTTTGAAATGCAAATCACATCATGCCATTCCATCCTGGATGTCTTTGATGACCCTCCCCCATCCATCGCACTTAGGGAGATAACACATTTTTGGAATGACTAGACTCAACCTGGGTGACCAGCCCCTTCCCACCCATCCCTAAATCAGGATGCTCTGGAAGTCCTGACTTCTCTCCAGTTTCCCAGGATAATCACGCTCCCTTCTGCCTGAGGGTCCTGAGCCTGCTTTCTGTCACTCAGACACACCCTTGCACTCTTCCTCTGGCCCAAATGCTCTTACACCTTCCTGTCACAGTCCAAGCCATCTCTTCTTAGGAAATCTCTGACCTAGAATTCTCTGCTCATGATGCCTATGCAATCTGGTTAAATAACTCACTACTGCTTATTATAGTATGCTTACTTTTGAGTTGGTACTTTGAACATCTGCCACTCTTCCATCCTGGTGAAAAGTATGGAGGGTGGAGGTTGGGTCTTTTTTATTTACTAATGACAATGTTTGCCACAAGCTGGGGGCTCAACAAGGACTTGCTAAATAAGTAAATAAGTGTTGGAGAGAGCAGTTAAACCTGTCAGCAAAGTCTTAAAGTAGATCAGAATGAGGAACAACAAGGGAAAGGAGAAAAAAAGGAGTCACTTGCAGTATTTGAGACAAAAGTATTATCAAAATAAGGGTAACGAAATGGGTATGGAAGGAAGAGTCCAAATTATCATCCTTTGCAGACTCTATTCTTTTCTAAGAGGAAAACTCAAGAGAAAAACCCTAAGGATGAATGAAAAGAAGCATGAGTTGAGTCTTTTCAAGAATATGTGTAGTAAAATCATAGCTTTCCCATAAAGTAATGACTTAAAAGATACAACTTAAGGTATACAGTGGAAACAATGTTTTATTCAAATAGCAACACCAAGAAACATGTTGAATGAACTATATAAGAACTACATGAGAGACCTTAATAACCATAACCAGATAATAAAAATGATGCTAATATACCTTTGTAGTCTTTAGAGATAAGATTTAATTTTGCTAAAGGTTAATTATGACTGTATTAATCTATAAATGTAATGCAGTTTTCTTCAAAGCATTCAGTGGATTTTTGTGAAATTTAATAAACATGACTTTAAAGTTCATTTAGGTGAATAAATGTTTGACAATGAAAAAAACTGGAAAAAAAAGAAAAGAGGGGAAAACTACCTTTCCATAAATTAACAATTTTAAGCTGCAATAATTACACCATTATGATAAACAGTGCAAGAATAGTCCAAGAAACTAATTGAGCCAAATGAAAATTCCAGAAATGGATCCAAGTATTTAGAAAAGTTTTTAATATGGTAAATAAGTATTACAAATCACCAAGATATGGATGAATTATTCAAAAAAAATTGTACATTATAAAAATAGTTGAAAAATGAAATTAAATATCCACATCATGTCAGAAATCATTTTAAAGAGCTTTAAAGCATATAAATATATAATAAACTTAATAAACTTAGCAATTCGTGTAATTAATATATTTAAATATAAGCTAATATGAAACAGCATATTTTCCTCAAGAAGGAATCCTTAACATCTAAATTTTAAACTCAGTGATAATTTATAATATGTATAAATGAAACCATTAAAATTTTAAGAGAAAATATTCAAATGCTCTTTGGGAAGGAAAGTATTTTCTATAATAACACTAAACACAGAAATCCCAAAGAAGGCACGGGGAGATAGTTCAGTGGTCTAAACATCTACCTGGCAAGCATAAGGACCCGGGTTCGATCCCCAGTACTGCAAGCTGTACCAGTCCCACACTACGCCAGCCACTGAAACTAGGAATGGCGGCACATGCCTGTAACTGTAATCCCAGCACTGGGGAGGCTGAGACAGGAGGATCATTAAGAGTTCAAGCTGCATAGCAAGACCCTGTACCAAATAAATAATAAATAAATAATTTTTAAAAAGAAATTCCAAAGGAAGAGCTTCATATACATTAACCTATGTAAATACTACATGTTTCCTTTTTATAAGGTGGCCCAGTAGAGTTGTAAAGAAAGTCATTTCCTGCCACAGTGACCACAGCTCTGGTTTTACCAGGGACATTCCTGACATACTGCACATGTACAGTTCTAGGGTGTCACGTCCTTGTGTCACTTTTTTTCTCAAAAGTGTCCTAGTTTTGAGGAGACATTACACGGTCACTTTATGGTGCTTCACAAGTAAAAAAAAGAAGGAAAGAAGGAAATTCAATAAAAGTGAAATACTTGGAGCTCCTACAAGTGACAACCTCAGTTACACAGTCAGTGCGCCATTAGGTCATCAGGACCGATGGGGGGCTGAGTCTTGAGGCTGGAGGAGGACCAGTACCACCAGGGAGGTGGGACTCCAGGAGAGGAGCAGGAGAGTCCTGAGGGGAACAGAGGGGGACAGCATCTCATCTGTGCCACTGATCTCCAGGGCTCTTGCTTTGAATGTTCACTTCCATAATTTAAAAAGGTCTTTGTTTATTCAGTAAATATGACCATATCTCAGCCCTCCCTATAGGACTGTATCTCTGTGCAACAGTGGGACAACTGGTCCCATCCTCCTCTGTTAATCTATCTACATTCCCACCTTTCTCCTAGCAATACAAACACCTCACATAGTACAAGTCATACAACATGCATTCTCTTTCATGTTCTTATGCACAAACTTCCTTTCAATCAATCTCAGTCTGTTTCTCAAAATATTCATTAGATTTGGTTTCTTTCAATAGTTATTTGGAAGGCCAGCCAAATAGCTCAGCAGATTAAAGTGCCTGCACGCAGGCTCAGGGGCCGGGGGTTTGATCCCTGGGCCTGCCATGCCAGCCCACTCCCAGGGTGCACTGAGATGGCGATTGAGACTGGGCATGGTGGTGTGTTCCTGTAATCCTGACTCTTGGGAGGCTGTAAACAGGTGGATCACTATGAATCCAATCTAGTAGTGAGACCCTGAACACCTGGTAGACCCTTCCCTAAGATACAAAATAAATAA
>NW_004524654.1:2963229-2995956 GCF_000260255.1 Octodon degus
TGATTTCCAGTTTGTTCTGTGTTAGTGTCCTCTGTACTTGTTACGGGTGGGCTTGGGTTCTGAGGTTGCATTTTGTTCCTTCTTGTCATTTTGTGTAGCACTGTCTTCTGATCTTTGTTGTAGATCTTTGTTGTAGTTATAACCTTCGCACGTACTGAAGTTCAGGTGCAGCTCTACAAAGTTTGGACTTATCCAGCTGTGCCCAGCTTGGGTCTGGCTGCTGTGCTCAGCTCTTTCCCACTGCTGCCTTTGAGGGTAAACCTGTTGTGCCCCTGTGGCAAGATGTTCTGCTCCTGGTCTAGCTGGGTGGATCTGTCCTCTACACTCTCTGCAGCAGGGATTGCAGCTGCAGGGTTACACCCCAGGCATGTATGCCAGGCCAGAGCTGTGCCTGGAGGAGGCAATGTGGAGTAGGGGAGAGAGGAAGCTCTCCCTCACACTCACTGGGTCTGGGCTAGGACTGGGTCTGGACATTCCCAGAATGTGGCAGAAATTCTTACTCTGAAGGCGGTGTGGGGGAGGTGCTGCGGAGTGGTGGTGGGCCGTCCCAAGTGGATGGGAGAGGGTCTCACCCACACCGTGCCTGGGCTGGGACTGGTATTTGGTCCGGCAGGCGCAGGGTAGCAGGAAGCTCTCCACACACTCACTGGACCTGGGCTAGGACTGCCTCTGGTGATTCCCAGAACCGGCAGAAATTCCTACTTGGTGGGCAGGGTGGTGGAGGTGCTGCGGAGTGGTGGGGGGCGTTCCAAGGGAGTGGGAGAGGGTCTGGCCCATGCTGCACCTGGGCTCTCATTTATTAAATATATTTAAAAGCTGTGTAAACCCATAATCCTGGCTGCTCCGGGAAGCTGAGACGGGAGGAGAGTCACAAGTTCAAGGTCATCCTGGGCAAATTAGCAAAACCTTGTCTCACAATAACATTTTTTAAAAAAGATTCATCAGAACTTAACACTAATAGTTACTGAGTTGAGGAGAAGGACAGGAGAGGGGATGGGGGAAAGAGATATATCTATGTATGTAAGCAGAATTGTTTGGACAACTGTACTGTCAATGTCTGCTAGTCTATACAAGGAAGCAGTTAATGCTTTAATTTGTTTCATCTCCTTTTTTCAATCATTTCTCCTTTTTATCTTCTTAATTTCTTATACATTTCTTTCTGTTTTTCTTTTTTCCAATTTTATATTCATATGTCTGGTAATTCAAGAGCTGGTTGGAAGACAACACTATGTATTACAACAAATATTGTGGAAATTTATATTATTTTGTTAAGTGAAAATCTGTATCACTTGTTATTTTTTCTGTTTTAATTTCAATTTATACTCTCTTTAATAAATAATAAATAAATAACTAAAGAATTGGTAATGTATTTCTGTGATAGAATGCTTTCCTAACATACCCAAGGTTTTGAGTTTAACCCCCAGGACCACAAAAGAATAAAAGAAAGAAAAGAAAGAGAAAAAGAACCATGTACACAGAGCTTTGAATGCAATTATAAAACAACTTCTTTCATAAATTTCACAAGCTGGAAACAACACAATGCCCATCAATGAATGAATAAACAATACGTCTACAAACAGGAATTTTACTCAGCAGTGTGGAACTTGCTATGTGGAACTGATATGTGGAACAGTGCAGATAGCTGTTTAATGTATTATTCTTTGTAAATGTAACCAGATTAAAAGAGCTGTAAACTATGAGTGTACCCATATCATACCATGAAAGAAGAAAACTGGAATTAAAAAAAAAAAAAAAAAAAAAAAAAAAACAGACCATTGGTGCTAGGAGTTCTGCATGGGAAGAAGAAATTGACTGCAAAGGGTCATGAGGAAAGTTTTTGATATAACTTGAGTACTCTGTGTCTTTATTTTGCAGTGTGGGGGATTGCACCCAAGTTTGCATGCTAGGCAAGCACTCTACTTCTGAGCTAACCTTTCAGTCTTTAAATACTCTCTACTTTGATTCTTATGTGACTGTATATGTGTCTCAAAATTCCACAGTCTGCGTATCTAGAAAGGATGAATTTTATTATATATAAGTCTGACCTCAATCCACCTGACTAAGTAAAACTTCTGGCAGATTGTTTATCTATACACATGTGAAAAGAAGAGAAAGCAAAAAAAAGAGAGAGAAGAAAAGAAGAGGGGATGTAAGGAAAGGGAAGGAGATGGGAAGGGAGGAGAGAGGAGGGGAGGGAGAGGGAAAAGAAAAGACATATGGAAGAGACTTTTTTGTTAAGAGTCTGATGAAGCAATGTAATTACTGGTTGCTGTAGCAGAAGTAGGGTACTTAATTGCCTGAAATTGCCAGGTACATGTGAAGGACATATTAGAGAAATGAAAGCTCACACAAAAATTTTGAGAAGACTCCCAAAATAAAGTAATAAAATATATGTAAAATGAAGCTTGAGTGTCACATGGTATCTTATTTGAATAAGACAAAGTATAAGAGCTAAAGGATTGAGAGAAGGAAACAGGGAAATAAATCTTCTGCAAGTGGGAAGGGTCCAGGAGACCAAGGGGGAGAAAAGGCAGAATGAAGAAGGGGAAGTGAAAAGACTTAAGATGTGTCATGTCACGTACATGCACCAAATTTCCATAAATATAAACATTGGATGTTCTAAATCCAAATTAACAACAACAATAATAGTGAAAATGGGGAAGGGGATTTATAGGTAGATGGAGGGAGAGAAGAGGAAGGGGGAGCTCAATGAAATGGAATTGAGCTGCATTATGTGCACCTATGTACTCTGTAAGGTCAGTGAGAACTTCATGTACTGCAAGCACATACCCATAAAATTTTTTCAAAAAAGAAGTTCTACCACTGTGGAGCAACAAGCTGAAAGCAATGTCTCCTCCCCCACCTAGGTCAGGGGACAAGGAGGTAGCAAATGTGAATGATGTACTCAGCCTTAGTCCTGCAAAACCATGATCTAGCGCAGCTCATGGTCAGCAGCAAAGAAGAACTGGCTGCATGCTTGCTGTTTAGAAAAGGTGAACAAGGTTAATATAAAGGATTCTAGCTGAAATCCACTCAGTATTCAATGTACTTTTCAGTCAGAGAGAAAACCTGCTCTTGGAAAACACTGGGCCATTAGTAGGCACGGATCCAAAGATGGCACAGGCAATATGGGCATTGCAACCAATAAGGGAACTGAGGTCACAGAAGGAGGCTGGCTTGACTACGGGAAGAGCTGACTCCTGCAAGGCCAGGTTTTTCCCAATTCCTGTCCTGCACCTCTGTTTTGAGTACTCACATTACTGTTCTGGCTTCTTGCCCAGACACTTGAAAATGAAAGGATAAAGAGTAAGCTTAGTGTCCTTTGCTGGGTGAAAGTCCCCTGTCTTCTTTAACTCAGGCTCAGGAGCTCCCTTGGGAATTACTGAGTAAGAATTCAACCTTTTTAAAGAATGAGTTGAGAGCAGCATCTTAAGGATTTAGTGGGAGCTGTAGGAGTAGGGGGTCAGATTTAGTCCCTGAGGTCCGTTCCCAAGAGTGTGACTGTGCTGCTTTCACCTAGGGGAAAACACAGGTGGAAGTTTCTTCCCAGCATCCTCTGCTTAAGCCATCTGCTCAGACTTCCCAGTCACTTCTGTCCAAACATATTTTCCTAATGAGGCATCATAGTTCTACCAAATCAATATGTTTTTCCTCCAAACTAATGTTCTGTTTTTTTAAGATAATATTTGTAATAAACCCTATCAGTTTGCGGACAATAGCATTATTATATTTTTAAATAGTCTATGGTGATATCCCTTGATCCTGGCAGCTATAAACTAGAATTTATTTGTGTTCCACAAATGCATTTTGGAACATAGTTCCTCATAGAATTACTGCATGTGATATAGTCCATACAATTGCTTTAACTAGAAAATGAAAAAAAAAAAAAAGAGTATTAATGATATTTAAGCAATAGGGCTGGGGAGAAATCTCAGCAGAATAAGCACTTGTTTGGCAAGCACAAGGTCCTGAGCTCAATCCCTGGTACCACAATAATAATAATAATAATAATAATAATAATAATATTTAAGTAATAAAAAACAAAAAGATGAAACTTTTAGAAGTTACTGAGATAAAATGACAATACAAGAGGATAAATGAAAGTTCGTAGTTTCGAGAGAAAAATACACATCAAAACAAACAGAACTCTAAAGAATAATTTATTGTATAAATGTGAGAAAAAATGAGTAAATTGGGAAAAAATGTGGGAAAAATTGAACACAAGGGTTATGGGGGTTACATAGAGATTTTGAGAAGAATTTCTGGGGACTTTCAGAGATTGGGAAATGAATAGCACTTTGGTTCATAAATTACATTCCTACCAAAATGAACAGAGTTTTTTATTCTTGGAGCTGCCTGTCACGAAGGGGATCCCAAATGCCAAGTTTGTAAGGGAAACCGAAGCAAAGGAGGTCTTCCTGTGGCAAAAGAAATGCCAAGTCTCTTCCAAGCTTTTCTAATTTCATGGAAGCCAACATTCTTCTGGGTTCTCTTAATGAATCTCCACAGGTGACTTTTTCTCACGCATAGAATCACCTATTGATTATAACCTGATGACGCTCAACATAGATCCTCACCTCACATCACCTTTCTTAGCGTCAGCCTTGCCTTCTGCCTCCCATGGACTGGTTTCACAGATGAATCAAGTGCTATTGGTCCAACATGTACACTCGCTCTTCCAAAATTTCTTCCCAATCCCACTTCTCCCAGAAGGTAAAGCAAAGCAAGCCCTGCTCTTCTTCTTGCTTTCATTGACAGCCAGAGGTATTAGAACCCACCCTGAGTTCTCTCGGAGCCTGCAGTCAGTCCTCCATCCTCTCAGATGTCCCTATCAATGGTCTCCACCTTGCCTCCTCATTTCCATTCCTGGCATTACTGCAGTAGTTCAGTTAGTACAGGTCTTCCTGCCGGCCCAGGCAGCCCGCCTTCTCGGTTGCCAAAGGATTGTTCTTCTGTTCAAAACCTTCTGGGACTCTCTCTGGCTCACCACTGGGCTTCCCAAGAGTGAGGCTGCTTTTTTCTAAAACTGTAAATGGACGGAGGCAAAGGGCAGAAGACTGCTCACGCAGGAAGTGTGGATTCCTGGGCCTTGCTCTGGAGCAGCAGGCTGATTCTTGGGACAAGAGGAGCAGGTAACGCTCAGAAATTTGCAATATAAAGCAAGCTTAAGTGATTTTTTTTTTTTTAAAGATGCACTTATGTTTGAAAAATCACTGAATGACAAGAGAAGGCCCACTGCCTAGCATGGGTGTGCAGTCTTCCCTCCTCTGCAGCCTGATTCCTCCCAAGCCTCTGCTACTACCGCAGCGCTTCTTTCTATTCTGGCTTGCTTTTTGGAATCTTTTTCACATATCTCTGTCCCGCCCAGAACATCCCTCTGGTCTCTGTCTCCTTAGTGAATGAGATTCACTTTTCTACTCAAGCAGACTGGCAAAATGGGGTAGAAGAAAAAGTAGTTCTTTGTTTCGCAATTTCTCAGAGTGCCCGTGACAGTTCTTAGCATACATTTTAATAGCCCTTTTCTATGTCTCCTGTGGTTACCATTAAAAAATCACCAGAAATCCTCAACTTCCTGATCTTTATTTAAGAATAGAATCAACTATCCCGTTAGGAAACAAGACACAAACATAAGCTCACCCCTGCCTCCACCGACACTTAACAACGGGACCGTAACTGAGCTCCATGGAAAAGGGCTTTTTTTTTTTTTTTTTTTTTTTTTTTTTTTTTCATGGCTTCATCAAAGGAAAAACCCTGAAAAAAACAAGAATAATCACTTTTATTTGTTCTAAAACCCAAATGTATATTTTCCATCCTTTTTATTTACAATATAAAGTGCTTTTCTTAGTAAATCAACAAATATGAGTATTCATGTCACCAAGCGCTGATGATTAAAAATAATTACTTTAATGGGAGCTGGCCCAGCGCCAAACATGATCAAGTTATGCATTTCAAGCATGATCATGGATAATTTACATCTCCTTTTCTACCAATATCCCACTACTCTTAATGGATTCTATTTCACTTTTTATGAATTAATAGAAATTTAGTGCCTAATTCTCTGTCATAGTCCACCATTTGTTTTTACAATCCACGGAATCATCCCCCCCACAAGCACGCACATACTTTTTAAATCAGAATAGTCCAACACCTCATAATTCTTCAGGTAACTTGTTTTAAAATGTTTAGGTGTCTGCTTTGCGTGGGTCCTGAGAATATAGGCAGGAAGACACTAGCGGGACCTCCTGACATGCCACCTGGAAGGTCCCCTATTTTCTTTAGGAGGCTTCGTACCAAGCTGGTGCAATGTCTTCTTCACAAAGAAAGCACAGGACCTCTTACAATTCCTAACCGCAGTTTGAGGGCCTGTGGCTTCTAGGTAGTGCCCCTTGGTATGAGAGAAGGTAGGGCCACCCCTTTCCTCTCTTCCTTTTTCTTATTCCTTTAAGGTTTTGTATACAATGAAGATATGTCAAAACAGGGTTACAAAGCACTGTAGCAGATTTTTGAATGTTTATGTTTAACAAATTAACACCTTTAAGAAAAATGCAATATAATGGTATTTTCAGAAGATAATTATGGGATTTATTAACAAAATATATGTTAATACCTGGTGTTCTAACAGTAAACAATTCATTTTCCATTTGTATAATTTTTAAAAATTCTATATGTACATCACTGTGACATTATATGTATTCATGAGAGTATACAGTACTCTCTGCTTGTATTTATATAAATAGCCCTGTGTTTTCCTTTTTTATAAGATCATGGCAGTTAAAAAATAAAAATAAAAAGTAAAAATAAGATCAGGATGGAAAAGGAGAGCTATTCCTAAGGAGTTACTCAAAATTGTAGTAGTCATGAGAAAAGAGGACCCAGAAATAACAGCACATGTGGGGGCCAGAGGAGAGCCTATGGATGCTAGAGAGATGTAACAAAAAAGTTCATGAATGCAGCTATTCTAGTCATGTGTAAACTTAGGATTGTTCATCACAAACATTCCTTAAAAAGCCCGAGCCCCACTGGCCGATGTTAATTTGAGACACAGGTTTATGTACTTATTCTCTCTGACAGTGGAACAGTACCACTGCAAGGGGCAGTGACTCTATTCCTGGTGTCTTCTTCAACCGTGCTTCTGAGAGCCCAAGGTAATTTTAGAGAGAACTTTGGAGAAGGGTGCCATTTTTGTGAAAAAGAAGACTGGGATTAAAGGTGAGAGGTGGGCACATACTTTATAGCAGGGTTGGGAGAAATAATTTCAGTTCTTCCATTTACCTTGGTAAAACAAAAAAAAAAAAAAAAAAAAGAAAGAAAGAAAGAAAGCATATCAGATTACTACATTGGCCACCAAGGAGTGAAGCTCTTTTGTATAATTATGAAAAAGATGTTTTATTTCCCAAAGACCAAGTGTTCCACTTTGGCCTGGATGCATCTCTTGTAATTAGATGACTTTGGACACCAACACTGCTTATTTCCCAGCCCAAGAAAATTACAGGGTTAGGAGACATGCTTCTAGTTGCTATCAGAATATAGGAGAAGACCCTTAGGTGTTTATGATAAAGTGAGAAGTGTGACAGACCAAAGCCACTTGTATATCAAGTCACCTATACTTTCTAAAGTGACTCTCTGAAGGGTAATAACACATATACACAAAATCAAAGGGGAAAAGGAAAGAAAAATAGAAGAGAGGAGAGGAGAGGAAAGGAAAGGAAGTAAAGGGGGAGGAGGAGGGGGAGGGAAGGGGCAGTGAGAGGAGGAAGGGTGGGGGTGACTACACTTTATACAAACTTTTTGATTGATTTTGTCATAAACTTTCAAACCACCCTTTGCCAAGGCATAAGGATATATAAGCCACACCTATAAAGATGTCCTAAGACATGTATCTTGTGCAATAATTGAACTTATTCTTCATTTATGTATATACTGACTCAACAAATACTTCAGTGTCTACAATGATATGAGTATCATCTCACCCATCAGAGATAAAACTATTTAAAAGACACAGCCTCTCCTCTTGAAGAGACGGCAATGGAGTGGGGAATAGACATGAAAACAGGTGATCAGTGTATCATGTGGAAAGAGTTTGAAGTTCATTTGGGGAGAGGTCCAGCAGAGGGAAACTGTGTGACCTCCGCTGGGAAAGAACTCGAGATCCTATTGGGTAAAGAACTTAATCAATGAGTGAGGACTCATGATACAAGAATACGCTGTGTCATGAAAAGGAATCAGTCACTCAGAAGAGCAGGCTCTGTGGTGGAAGGAACAGGGGAGGATGTCTGCATTGAGGGCAACCAGCAAGGACCACTCAGCGCAGCTTTCACAGCAGAGACTGCCACACCTTTTCTTCATAGTAATGACAATAGTTAAAATGAATTGAATTACTGGTGTAGCAATTGAAATTTGTTGTCCTATTTAATCCTTTTAATAATGCTTGCAAGTAGGCACAGCAGTACCTCCATTCTAGATTAGGCCATGTGAAGTTTGCTGACTGGTCCAAGACCCTGGAGCTGGGAAGCCATGAAGTCAGAACCTGAACACATGCGCTCCAACACCCAAAACATATGCCAGGCTTCTTTGTTTCTTTGAGGCACATTCTGCTCCCTCCAATGACAGCCCCTATCCTCAGTGATTTCTCTGCTCTTTTCTAAAGCTATAAAGCAGAATCAGATTCAGCATCCCGGACTCAAAGAAAGAATAGGTGACCATTTCTCTTGTATGTGGACAGAGGTGGGTGGAGTGAGACTCTTTTGTTCACTACTGCTGTAGTGGGGAAACAGAGAACAAAGTGACTCTGGGACTCCATAGTACAAGTACAGTAATTCTGTTCTTTGTCTTATGTCCTCCTCTTCCACAATCCCTGAAGGAGATTGGCTTTATATCTTTAGCAGTGAAAGCAGAGGAGACCCAGCAAGACCTCTTCTTAGGACCAGTTCTGCTCCCCTGACCCAGCTGAACCCACTGGCCTACACCCAAGTCCTAATTTGTAATTTCACTGTTGAGGCACGATCTCACTAGCCACTATCTAGACTGACTTTGAACTTGGCATCCTTCTGCCTCAGGTAGAGTAAGACCTTCTATGACCTGTGAGCCCTACCTGCTACAGAGCACTTTTTCTTGACTTTATAATTTTTGTTCGGTTAAATGGTAGATTTCTCCAGAGACCTCTTATTTCTACACCCTATGTCAAAGTTGAATAGCTTCAACCTTGGTTGCTATGTGCTCATCCAAAAGACAAGTTATAATTCTAGTTGGGAAAGAAAAGGGAAAAAAAAAAAAAGAAACAAAAGCATAAACTCATTTTGTCAGCAAGACCATTCCTAATATGCAGTGGTGCATCACAGCTGGATTGTGAGAGGCCTGCAACCCATTATTCAAGTCTGTGACTTATGTAGGTCAATGTAAATAGCCCCTGGTACAGAAAGGGTAACACTTATGATGGGTGAGGCATTCAGTCAAAGAGTGGTTCAACACGCACTGTTGCAGTTCAAACCAATTTTTGACTGAGAAAAAGTACAAAGATCAGGGTAGCAACTGAACTCTTTTCCTTGTTAGTGTAGAAGAACTGAGAGGGATCCCTGAGACTTCCTAGGAGGGTCATTTTTTTCCAAACTTTCCACATTGTTTTGGGTACTTCGTATCCGTGAAAATCTTCTTTGTTGCTTGGGCTGTTGCATCCATTCTTAGAAAACAGGCTTTTGCAGTCAATGGTTTCGTGTATCACAAAAACCAATACAAGTGAATAGATTTATGTAGAAAGATAGTAAATGGAGGTGATTTTCCCCCTAATAAATTTTATATCACTTTGTCCCCTTGTATAAATATTAAACATATAACCATAGTTTTATCACAGGGACAAGTGTGTATAAGGCCAAATCAGGTATCATTTTTCAGAAATGTTCATGCCATTTTCTTCGTCTTGCTTTTCTGTTTTGAGGACAGGCAAGAAGGTACCACCTTCACTGTAACCTTCTGTGTAAGACACTGCTATTGACATCTGAGGATTAAGTTTTGATTGAATTAAGATTTTGAATAGTCTATTATCTATGAAGCCTGTACAGTGATCACTAACACACCCTAGAGAGGCAGTGAAACAGATAAACATGTGGAAAAGACAGCTGAGAGCTCAATTTATTTTACTCATGCTCACCAAAGTTGCTGCACACAATTTATCCTGGATGGAAAGAGAGCATAAGAGACACCCCTGTCAGGCTGCTGCCAGCCCTTCAGTTGGTGTTTCCCTGGGTAGAACATCAGATGTCTTTTATGCCCAGATGTGATATTTTGATACCAGTGAATGGGCTTTAGGTTCACACTCATCATATTTTCTATATTTTGTTGTAGATTTCCTTGACAGAAAGGCTAGTGGAGACTCTCATCTCTAGCCTGTCTTGGGAGAAAGAAGTCCACATATGTTCAGTCTCTTAACACAGAGAGTAAGGAGTTATCCCTGACTAAACTAGACCCCAACTAATCTCCTGATGGAGGCATAAGAAGAGAACCCAACAAATGTTTGAAAAATTATATCTTGCCACAGTGATCATAAACAGTGAGGAATAAAACCTACTAGGTTTGCCATGAAAGTAGCTCTCATATTTCATTCTCTGTATTTTTTTTCTTAGATCTTTTCTCAGTTGTTCAGCCAGCAGAACATGGCCAAAAGAATTCTGACCAGGGCTGATCAATCAGAATGAATGTTTTCAAAAATGATTCAATAACTTGTATTTAATAGCTTCTAGGTGACACTGAACAAGGATTAGACTGATGTTCCAGATAGAGGACAGGCTATGGCTACACCACCATCTGTTTTTATTAGAACACCACCTCCTTCATGTGTGTCCCCCTACCTGGTCCCCAGTCAAGGCTCAGGACTTACCTAGACTGGGATAAACTGAATCCAGAATGTAAAGAAAGGCCCTGTCAACAAGTAGCCAGTAAGTAAACCTCTTGTGGACACGGGTTGAAATGAAAATCACTCCCCCATCACTCCCCAACAGTATGTCCCCATTTAATTAGGGCACCCGAGACAGGCTGAAGGAGTGTGGATGAAGAGGTCAGGGAAAGTGTTGCCTTGTGGCTTTGGTGTGGGCTTTGGTTGACGTTGCCCTGACAGCTAAAATTGAATTGTTCTTTGCCATCACTCATTCCCTTGCTACCACTTTTGCTCTGACCCATGTGTCTCATTTTTCACCATCACCTAAATGAGTCACACAGGAGCTAAAATTTGGAATATGAAAATGGCAATTTGCAACAGAATCTCCTCCACTAAGTGAAACTAACAGAAAGTTTTATTTTTTTCTGCTTCCCAAATGAGGGCATGAAGAGAAGGGTAAGAGAAACAGAGTCGTTATGAATAGGAACACGGTGCAGAGAAGCCATGAGTGACTTAGGAATAATTAACATTTAGGCTCATTCTCAGAGAGCTACATGTTTGGTAGGAAGACTGGCAGTAGGACCAGAGAAGCCAATTTGCTCCTGGGTGGTGAAATAGGTACATAGATGCAATAGAAAGAAAAGTGTTTTCTTTTTTTCCTCTCTTCTTTTTTGGAAGAAAGACACCCATTCTCTAAAACAATTAGTTCATCAATTTTTTTTTTTCTTAGAAAAACATTTCTCCCTTCTGTCTTCCCTTGGGCTGCACCACCCTTGCTGGGGATGTGACTCTGCATTGCTACATGGTGCCCGCAGAAATGCTCCCAAGGACTGTTGATTGACTAAAGAGTCCATGTCTCCCAGCTAAGAGCCAGGGTAGGACAATTAGCACATGTTTCACTCAACAGTCACCACTGAAGCCAATATAAGGCAACCTCAAGATTGCTGAATCAGAGCACTCTTCTTCCAATTTGAATTGGCTCCTCGATTTCTACCTAGAAAATGTGTTCTGTCATCAAAAACAATTGAGCCTTGTACTCTGTGAGTCCTCTTCACACTCTGAGTTGGAGCTGGTGCCACCTTGCCCCATGCTAGCAATTCTCTCCTCCTCTTTCACTGTTTACTTGCATACCTTCTCTTGCCAAGCAGTGCACCTTTACAGAAATGAGGTTCTGCCTTATGTCTCTTTATGTTCTGCAGACTTGGAATCATGGCACTGTTAAACAACAACAAAAGGCAATGATTCTAACACTCTAGCTTGTCCCTATGAAGTACTAACCATTGTTCTAAGTGGCTGATATTATTCTTCTCAATGAGCCTATGATGCAGCTTCTAGTATTCCACTCACTTTGTGAATGACAAAACAGAGACTCAGAGTTGTTACATGCCCTCTAAAGTTTACATAACATGGACACACAGCTTCTGAGTGTTGGGACTTTCAGTAGACAAATACAGAGTCCTGGCTCTGTTTCTTTCTCCTATGACCACATATTAGGGAGTCAACCAATAACTTCTAATGCTTGAGTAAATGAATAAATTGGGAAAGGGACCTAAAATATGCAACCAAATAATGGTTTGTATGATTTTCTAAATCTGTACATGATGTAGAGTTTATGTTTTCTCTTTGAACTCTTGGTTGAAAGATTTATTTCTTGACTACTGCATTACTTAATATGAATAACCTTGGAGAAATATACAAATAAATACAATTTAGTTATGTATGACACATTAGTATATCTGTAGTAGCATACATAATGGGTACACATATTAGCTATATATGGGTATTTACTTAAAATTTAGAACATAAAGAAAACCCTGTGATACTTATTTTGCATTTGCCTTTAAAACACCAGTAAAAAAACGAGGATCAAAGAGCATGGTGGAGATGCATTGGAATGCCTCCCTGGACATTCCATGGGCATCACCCAGCAAGCCAGTGGTGTGGGTGTGAAGACCAGACATCCCTCCAAGGTGGATGTTAGGATTTAGGTACAACCAGAAGCAGAAGCTGGTTTAACCTGCCAAAGTACTGAGGATGTTCATGTGGTCCCTGGCTTCCAGAGATGCCCTTTTGTACAAATGACTGAAAGATGGAAGAATACTTAGTAAACATCTTGGGACTATTTATAAGTATGGCAAAACCAAATGAGACAAAGGGGACAATCCCCCAACCCCGACTTCCTCAATGTCTCTTGGCTTACACGAAACATAAATTAAAAATTTTAGAAGCATGTATGAGTCACAAAATAATTTCTCTTATGTTATGTGTTTTATTATGATTTTGATTTCTTGTACTAAGTCAGACATGATGAATGGATTCCACCTGGATGAAACAAGTAATTCTAGCTCCCTCCTGTTCACTCCCCTGTCCTGCCTTAGATCACACCCTCAACTCTAGTTGTGGGCACCATCTAGTCACACAGCACCTGAACTCTTACACTATGCCATTTGCAGCTATGTGCCATAGAATGGGCTACCTAGCAGTGTCTATGAGGTAACAGCTCTCAGCAGCAGCCTGTTGGGCTCAAGGGTGTGAAAGCTGAGGATGGGAGAAGAATATGACATAAACCTCTCTGATCCTCAGCCAGCTCTCACTTAACCCTTGTGTCTTGGATCTGGAGAAAGCACTGTCATAGTCAAGAGATTAATCTGGATCAGTGCTCTAGCTGGGGGACAGCAGAGGAATGCCCCTTCTCACCCTGCATTTTTGTCATATCTGTGGTGCTTTTCAGTGTGTGGGGGTGGATGAACCTAAGAGCCAGTGAGCGGTTCAGCTCAGGAAAGGCTTGTACTTCCCTTCATCATCCATCCTCATGTTAGGTCATTTCTTGCACTACTGTGGTTAGTTTTATGTGAAACAAGTTTACTTTAGAAAATTAAAATATGCCTGTGTAATAAAGTCTGCACATTGGCTACCTCTGTAGAGGTGAGGTTTTCCTTTAGTTGTTCTACTGACTGTAATCTGTAATGCCTTTTTTGAACTATGAAAATGAGCTGCTAATAAATTTTTTAAATAAAAAATAAAATTTAGAACATAAAGCTGCAATGAGTATAGAATACAGTAATCACAAGCATAAAAGTCATCTAGATCAAATACCAGTGCCATAGTGCAGTGGTCCCTGCTATAAGGCAGCAATCATCCACACTTGGGTTAAACTCCTCCAGGAACAGGAACTGCTTTTCAGAGTGTATTAGTCCCGCTTAAAATGGTTCTATTGTTGAGCTTTTACACTGAGCTGGAGTGTAGCTATAACTACAGTACCACTCTGCTAACTTTCAGGGGTGTTCTGCCTCCTATTCTTTTTTTTTTGTTTGTTTGTTTGTTTGTTTTTGTGCAGGGTCTCACTACGCAGCTCTAACTCATAGCTATTCTCCTGATTTCTGTCTTCCATGTGCCACCATACCTGGACTCCATTTCTGGCTCAGTGTGCCTGGAAAAGGGGCTGGCACAGCGTGCAGTGCCCGGGATTGAACCCTGGGTCCTGCGCTTATTTAAGCAAGTGCTTAGTCTGCTGAGCTATACCAAAGTCCCATCTGCTTTGTGTTCTAAGAGAAGGCAAAATACCAGGTAGAAGACTTCTTTAGCTCCCTTTCATCTATAGATGTACGTGCTTCTACACATTAATTTCTCATCATAAAAGGAGCTGATCTTTACATTTTACTGATTGTTTCCATGTCTTATTGCTTGACATGGCTCCAGTGTTTTCAATTTAGGAAAGAGAAAGATAAGATGTCTAGGCGAAGAATAAACATAATGATGGGATCTGTACATCACCTAGGATAGGACAGTGATTCTCAAAATTTTAAACTTAATGAGCACACGAGTCTCCTAAAGATCGTGTTAAAATGTAAAGTTTGGCTCATTTGTTCTAGATAGAGCCAGAGATTCTATATTTTTGTTAGGTTCTAGTTTATGACTTGTTAGGAAGCCTGCGCAGGAGCCAGACTTGGACTAGCAACAACTAAAAACTGTAAAAGTGTGACTGTTCTTTTTCAGTAATTCTTCTTTTTGGGGCTTGTTTAATCAAATTAGCAATGCTGCTTATTTAAGAAATATATATATATATATATATATATATATATATATTTTTTTTTTTTTTTTTCTTCCTTACTTCTTTCTTTTCTCCTTTCCCTCATCCCAGTTGTTCCTTCCCTTTGGACAATTTCTTTGCCCTTCTCAGTATCTCCTTTCAGATTTTATTTACTCTTCAGGCATATATACAGGATAGCTTGGATAACTGTAGTGCCTCTATCTATTGTTCTATTGAAAGGAATGGTCAATGTTTAATTTTTTCTACCAAACTTGCCTGCTTATATCTGGTAATCTGAACACCTAATTTGAAAACAACAATACGCTACGTAACAACCTTTGTTGAATTCCTATCATTTTCCTTAGTGAAATTCTGTATCATTTCTAATGTTATTTTATTATTATTTTGGATTTTCTTTAAAAAATAATTTTAAAAAACTAAAGTTAGTCTACTTAGCTGAAAGCAGTATTTTTCAAACCTTAATGCCTATGAGGAATTATGTAGAAGGTTATTTAAAAATTCAGATGTCTAATTCTTCCTGGATACACTGATTTTATTGGTCTAATGTAGAGCTCAGAGATGTGACTTTTTTAAACAAATGGGTCTCCGCATATAATTTTGATGCAGATGACCTTTGACTCAGACTTGGGAACCACTGTCTGGAACAAGTAAGTTAAGTAGAAACACCAGTTTTCTATACATCTCATCATTCTTCATCATCAGGGTGAAGGATGTCAACTAAATGGTGACCACATTTTGTAGGAGTTGGTAATGAAAATCCAGAGTCACACTATTCGCTCAAACTATTCTCTGACAGCCACAAAGACATGCCCCAAGAAATCCTTCTGACTGAAGAATACACGCCATATGCTTTCCTCTTGCAGAAAAATTTCAACAAATAATAATATTCAGAGAAAATGATGTAGCGGACATATGGATACCATTTATTATTGAATTAGCTGAGCTATGGTGCAACTTATTTGGGTTCTGCCTCTTAATAAATGGCATCTTCATGAAATAAAATGATGCTTGAGGGCCCATGCCAAATTAGTAGCACTCTTGTTTTAAACTGAATGGTTAGAAAATCATTACAGTCCAGGGACTGTAAGAAACTAAGCCATACCCAGAGACTATGAACTCACAGCTCTCATTTTCTAATATACTTTCTTTTCAGTGGAGGTAAAGCAAACATGCAAATGAGGTCAGGATTCTTAACTAATTTGTGGAAATAAAGTGTCCAGGAGTTACTAGTGAAGGTCAGGAGAAATAAGAAAGGAAGCATTGGTAAGAGATGACTTCCTTGCATAATTAAACTGAGATCAAGGAAATTTCTGCATTGATTTCTTAAGATGTTCTGGGGGAGATGGTCAGGGTTTCTGCCATAAATATCTTTAGAAAATAAAAATTCAATTTGATTCCTTCTCAAACAATCAAAATGCCATAGATAGTAAGCATATAGTAGGTAAAAGTAATATGAGAAATATAAATTTTCTTATTCTTATATCATGAATGTATTGCCAGAGCTTTTGGCTCATTCACACAGGATCACATAATTATTCCTCAATGACGTCACTGTGTTGAAAGCTTGCTAAGGTAGTGGTAAGATGGTGAAATATAAGCTGTCTACAGGGGAAACATGAGAAAGCAAACATTTTAAACGTGGGCTCTCTGTGTGTGTTTCTGTGCTGACTATGTGTTGAAACAACATGGCTTTTGCTATCAGGATATCTGGCAATGTCCCAGTAATATCAGAAAATAACATGACTGAGAAAATGATTGCCAAATGTACGTGTGCACACAGAGACCCTTGGTAAATGATACACATACTGGCTCATCAGCAGTTTGTGCCTTCTCTACAAGCAGATCCTCATAGACTGATTGGGTGTAGTGATACAGGGTCAAAGAGGTTTTGGGGATAGCCAACCTCTGAAATTTCTAATACAGGCAAACATTCAGTATTCATAGAGACCTAACAACACACAACGACATGGGAACTCTTGTAATATGACACAGATGTAAATAACTAGAACACCTGCCCAGTTTTGCCCCCTTGATAAGTAGCTGTAGCTTCATTCTCAGAAAAACCTGAACTTGTATTCCTGGGTCATATAAGAATCAATGGGCTTTCTAAGAAGGGATTTCCACATCATTGACTTTCTGGGACCACATAGACTACTAACCTTATGACTAAGATCACTAAACACAGAGGTTAAGTGCGCTGTTCAAAAGTCTCATGCAGTGAGCTGACTGCAGAACCAGAAAATTGAGACTAAGACTCCAGCTTGACACCTTCGATAGTAGCTCTTCTTTTGTGTGTCTTCTAAGTACAGGAACACGCAAGGTTTACATGACCCTAGTTACTTAACATGTTTATTTGTGTGGAGGTTTCTACTTACTCGTAGCTCTTCTATCTTCAGTCCATAGCCTGGAAGAACTAAATGGTCAGAACACATTTTTTACAATATTTACTGAACAGTCTTGTCTATCAGTTATCTTTTCAAGAAATCAGTACATTTTTACATCAGGGCATTCTTTTTAAATGATAATTCATTTTTTAATGTAATATATAATTTAAAGATTCACTTTGTACATGAGCTCCTAGTCAGCAGAGCTCCTTCCAATGGCATCATCACCATCACGATCATCCTTAATGCCTACGGTCTACAGACAGAGCAAAATTCAATTTTACTTTTCAAAGGTCAGCTTCCCACAAGGGCTAATTAAAAATGGTAAAAATACTGCAAGGTCAGTATTTATATAAAGAGCTTAGAATACACTTTTCTTCGAAGGCAGTCTTTCTTATTTGATCCTTACCAGTGGCTACAACCATGCCTAGCACCAAGAGTCACAAATTGTATGAAGTTTCCTGCTTCCTTCTCATCAGTTTTCTTTCTGGAGTTTGCGGTTGCTAAATGCCAGTGCTGGCTGCCTCATAACACAGCATCACTATTTTCCTCCCTAGTGGATCTTTAAAAGTAGAGTTTTAAGGTAGAAAAATGAATTATTGCAGTTCCTTTTTATTTAAGCTCAGAGGAATCATCACTGGGTGGAACTGGAATAAAAGAAGGTATCTTCGGTCTGTCTCACGCTTTTAAAATTAATTCAGCTTCTTCTGAATTAAATAAAGGCTCTTTCACTTTCCCTGGTCATGGGGGATGAGGGCTTCCCCTTGGCTCAGGGCGTGCAGTCTCATAAACTGAACAAAATAGATTTACATGAAGAGGAACAATTGAGATCAAGATTGAGATCAAGATTTGTGGCTTGTTCACTCATCAGTGTGCGTTCCTCGTGTGTGTGTGTGTGTGTGTGTGTGTGTGCGTGCGCGCACGCGTTCAGGGAGTATTTGGGCCCATTGTTTAAAGCAAAGGGAAGAAGATTTGAGTTTCTGCTTTATTTGTTGACATTTGATAATATTAGTTTGGCCAGATTGTCATGATTGTTAAAAGTCCTTTTGCAGCCTAAAAGGCTCATTCATGGATGGGATGGTGCCTCTTACCCCATCTGAATCAGATGCATTATCTGAAGGTGTCTTTATGCTCCTCTGTGTTGCTGATTAGAAAATCCAACAACTATCATGACAAAATCCCTTCTTCATATGAATATAAAGAAAAGTAACATAAGAGCTAGTTTTAAAATCCTAAAAGTACAATATTTAAACCATTTGGAATTTGTACTTATATGTAATAATATTGTATACATTTGCATGTGCCTGCAACACTTAAAATACATGCTCATCTCTCCAGCAATGGCACATTAATTTTCATTTGACAGTGGACAAAAGAGCGTTCAGCACCTCCAAGAAGGTTGAGATACAGAAATCAAGGTGCAGGAAAAGGGGAAAGGACCAAGGTGAGGTGCCAAACAGGTCTGCTGTGGGCTAGCTCAGTTGGAAGTGGACTTGTGGCCTAATGAAATCTCAGAGCTACTTCTACTTTGCCTCTTTGGAGTGCTTCATCTCATGAGCTCTGTGGCCCAAAAGGAGATAGCTTTGATGTTCATCTGCTTGGTTTCAAAATGTAAATCTAAAAAGTTCTTCAATGCCCTAGATGTGGGAATCTGTCTTTTGCTTTTCATACTTGCCTTTGATGCCAAGAGTGATAAAAGGAATGGTTTAAAAACTCAGAGTTCTTTGCAAGACTTGCCTACTCAGGTTGGGACAAGCACTGTGTGAAACACTTCATCTGCCCCCCTGAAGCACTATCTCCACCCTTAGCAGAGGCCTCAGGATGGCTTTGGGTGCTCGACTTCGGCTTATTTCAATTCTGGTCTTGACTCAGGCTTTGCCTGGGGAGTATAGATGAGGTAATTATATTCTACCTGCTGTGATGAGCCAGTGCCCTGGAGAATATTTCTTAAGCCAGCCCCACCCTCACTGAGCATGAGTTTAACCCTAGAAATTTCCTTGAAGAAACTCTGTCTTGAACAAACACTCCATGGAGAAAAGTCTAACCATAGATGGGAGGTCATATGCACAAAAGGAACAGAATGAACACTTACCCCTCTGCTCTATTACTCCAAAACTTCAAGACATCCAGTGCCTTTTAAAAATGAGCACATATTCTCAATACCTCTCTTCATATCCTCACCCCCACGTATGTACATTTTTTCTCTCTTCTTTTATATACACATAAGCATACACATATACCCCACCACCATAACCACTACCTGCAGTGTTATGTATAATCCAAGCAGACCCAGATTTGAACAGTCTCATGCCATTTGAGAGTTGACACTAAAGACATATCATTTAGCTTTGCGAACTTCAATCTTCTTAGCTATTAAGAGCAAGCTTCCTCAAAGGAGAGGTTGTAGAGATTAAAGGAGGAGATGGAGTTTTGTCCACTGTCTGGTGTTCAGTAAAGGCCAGTTCCTCTTCCATTTGCACCTAAATTCATCTGCCTCAGAGCCAACCCTAGAAGAGCCTTGCTCAAAGGTCCTCGGAGGACTGTCTTTTCCTCAGATGTGGATGGCTTCTGGCGTCTTGTACTGTGGTCATCCCCCCTGTTCCCCTTAATTGCCTGTTCCTGCTCTGACAGACAGATTCTTAGGAAATTTCCTCCTTTTTCATCTCACTTATTCCTGCTTCACTTTTAAAACACGGGGATGCGAACAGCAATCAGCTGGAAGCTCTGGCCACCACTGTTAGCTTTCCCTCTAGGTCTCTGGGAAGGCATCTCACTGTAGTCTTCGCAGATTAAAACTGAGTGCCACAAAGCAGCCTCCAGCAATGTTCAGCTGCACCCCTCTTTGGGGTCCAGGGTCTGTGTTCCCTGCATGAAGATCCCTTTGACTTTGACAAATTGGAATAACACCTATTTCAAATATATTATTTGATGAAAGCAGATGTCAGCAGATACTGCCTATGTAATTGATATTTGATTTATTCAAGATTTATGCATGCTGTGCCTTAGATTTATTAATGATAATCCCCAGCTCTTGTGTTTAATATAGTGGAACCAAAACATAATTTGCTGGGATCAGTCAGAAATGCATCAAAGTGATTAACTCTACATGCAAACCATTATCCAGTGACATCCCTACTGTGCACAGTGCAAAAGGAGGCAATGATACAGTAATTGGCCTCACTTATGCAAGTGAGAATATTTGCCATGATTGCTAGTAAAATATGATCCATTTTATCTCTGATCCTCCACATCCCTTGTCGTTCTTTGATGTTTCTTTTCTTGGCAGAATTCTCCTAAAATTGGAAGGCACACACATGTGAGCCCCCCAACACACACACACACACACAAGCGTGCGCGCGCGCGCGCGCACACACACACACACACACACATCATTCCGCCCTAATAATTATATGCTAGAGAGGGTGAAAAGTCTGCCTAAAAGAGACAGGGAGGGCAACTCTCCCCTCAGAAGGCTGCCTTGTGGGCGGCACTGCTTCTGGTGGAACCAGCGAAGGGTAGCATTTCTCTCACAGGAGAAGTGCCGCATGTCCAGTCAACAGAAATCATACGCTAGCACAGTGTCCTGCCCACATCCAGCACCGACTGTAACACTAGACAAGTTGTAAAACAGCTGCTGTCTTGGAGTGGGCAGTCAGCACTAAACAAACCGTCAATGAGATACAATTTGGGGAACATTTTTGTTCCTTAATTACTTTTATTCACATAGCACTCTTAGAGTCATCTTTTATACACATCTTTAAACACTTTCTATATGTGTTATGGTATGCGTTTATTCTTTTATACTTTATTATTTTGATTTAGATAATTAAAATTTGATTAAATTAACAGCCCATTATTATAAAACTACATAAGGCTTTTTTTTTGAGGAACTGGGGATTGAACTCAGGCCCTTACGCTTGCCGGGGAAGCACTTATTCCACTGAGCCACCTCCCTGGGCCCTTACATAAGTTTTTAAAAAATCTTTTTATTATGAATTGATGGTGGTGGAAGCGAGCATTTTTATTTCAAAGTTTGAAAGTAAAAGTATGCACATCTGGCCAAATATCCAGAGCCTACAAAAATATGCAAAGTGAAAGGTAGAAATTTCCTTTCTCTACCTTTTCTTCTATTTCTAGTTCTTCTCCACAGCTGTCATAGTGTCTTGGATAATCTTGCTGAAAGGGCAAACAATATACCTGCATTCTCCATGTAGTATTGTATTTTAGAGATATTTTCATGTTTATCAACAAGAGCTACCTGATTTTTTCTCATTAAAATCCATGATTATTTTCAGTTGTTGAAAATGCTGCCCATCTAGGTGTGGTAGCACATACCTTCAAATCTAGCACTTGGGAGGCTGAGGCAGGAGGATGGCGGTAAGGTTGAGGGCAAAAGGGACTACACAGTGAGTTCAAAGCCAGCCTGAACGACACAGTGAGACTCTATCTCTAAAAATCCAAAAGAGGGGGGGAATGTGTTGTCTGGCTTGGCCGTGCTGTGCACTACACTCTATACTTGAAAAGCATCTAAGATTTCTTCTGTTTAGCCTAGAAGTCGAGGCCACAGTTTAGAATGAAATGACATCCTGTGAAGAGTTGCAGCAAGATGGAAACATGCACATCCCATGTTTTACCCCAAAGCTACATGAACGGCCCTTGTTTCTCAGCTTCCTGAAATGTACCATCTGTCACCAGGGCGTGTGGTGGTGTGTGGCAGGATGTCAGCCTGCCCTCTTTGTGGGTGAGGGCAATTCTGACTCCCACAGTTCTTGCCAGGTTTGTATCAGAGGCTTCACTGTGTTCAATCATATGCCCCCTACCTCACAGAACAAATGTGACTCACAATTAATTTAAAATAAAGTCCTAGGATGATTTTTATGATCCTTTCTCAGAATAATGCCACCTGTTCTAGGTCAGCTTCTCTTTTGCTGCCCCAGCAGTTGAGGAGGTATTTTGAGACTATATAAAACAGCTTATACAGAACATTCAATTGCATTATTGCTATCATTAAGGCATGCCCCAAGAATAGAAGGGATATCTTTTGCATTTTCTCGCTCATCTTTTCAACCACAGTGAACACGATGTTGTTCTTTTTTTTTTTTAACACGATGTTCTTGAATGGTGCTCTGCACAGGTGAGGACCCTCCAAAAACATCCTGGTCATTAAGGACACTCTACTTAGCAAACTCTCAGAGCTCCCAAGCTGTGTACGCAGGCTTTCACCCTCAGGATGCCTTGTACTTAGCTGCTACAGAAGTGATTCCTGCTTCAGCAACCCAAGTGCTGTTTTCCTGTCCTAAGAGTTTATTGATTCCTGATTCTAAATGCTATGGACTCCAGAAAGCTATGTTTTTCCTTAGTCTAGTTGTGTTCCCTTGGGATGGCAGCCATTGGCTCAGCACAGCCAGTGAGGTCTGGATCTGAAAGAAACTAGAAAAAAAAATCTTAAACTCACTTGAAGGAATAATTTCATAATGTAAAGTATGGCCACCAGGCTCTGTAGTGTTAAGTTTTCAGAATCCAGGACATAGGGAGTCACTGCTTTGTGTAGAGGAGAAGGACAAGTGGACAGTTCTCAAACTGATAACCATTGCCAAGCTGACCCTTAAAACCAGATTTGCCTGAGTGCAAAAGTCTGTCTAGCTGAAGTACCCCAGGAAGAATGTTGAGTCACTTGGAACCCTCAGCTTCTGCTTCTTGGGGAAAACAGACTATATTGGGTGTTACAGAGAGAATTATAGAAATGTAAGGGAGGAAATATATAGTAGGAATGTGGCAGACCATCCTTACAGGGTGCTTGAACTCTGAACCAGGAACTCATGAACAATTATATCAATAACAATAGCACCGATTAGCACTCAACAAGGTCCCAGCATTCAGGTCCTTAGCAATTTTCTCTGAGAAAGGCTTTGAGGATTTTGGATAGTTGACTGATTGTGTGTGCTCTGGGGGACATCTGAAGTCTCCCAAGCCTGCCATTGTCGTTAGGTCACTATCCCTTAAAAGTCTCCTTCTGCTGCCTGTAAGTGGTACTGACAGTCATCAAGGAATTATTTTGCACTTGACAAGGAACATTACAGGAAGAAAATGCAAACAGATCCTACAGCGGAAAAGGTTTAATTTCAAAGGACCTGAGAAAACCTGGCTGAGGTTACTTACATCTTGAAAAGCATCAGCTCCCCTCCTGTATGGGAGTCATTTCCCTCCCTAGAATACTGTTCATGTTCACATTATTAAAATGATGTACCTTGGGATCACTTAGATTTATGAAATCTCCTTTACTTTTTAGTCACTCTTGAAGTATAGTTGGATTGTTTGGAGCATCTACACCATTTAATAGAGTCTGTACTATACTCTGTGTCAGAGTAGAAAGAAATTCAAGGATCTTTGGGGTCATCTAGTCAAGTCATTTGTAGAAGAAGGAAGTCTGAAGGAAGCACATAGAAATCCTGAGTACAGTGGCTTGGATTTCCAATCTATTTGGGCTGGATGCAGTGCAAATTTTATCAAATAAATTCTGTATAGGACACCAATAAATGCAGTTGAATGAGGTACAGTTGTGCTCGTTGCAGTGGAATCCTGAGATACCTCTGGAAATCTCTTTTGAAAATCACTGTTGAAAGTCAAATATATCTAAATTTTACTGAGTAGGAGAGGACAGGCAGCACTATCTTGTTTTGTTTAACTGACAAAGACTATTTTCACATATTGTAAAGTACAGCACAATAATATCATGCTGTATAATAATAAAATACTGTGTCTAATAATCAAATTAAGGTAATTAACATTTTTACCTCCTCAACATTTATGCTTACTATGTATTATGCATCTTCAGCCTCTTCTAATATTTTTCAAAATAAGTACAGTAGGCAGTGCTAACTTAAAGCCTGGTCTCCAGAGCACAGAATCAGCTTTACCTGAGCTTGTTAAAAATTCAAATTCCTGAACTCATTCCAGACTCCATAGGCTGAGTCCAGGAATCTGTGCTTGAGTGATCCTTCCAGAAGATTCTGATGCATGCTTGTGCACCAATCTTCCAAGTGCCTTTCAGTGAATATTGTAGGTTCCTTCAAATATACTCAGCTTCAGCAAATGACAAGAAAGGCCCTGTACAAATTCCATCTGCATTCTGGGGCATACACCCTGTGTTGGGAGCAGTTCTTTTCCATCCCATACACTGTAGCAGCCTTGAAGAAAACTCTTTCTATTCTACATCAGAAATAATGCAAATGGTAGTTTCTCTAGACAATGACATACAATCAAGAATTTTGACCCCTGTAATAGATTATTTTAATGGATTTGGGCAGTAGTTCCAACTATTGGATGGGAATTACCATCCAACAGTACACTCTTCCAAAGAAACTATTTTCACATAAAACTAGAGCACAATTTGAATTTAAAGGATGTATACTTTTCAAAAATAACTATGCATTATCTCATTTGACAATATGCCCAGTTTACCTCTGGTACCTACAAAATACCGTCCTTTCAAAGAACAAGGGCCAGCCAAATAACTCAATGGATTAAAGCACCTGCAAACAGGCACAGGGGCTGGGGTTCAACCTCCAGGCCTGCTGTTCCAGCCCCGCCCCTGGGGCAAACTGAGATGGCAATTAAGACTTGGCCTGGTGTCACGTGCCTGTAATCCCAGCTCTTGGAAGGCTGTAAACAGGCAGATCACTACAAGTCCAATCTAGTACCGAGACTCTTAACAGCCTGTAGACCCTTCCCTAAAATGCCAAAAAAAAAAAAAAAAAAACAGGGGTTAGGTGAATTTTCCTAGGTCACAAAGCTGAATAGTTGCAGAATACATATTGAAATTTGGTCCTCCAAATTCTGACACTCAGCCCACTGCCTTCTCTGGTGTTCTAAGAAGTGTAGTAAGCAATTCTTAAGATGCAAATTGGCAACCTGATACAGCTTCCTGTATGGACCTTTATGTTTTCCCCTCTCCTTTGTAGTGAAGTTCATAAAGGTCTAAAATTGTCCATGTCCCAGCTCAGTGGTGAGATAGGGAACTGCCTGTTGCATCTCTGCTGCAGATGAGGTGTGTGTTATTGTAACTAAGGCAACTGCTCCCTTTTGACCCTATAGATGAGCACCTGTTTCTAGGTGTAACTAGGCAAACATCCCCTTTGCAGAAAATTTAATCACATTTTGCATTTGTGTTTGAATCTGGGCTTCAAATGACCTTACAGGAGATTAATTGAAGATGTTAATGTCATAGTTTCAGCCAGGAATGTCAAAATACTTGCTTGGGTTCCTATGTACGTGTTTTAAGAGGATTTGCTATCAATACTGAACTGGGTTAACTTTAAATACAAAGAAAAATACTATCCCACTGTAACCACCTGTGCAAAAAGTTTCTATAACTAAGGAATCTGCTTAAGTGCTCTAAGTGGGGTATGAGGTAATGAATTTGACATCCCATTTTGACTCCCTAGGAAAAATTCCCAAGATAGATTCTCTTTAAGTGAGGGTAATACAGGAACAAAATTCTAAGGAGGGTGAAAAATCTTTTATCTGAGCTTCTATAAGACTCTATATAAGAAATGTCATTAGAGATGAGTTTTGATTTATGGGTATTCAGTCGTATTATTTTTTTCCCTCCCACTTCACACAAGCAGAAGAAATAGGCTAGAAATCCATGAAAAGAACTATAGTTTGAACTATAGCTTAGCATGTATTTACATAAAAAATATGTTCAACTTGCAAGAAACTTTAAGCTTAGTTGTCATGATTATCTACCCTGTGGCTTGACTCTGACACCATTCCTCCCATTGTTTCTTTCTTAAATTTCTGTTTCTAGTTTACTACTCCGTGTGTGTGTGTGTGTGTGTGTGTGTGTGTGTGTGTGTGTGTGTGTGTTTATTGTAATTCACCTTAAAGGCTGCTTGCAGGATATAAATTATGAAAACATAAAAGTAAACATAGAATAATCTCCTTTCACACATGTTTTGCAAACCCATAAACTAAGGAAGGATGAACAGGATTTTTTAAAATACTGTGAATTACTTTGACTGCCACAGTTTAATCAGCTACATTGAGCCAAAGACATGTACCCATCATGTCAAAACCAGGTCAACTGTTAGCCACATGACCAAGTAGAAAATAAGAAATCATTAGCTCAAATATAGTGCCACCAAGTCAATAATACCTTAGGACACAGACCCTTAACATTATGGCTCACATGCCTGCTTTTAGGATATGCTCACTGCCTGATTCTTGGGCTGTTTCTCTTCTGGGCCCTTTTAATAACCTCTATATGAATTCTCTATCACCTATTCTTCATATAACATTTGTGTGTAGGTTACCTGTTCTCATTTTTCCTGACAATCTGTCAGCTTCTTGGGCGTAGACTTGTGTTATATCTATCTTTTTAATACTTGGGTTTCTTGTGATTACTGACATTCAGTAGGCATTTGGGGGGAGTAATTTTGCAAGATATACAGTGCTCTCAGATAACACCTTACTTGCAAGAAAATTATGATAATTTCATGATGTCAATACTTGTTCAAAGCAAGCAGACTAAAATTCATCGGAAGTCCTGCTGACCACCTTATATATGGGTTCCACAAACTCACTGAAGCTAGCTTGTAGTTTTATTTAGGCCACCCAGCTGCATACATTTGTGCTTATTGAGAAACACTTTGTACCATATGAAAAAATGCTCTAAAAGCTTAATTAATCATCCCTACAAACAGTATTTTTTGTTCAGTGTATGTATACCAATAAGATTCCATGTGTGCATTTTAATTTTACCCTGAAGTTTTCTACAGTCTTTTTTTTTTTAATGCTTAACCCATTAGTGTCAGATGGAAGAAGTAAAAATGAAGTGAACCGGCCTTATCTAATTTTCAAAATTAAGTAAAATAAAAAAAAAACAAATAAAAGAAGGATGAAAAGCCATGGATGTCAGATTCATTTGGCTTTCCCCATGGGTCAAACTACTCAGGTATGTCAGTTGGGCCCCCTGAAATTCTTTGCACATTTGACTTTTAAGATCAGGCAAAAAGGTATACCATACTCTGGTCAATGCATGACTGAAAGAAACCATGCTAGCCATAAAATGAAGGAATGCTAAGTTGAGCAGTCATTGTAGCAGGCTTAGGTATCTGTGAGCAGTGAAACACAAATAGAGTTATAAAGAGATTACGTGGCCCTGGGTATTGTAAATACACTATAGGTTTCCTGACTAAAATAAAGCAATGAATAGATATTTCAGTAGAAAAAGCAATTCGTGGTAGAGATTGAAGTTCTTTCCTTTCCTTTCTCCATTCTCTTCCTCCCAGATTTCAAATTTCCCTTGGATCCAAGTTGGAAAGTCTTACAAAGGCTAAAGTCCAGCAGCTTAACAGCTATTCAACACAGTTGTAAAGTGAAGATGTAGCTTGTGAGTGGGGCTCTTGGCAGCATCATAAAAATATGGGAAATGACAGAACTCTTTTGCTGAAAGGAAATAATGGAAGAGATGAAGGGAGAGATGTGGATAAACCAGATTGGGAGTTTCAGGCAATGACCCATTGAGCATACTAAGCCACTCTACTATTGCTGTTTAGTACCTGTGAAGCCTACCACTATGCATTATTAAATTCATGTATTATTGAATCATGAATCTTTGTTCCCTGATAAGAAATGGAGATGATTTCTTAGTTTAAATTAAAGCCCTGCCTCCTTATTTGAATAAAACTGTATTACTGGCTGCCTAGCATGCTAATCAGAAAGCTGCATTAAACAGGTAGGACTGTATGAATTAAAAAATAATGAAACAAGACTTTCCAGCCAGACATTGTTCCCTCGCCTGCTTTTCATGACAGCGGATTTCCTACTTGGAGTTGATAAGACAACGGCAGATGAAGATAACAACATGAGAGGAAAATCATTCACCCTAATGGGCTCCACCTGCGCAGACTTCAGCTCATTTACATGGCTGCAGAAAAATTAGAAATCACGCGGCAATTAGTCTGTTCTAGATTATGCAGTGTGTCAACTGATACCACTCAGGAGAGCACTAGTGCTAAAATGGTTTCAGAAGATAAATCTACTCTCCTATACAAACAGTTTTAATTACCTGGAAAACAGCATTGCCTATTGAGAAATCTCCATTGTGAACCTGGGCTGCTGTCCTGCTATTGGAATCAGATGTTGGGAAATTCCAGGGCTTATGTAATTGACTCGCATAGTATATGATGACTTGTTGAAGCTGAAACTCGGCCCCTTGATCAAGTCCCCAACTGTCCATCAAAGGTCTCTTCTATTGTCTGTTTCAGAGCTGGTCAGGGGTAGCCAGAAGGTTGGATTTTTTAAAAATTTTTTAATGCCGGTGGTTTAGTGATATCTTTTGTTTCTTGAGCCCTAGTGCTCACAAATCTATCTAATATGATAATATATGATAAAATAATTTCACATATGAAGCTTTAGTCAACAGATCAAGCAACTATGAGGATCTCTTAAGAACAAAATGCTAATACCACTTTAGTTCTAGATTCATACTTAAGACACCGAGGTAAATTTTTTCTATTTATTTTGACCTAGAGATGCATTTGTCACTTTCTTAAAAACCAAGACAGTGGGGTTCGATTCCCAGTGTTCTGTGCCGGCTCTGCCCCTGGGGTGTGCTGAGACAGCGACTGAGATTGTGCATGGAGGCATGTGCCTGTAATCCCAGTGCTTGGGAGGCTGAAAACAGGAGGATCACTATGAGTCTGATCTGTGTAGTGAGATCTTGTAGACCCTGTACTAAATATATAAAAAAGACAATATTTAAAAAATGATGATACCTTTTCATTTGTAAGGATTAATTAAGGATTTGTTCAATTTGCTGATAGAAATGCTTATGTACTCACAACCACTCCTTTTATTCTGTCATTGTTATTTTTACATTGATTTTCAGGTAACAAAATGAAGTCAGGGTTACTAGTTCCATTTGCCCCAGAACAATGGTTGAATGAAGCATTCTCTAAGAGAAAGCTTCGGTCCTTGGATAGGAGTTACTCCTTGGAGTGTTGGTAGAATGCCTGTCTTGTGCTTGCACCTTCAGGAGACCAAGGGCTCCTTCAGAGAAGCAGGCAAGCTCTTACAGTTCCACTAGAATTTAATCCCTGTGGCAATCTAAAAAGTAGATTCCAGTTGGTGGATGGTGGAGGGAATAAAAGGCAGGTAACGTGTAACCTTAGTTACAACGGAGGGCGGCCAATCTTACCTATAGGTAGAGAAACAACGCTTTAGCACTGTGGGATTTTAGCCAGTGTGACCTCTATTGGCCAAAATTAATCCTAACCTGGCCTCTGAGATTTGGCTCCAGGTTCTCAACCCTACTAAAAAATTCAGTCTCCAAGAATGGTTCACTTTGATTTTCATTCTTTGTCTCTGAAAAAGGTGAGGTATCTCGTCACAAGAGAATTATAAGGATATAAAATTTAGAAAATGTTGTTAAAGACCTTTCATGAATAGCCAAATGAATCTAGCATGCTATAAACACTGAGATGTCATGGAGTTAAGAAATTAATTGAGCCTGACTGTTTCCAAATTTATTTGCACACTAAGTTACTGCGCCCCAGCAAACAGATACACCTCTCGTGGTGATGGAACATCATTAACTCATTCAGAGTCTAAGAGAACAGCTTTGAGTCATACTCCTGCTGTGTGAGAACAACAGCTTTGGTTCTAGGAAAAAGCAAATTTCCCCCATGAAAAACCATAAGGATATTGTAGCTTATTTCGCTCATGTTGCTAGAGAGCAATTCAATGTCTGGGTATATGTAGTTATATCAAAGGCAATTTTCTTCCATTAGAACACCTATAAAAACACATGATCACATACACAACATGCAGACACTGACAGATACACAACCCTCCATCGAACCCTTTTCTAATTTACTTCGGTTTTTTTTTTTTTTTTTATTTTAGGGAGAGTCTACAGGGTGTTCAGGGTCTCACTACTAGATCAGACTCATAGTGATCCGCCTGTTTACAGCCTCCCAAGAGCTGAGATTACAGGGGCGCACCCATGCCCAGTCTCAATTGCCTTCTCAGTGTGCCTTCAGGGGTGGGGCCAACACAGCAGGCCTGGGGAATGAACTCCTGACCACTGCTCCTGCTTGAAGTCACTTTAATCTGCTGAGCTATTTGGCTGGTCCTCTACTGGGATTCTTTATGTGAATTATTGAGTCCAGAAAATGTTTTAAGCAGGCACTTAAACAACTGAGCTAATGGCAGGCACCCCCAGAAAATTGTTTTTGAGTGACTATTTTCTCATTCTTCCAGGTGGCACTTAATCAGTGCCATCCTAGATGTCTAGGAAAAATGTCAATTCATTACAATGAATATTTTAAGACATCAAGACATAATTCTGTCCTGGAATCAAAAGACAGGGTGACCTAGTAATATTTTGGAATCCATTCTTTTTCTATTACTATCTATGATGTGTACAATAATGATAGCTCTCTTTTCTGATATTGGCTGATATTGTCTTTTTTTTCTTGGTCAGTCAGGCCAAGGATTGATTATTACATTAATCTTTTCAAAATTATTTTAATTGCATTTATTTTTTATTCAGGTTTAAATTTCATTTGTTGTTTCTCCTTATCTTATTATTTCCTTCCTTCAATTTACTTTTTTTGTTTGTTCTTTGCTTGTTTGTTTTTTGCTTTTATTTTTCTAGATTACCAAGCACAAGAATTATTTTGTTTTGATTTTTTTTTTAATTGTTGTACTGGGAATCAAACTCAGGACCATACACTTGCCACGCAGGTGCTTAGGCCACTGAGCTATCCCCCCGACCCCCAAACACAAAATTTAATTCTCTGATTTGAGGTCAGTTTTGTTTTCTAATATATAAACATTCAATGCTCTTAATTTTGCTCTAGATCCTGCTTTAACTGCATTTCACAAAATATATTTTAATTTTTATTCATTAAAAGTTATTCCTAATTCATTTTTCTTTGCTCCAAACTCTATTTAGAATTGCATTGCCTAAGTTTTAAATGAATTATTTGTATACATATCATTCTGTTATTAATCTCTGGGTGGGCATCACATATATTGTAAAATTATTTCATTTCCTTAAATGTATGGAGACTTGTTTAATGGCTCAGAACATGGCCTGCCTTTGTGAACATTCCGAGTGCACTTGAAAAGAAGCTGCATTCTCTTGTTGCTGGATGAAGCATTCTGTATACTTCAATTGGGCAAGTTCCCTGGTGATGCTGTTCACATCTTCTGTCACCTAACTGGTTTTCTGTCCACTTTGGTGTATTAGTAACTGAAAGTGTGCAACCTCCAACTGTATCTATGAATTTCTCTACTTCTGTTTGGAATTCTGTTTTGTTAAAAAGTGCTAGTACTAAATATAATCACATTTATGCTACTTAACATTTTTATTGGTTAATTCCTTCATTGTTATGAAATGCTCCTCTTCATTCTCAGTAAGATCACTTCACACAAAGCCTAATTTATCTTATATTAATTTATACATGATAATTTTTATGTTTACTTTTTGAAAGGTGAGTTTTTTCACCCTCACTTATCCAAACCTTACTTCTGCATTTAAAGTTCATTTTGGAAATAAAAACCCAAACACACTGCGAGATATACATATGAAAGTGACTACCTTCTACAATGTTTGACATATATATAAAGACGATTTAGTAAGTGTTGTGTTTTCTTTTTTAGTTACCACATGTTCACTATAACTTTGCATTTATTGGGCTATTTTCTTTATAAAGAAGTAAACCATATTAGTATTTAGTATTCATAACAATTTTCAAAAATATTATATGTCCTCAGTTCAATCTTTTAGAGCTCTCTGAGTACAAAAATATATGTAGTAATGCATCATACAGCAAAGTGCAAAAAAGAAAAAAAATTCACTTGTAATCCCATTAACTGACAACAAATTATAAGTGTTTCATCATGTTAAGTAAATAATTACATACATATATAGCAATGTTCTGATGTTCCTTGTCTTTTTAACCAAACTGAAAACTAAAGCATATTAGTTAATGTATTTACATCATTTATGTTTATTGTACACACTGATATTGTTTCTTTAATATATATAAAACAACTTTATATATAGGTCATCACACTAGATACCATTAAAGTTAACAAACAAATGTAGCAAATGTTACAATGTTCAAAACATGTACAATGGTTACATCACAAGTACAGTCTTCATTTCTTTTTTCTTTTTTTTTTTACTTTTTTTATTTTTATTTTTCAACAAATAATACACTGCATATATTCTTCTTAGTGGTTAGTTGCTGTACAAGATGCAGACTTGTGATCCTATTTACAAACACCATTAGAACAAATCATTCTATTCATTAACAGAATGTAACTATATATCTATTCCAACCACTTTGAATACACAGATACAAAATGGACATTCATCTGTATACCCCATTTTTTCTAAGTTCCGTTAT
>NW_004524654.1:3007406-3022301 GCF_000260255.1 Octodon degus
ATAAAGCAAGACCTATATAACAAGAAATGTAACATTTGTATCTGAGAAGGTCAGTCAAATCCCCTCAAGATTTATCTTGAAACGCTGTACCGCAATTTGTAGATCCATTGTCAGTGTCAGCCATGTGAATGAGTCACAGCCATTGGTTGACCAATTTGCTCTCTGTAAAAGCCTTAGAGAAGGTTTTTTTCTCCATGTGATTCTCCTTCCACACATTCTACACCATCAATCACTTTCCTCTGTGGGACTTAATCTTCTTGATCACAAAATTTGGGACATAAGTTAGTTACATAATTTAAGGTGATGTTACATGATGTTCACCTGTGTCCTGAGTCTTCACTGAGCTTGAAAGGCTAGGGCCAAAATGTTGCCTGTCTTTGCAGTCCTCCTTCTCTTTAATTTTTGGTCTGCAAACTTAAGTAGTTAACATTCTAGAAGAGAAGCTTATTATTATTACCCTACAACATAAGCAGTTGAGCTTAACCTCACTATCTGTCTGAATATCAAACATTTTAGGCATAACATGGAACAGGTATTTTCCATCAAGTATTGGTACGTTAAACTTAAATTCCCTTCAGAATATGAAGAAAAAAATTTAAAAAATTAAAAAATAGGAATACAGAGTTACATATTTTTCACACAGAAATTTAGAAATCTAACCATATATAGCACTGTAGCAGACAGTCCTGTAACAATTTTTTCTTGTCTGTTGTTTTCATTTTTTACCCTTTTCTTTTAAAACAAAACATTTACTTGAGAGACAGTATGACATTAACTGGTATGTCATGAAAAACAATATGTATTTAGAAGACTAGAATGATAGGCATTCCAAGCATGACCCTATCATGACACATTGCTATCTTCAGTTTAGTTGCTTAGTTCACAGGTATCAGCATATATAGTCAGGGTGGGAATCCTACCAATTAAATGCTAATTTCAAAAACCTGCTGATGATTCTTGGAATCTTTACCTTACCCATCTTGTGCATATAAATGTATAGCTTTCCCCTGTCATGTTTCCTAGCTTTTCTCCTTGCCCTCTCTTCATTGTCTAATCCTCAAGTTCACACATTCCTTTTAATTGTGTTATATCTTTCAATTTTTATTTCTTCTTTTGAGTTCTTATACTGGGGAGACTATATGATATTTACACATGTGGGTCTTGTTTAATTTCACTTATAAGTATATCTTCAAGTAGCATCCACTTAAATATAAAGGCTTCAGGTGATGGGCATCGTGGTTGTTTCCAAGAATTGGCTGTCACAAATTGTGCTACTATAAACATAGGTACACATATATCACTATGATGTGATATTTTCAGTTCCTCTGGGAAAATTCCAGTAGAAGGATAGCTGTTTTGAATGGGATTTCCAGGCCTAGTTTTTTAAGGCGTCTCCACACTGATTTCCATAATAGTTGCACCGGTCCACATTCCCAGCAGCAGTGGAGAAGGGTTCCTTTTTTCCTGACAGCTTCTCCAACATTTGTTGTTGGTTGATCTCTTTATGATAGCCATTCTTTCTGGGGTGAGATGGTATCTGAGTGTTGTTTTAATTTGCATTTCATGGATGGCTAGTGATGTGGAGCATTTTTTCATATATTTATTTGCTTCTTTAATTTCGTCCTCTGAGAAGTATGTGTTCATTTCAGATGCCCATTTCTGGACTGGGTCTTTAAATTTTGGGGCCCTGATGGTTTTTAGATCTTTATAAATTCTAGAGAGCTGACCTTTGTCTGAGTGCATATTAGTTAACATTTTTTCCAAATTTGTGGGTTGTATTTCTACTTTGTTGGTAATTCTTTTGATGTGCAAAAACTTCTCAATAAGAGTAGGTCCCAGTTGTTAATTCTTTCAACTATTACCCATGCAATTCGATTTTTGTTCATGAACCCTTTGCCTACCCCTATATCTTCAAAAATTCCTCTTACTTTCTTTTCCAGGAGATTTAGTGTTTCTGTTTTTTTTTTTTAAAGTAATTTTTTAAATATAATTTTTATTTATTTATTTATTTAGTGTGTGTGTGGCCAGTTCAGCCCAGCAGGGGGCGGGGCTGGCTGGCATGTGGTGCTGGGGATTGAACCGCGGTCTCTGCTTTTGCTTAGCTTAGCTTGTTCTAAGGAGGTGCTTTAGACCACTGAGCCATCTCACCAGCCCAGTGTTTCTGTTTTAATATTTAGATCTTCAATTCATTTTGACTTTAGCTTAGTGCATGGTGATAGACCTTGGTCAAGTTTTAGTTTTCAGCATGTAGAGAGCCAGTTTTTCCAGCACCATTTGTTAAAGAGGCCATCTTTCTTCCAGTAAGCATGTTTGGCCTCTTTGTCAAAGATGAGGTGGCTGAGTGTGTCAACAGAGGCTTTTGCATGTTCTTTTCTATTCCACTGATCCTCAGGCCTATTTTGGTGCCAGTACCATACTGATTTTATCACAGTAGCTTTGTAGTATAATTTGAAGTCAGGAATTGTAATGCCTCCTGCCTTGTCTTTGTTGCCCAGGATTGCCTTTGCTATTCAAGGTCTTTTATGGTTCCAGATAAATTTTAGGAATGATTTCCCTATATCTGTGAGGTATGTTGGTGGTAGTCTGATAGAGATTGCATTAAATCTGTACAGCAATTTTGGGAGTATGTCCATCTTCACAATGTTGGTTCTTCCCATTCAGGAGCATGGAATATCTTTTCATTTTCTGAAATCCTCTATGATCTCTTTTTTAAGAGTACTGTAATTTCTTTGAAAAGATCTTTGACTTCTTTAGTTAGATTAATTCGAAGGTATTTCATTTTCCTCAGTGCTATTGTAAAAGGTATTGTTTCCCTAATTTCCCTCTCAGTGTGTTTGTTATCTGTACAGAGGAATGCTATTGACTTCTGGGTATTGACTTTGTATGCTGATATTCTACTGAATATGTGTATCAGTTCTAGCAGCTTCTTGCTGGAATTTTTTGGTTCTTCCAAGTAAAGTATCATGTCATCTGAATATAGTGATAATTTAACTTGTTCTTTATCTATTCTTATTTTGTTTATTTCTCTCTCTCTCTTGTCTAATGGTTCTAGCTAATGATTCCAGAACAATACTGAATAGGAGTGGTGATAGAGGACATCCTTGTCGTGTTCCAGATCTGAGAGTAAAAGTTTTCAGTTATTACCCATTTAGAATTGTTAGCCATTTTGTTTTCATAAATGGCTTTTATCAGATTGAAGTAGAGGCCACCTGTTCCCATTTTTTGTAGGACTTTGGGCATGAAGGTGTGTTGCACTTTGTCAAAAGCCTTTTCTGCATCAATTGAGATGATCGTTTGGTTTTTAGATTTGGCTCTATTGATATAGTGTATTACATTGATAGATTTACATATCTTGAACCATCCTTGCATTCCTGGTCATGGTACATAATCTTCTTGATGATTTGTTGCATTCTATTTTCTAGGATTTTATTGAGGATTTTTGCATCTATGTCCATTGGGGAGATTGGCCAGTAGTTTTCTTTTTAGTTGAATCTTTCCCTGATTTTGGTATCAGTATGAAGATTGCTTCCTTTTCAATTTCATTGAAGAGTTTGAGGAGTATAGGGATTATATCTTGCATAAATTTCTTGTAGAATTCAGCTGTGAATCCATCAGTACCTGGACTTTTGTCTGTGGGGATTTTTTTTTTATTACATCTCGTATTTCATTCTCTGTTATTGGGCTATTGAGAGTGGCTATATCTTCTTGATTCACTTTTAGTAATTTGTACCTTTCTAGGAATCAGTCCATTTCTTCTGTGTCTTCTATTCTGTGAGAGTAAAGATTCTGAAAGTAGCTATTGATAATCTTCTGAATTTCCACTGGATCTGTGGTAATCTTACCTTTTTCACTTCTTATTGCTTGTATTTGAACTTTTTCTTTCATCTTTTTGATGAGGTTAGGTAGGGGCTTATCAATTTTATTTAATCTTTCAAAGAACCAGATTTTTGATTTGTTAATTATTTGCACTATTTTATTCATCTCAATTGAATTAATTTCTGTTCTAATCTTTATGATTTCTTCCTGTCTTTGGGTTTTGGGTTTGGTTTGCTCTTCCTATTCTGGATGTTAGAGGTGCAACATTCGGTTGTTTATTTGTTCCCGTTCTGTTTTCCTAATATGTGAGTTCACAGCTATAAATTTCCCTCCGACAACTGCTTTCTTAGCATTCCATAAATTTCAATAAGATGTGCTTGAAATTTTATTGAATTGTAGATGTTGTTCAATTCCTTGTTTAATTTCATCTGTGACCCTTGGTTGCTGAGTAAGGAGTTGTATAATTTTCATGTATTTATGGTGATTTTCTGGTTTCTTTTGTCATTTATTTCCAGTTTCATTGCACTGTGGTCAGATAATATGCATGGGATAATTTCTGTTTTCTTGCATATACTTGAGCATGACCTATAACATGTCTTTTATTTCTAGGACTTTTCAAGATTTTCTGTTTCGTCATCAGACATTTCATTGTGAGGCACATTCACCTCATTCTTTTGTCTTATTCTGGATATACCCCCGCTTTTTGTGGCAATGGAGATTGAACTCGAGATCTTGCACTTGCCAGGCAGACACTTACACCAAAGAGCTATCTCCATAACCTTTTAGGTTTATTATGAATGAATAAGAATAATTTTGATCTTCTTGTATCCATAGGTTTTCCATACATCCTTAAATATGTGTACATTTATCATAGCTGTTTTTAAAGAGTTTCATGGTTCTACCATCTCCATTACTTTCAGATTTGAGTTTATTGATTGATACTCCTTTGTAAAGTTCACATTTTTTGCATTTATGGCATACCTTGGAACTAAAGATTTTAAAAGTACAAATTTTAATGAGTTTGAACCTATAAGAGTGCACACAAATATACAACAAACTTACACACCATATCACTGCTTTTAAATTAATTAGAAATACATACACAAATGCACACATAATTTCTTTCTTTGTCATGAATACGCACATTAGAAAAATACTCAACATCTTACAAATTCATACAGTAAGCCTTAACGAAAAAATTGATACCTCTCAAAGAAATTTAGCCCATTATCCACATGGTACAGACTGCAATGGAGATGAAACTAGAACTCTGACTTTCTATTATACATAGTCCCTGAAGTCTATGAAAACACTGAACTAGTACAGTGCATTTTATTTTAATTGGGAAAACAGACTCGCAAGTGGAACACAGTGCCTATGATCACATAGAGCTTAAATAGAATCTGAGCATTCTGATTTTCACAGCAATGTTAATTTTGCAGAAGACCAGAAAACCTGGGTGAAGAAGAAACTTCTGACGGGCTGGACATCTCCTATTTACTTCTCACCATTTGGTGGATGGACTCTCCACTTCTTCCATTCTGTGTTGTCTTAAGGGCAAAAGAAAACTGATCTGTATGGACTGCATCAGAAAGCACTACCACTGACAGTTTTTCTGGTAGATTCCATGAGAGAGAAGCACTAGAAGGAGCTAAGACAGAAGAGAGGACATATTACCAGGAGCTGGCTGTGTCCCTAGAGTGAAGGCCATATGACTTTTCCTTACTCTGAGTTCTAATTATCAGTTTTTCCTTTTTTCAGACTAGATGTAATAATAATACTCCCATTGTTCCTAGCTCCAAGTAGGACATTACCCTATCCCTTCTAGCTTCCCTCCATCTGCTGCTGACCTTTGTAAAACGTGCCCTGTATTTAACTTTCTTGAGACTATCCTATATGACTGTGCCATTGATTTCTGGCTGGGACCATAACATTGAGGAGTGTTTTGAGAAGTGCAGACACCCAGATGCTTTCAGAATCGACCAGGTGATTCTAGTTTATAGTTGCTGCTGAACCTTCCTACCCTAAACCATGCTAATGATTTTGTTAAAGCACTAGCAAACACACACACACACACACACACACACACACACACCAAAACTAAAGAAATATCATGAGCTAAGCTAACAGCATTTTGCTAACCTGTAGTTTTTGAACCTGATAGCTACCAGATAGTCTAATATATAGATTGATAAGCATGCAAACACTTAATCCTTTAAACACCTTCAAAATATTTACTTTCATGCTCTTTCTTTTTTCTTCTAACACCTAGATGTCAATTTTAATGGAAGCCACATCTCTGCATATTGATTCTTTCATCTTGATTTTATTAAGACTCAGTGTGGCTACCCAGTAAGAGAAGCACAGAGGGAGATGAGGTAGGCAGGACCAGGGGTGGGTGAAAGTATCTTGTCTAAAGTAATACGTGGCTTATTACCAAGGTTTCATTATTTCAATAAATAAAAAGACAAGTAAGTTCCAACTTCAACAAGCTTGAATTTCCCTCCTAGCTGACAAACCACAGCACCCTGATGGCTTCTAAATATGTCAACACACAACTTTCCCATCCCAAACTCACCAGTGTGGCAAATATGATTTATGAGGTTGTCTGACTATCCCTGAAAGAGGTTTTAAATGTTTTGCCCTAATAGTAAGCATACTTCCTTTATTCGGTAGTAAATGATTTTAGGTTTTTAGAGAAAAGGGTAAATTTCTAGAAGAAGAGAAAAATCTAAACTTGGAAGTGATCTGCAAACAGCTCTGTGTCACCTTCTGGTGTGTGAGCTAATTACTGGCCCTAAGTTGCCTAGTAAACGGTCTTTGTTTAGGAAGACTAAGTTTCATCTCTGTTCCAAAACTCAGAGCCAGACAGGGAAGGGAAAAAAAATGATGGTGTCTGTGGTGAAGCTGGCAGGCCGGCCTGCTGGCTGGTTATTTGGAAAGGCTTTAGAAGATGTGTTGGGAGGCATGGTAATGTGTGTCATTTTTCATGACCGAGCTCCAAGGGTTTAGCAGGTTGAGTCTGTGGACTTGGATTTGACAACGGAAAATACCAAGTAATGTGTGAGCTTTCTGTCCCATGGCTGCCTGGCACTCACAGCATCAGACACTGGGGAAAGGGCACTATTTCTTGGGTTGCTGAGTACAGCTAAATTAAGGGATGAAAAATCTGGTTTATCCAACTGTAACGTGATTTTTATGTAGAAGAAATATGAATTTCTGTTGCTGAAGTTGTCCATTCATTTAGATATTGCCTATGGACAGTCTAAATGTTCTTTGAAAATAATAAAATAAGTAAAACTAGTCATATTTCTAATTTTAAGAGGAGAAAAAAAATCTAAAAGAAATAGACACAATGCCTTTTCCTTGAAGTTCTATTCTTGTTCTAGTTGCTTGGAAATTTGTGTTTAAAGGGAACAAACAGTATATGTAGCCCTCATGGCCAAGGATCCTTAGTTTCTTTCTTTTTTTCTTTTCTTTTCTTTTTTCTTTTTTTTGTATTTTAGGGAACAGTCTATAGGGTGTTCAAGGTCTCACTGTTAGAAAGGACTCATGGCGATTCTCCTGTTTACAGCCTCAAAAGAGGTGGGATTACAGGCACGTGGCACTACACCCATTCTCAATTACCATCTGAGCACGCCACTCCATGGGAGGGTGGGGGCGGGGCCCACACAGCAGGTCTGAGGATCAAATCCCCAGCCCCTGACCCTGGTTGCAGGTGCTTTAATTCACTGAGCTTTTTGGCTGGCCCTATCTTGCCACCTTACCTGGAAGGTTATCTCCATTTTATAGATTAAAATGCTGAGGCCAAGAATTTAATTGACTTTCCAAATTTATACAGTAAATAAATAGTAGATTTGGGTTTCAAATCCAGGCAATGGCTCCACAGTCTATGTTCTTAACCCTGACTGTCTTTTTGCTTGGTCCCAGTGCCATTTACTAGGAGAGAGAATATAGTTGGCATCTCTTGGATTTCATGGATTTTAGGGCAGGTGGAACTAGACTGTGTGGGACAACAAGAACTTCAGGGCCCATTTCAGTGCTGGTAGGATTTGTGGGAAGGAGTTTGGACTGATAACTCCAAATCTACCACACTATTCAGTGAAAATGCTCGTACTCTCTAAGCGAAGTTATGCACAGGGTAGCAATATAGGATTGAAGGTCATTAAAGTTGGTGAAGCAGGGAGGATTTTCCTGGACCTGATTATTTTCACTGAGGCAACTCCATATGTGAATGGTTGTTTTGCTTTTTTCTAGAATTCTCTAGAGATGAAGATTTTAAATTCCCCACATAGCAATTCAACAAGATTCTTGGAATCAGGGAGTTCTTTTCTCAGTCCAACCTGAACCCCTCTAATAGCAGCTGAAACTGATTTCTTTGTCTTGCTTTCAGGGTAAACTATACTACATAAAGGAACATATGAGCATACTCTGAAGTAATTCTCTTCCTTGGCCGAGTTCACACTGACTTAATTAGAAAATTTTATCAAAGGACTAATAACAAAAGCATAAAAATTCCTGGAATCAAGTGTCTGGAAAGAGTTTCATTAATATATATATATATATATATATATATATATATATATATGTAAGGAAAGCATTCTGAATCTGTGAAAACATTGGCTCTGTAACAGAAATTATCGGGAAGATAAAACCGAACTAAGAAACAGGCAAAATTTTTTGGTACATACTTCAGACCCTCACCCAATAAATGCTCTAATGCGTGAACCATTGGCCTATGCAGAAATTTTGATGCATTCAACACTTGGCTAATATAAAATTCCATTGAATGCATATAATATTCAACCATGGTGAATGACTGAAGCAAAAATAAAAGTCAAACAAGATATGCTCATTTTGTTCTAAATTATCCAAAGACATTTTCAGCTCACTCTCTCCATCTGACTTGCCCAGATTTTGCTGCTGATAATAGTCTTTACCATTTGAGTACTTCTCTCCTCTACCACAGCCAAATCATTAACTGGTGGTTTATCCACACACCCCCAACACACACACACACACACACACACACACACACACACACGAATGCTTCTTGGGCCCACTGTTTTTTTTCTGCTGTGGAATCTTAGCTTAGGCATCTTCTATTCCAAGCTTAATCAAATACAATGAAAAGCTGTATAGTCATTTGAGGCCTTTTCACATTTTGTAGTGATTTTGATTAGTCTTTATTTTCAACTTGATTAGGTGTTGAAACAACTAAATTAATAAATTAATAAAGCACACTTTTAGGTGTGCCTTTGAGGATATTTCTAGGTCTGATTGGCATACAGGCCAGCAAACTGAGACAGAAGACCCACAGTAAATGTAGGCATCACAATCTAAAATGCTGGGGACCTGGATGAAATGAAAGTAGCAGAAGAAGAAAGTCCTCCAGTAGGAGCTTTTTCCCTCGCTTTTCTTCCTGTAGCACATACTTGCTCAAAACAGGGATGGCACTCAGCTTGTGTACACAGAACTCACACTGTTTCTTATTACAGGCCTCTTGTTTTCTTTTACAACCAATGGAAGCTCCAGCCCAGTGGTCCTTCTGGCAGCTTAACTAGAAAAATCAATTTAATGACACTTTTCTACCTGTGGTTTCACTCTAGCTCTGCTGAGAGACTTGGTTTCCTTTCTTGTGAGTCTTGAGAATCTCACCCGTCTGTTGACTGATACTTACCAGACATGTTTCAAATGAGTGCGTTGTGATAGAATACCCTCTTGTATGTGAGATAAGAAAAGCCTTCAATCAGAGACAATCTCATAATATGCAAAGCAATCACTCCAGGTCCATTGCATTCCTTTCCTTCTAGAATCCAAACCTATTTCATTAGCACTAAATCCTTAGGTAACTATCCTACAGACCAAGTCAGAGGCTTTATTCATAGGTAAGGCCACCTAGGTATACTCCATACACATTTGGTTAATTCATTCAACAAATACTTACTGCACTCATGTGCCAGACACTGAGTTACTATGTGGTATTTTTGTATTCCTTCTTCCAGAATCTGGAGCAATTGCTGGAGATGGAACTAGAAATGTCAGGGGTACTAAGCAATGGATTACAGCCAAACTTTGAATAGACTCAGTGGTTCTGACCCTGTTCTCTTCTCAAAGATGTCCCCTAAAGTTATCTGGCATCAGTGGTTGCCTTCAGATATCTCATTCCTGGTCCCCTTATCTCTAGCTTCTCTGCTACTCAGCATACCTACTCAACATATCTCTCTTCTTCTGTCCCACTGAACTCCAATGGTCAGAGTTCCTCTTGCCCTCCATCCACTCACAAGGAAATCATAGTGAACTACCTAGCCTAAGTTCTCCTTTTCCAGGATGCTCTTTCTGTCTGTCTTTCTTTCAATCTTCTTTCTTTCTTTCTTTCTTTCTTTCTTTCTTTCTTTCTTTCTTTCTTCCTTCCTTCCTTCCTTCCTTCCTTCCTTCCTTCCTTTCTTTCTTTCTTTCTTTCTTTCTTTCTTTCTTTCTTTCTTTCTTTCTCTTTCTTCACAAAGTACATGCTTAAAGAGGAAGCATTTACCTCATCTGAGTGAATCTGCTATTAGTTGAATTGCAAACACTTTTGCTTGAGCTGGGAAGAGGGGCCTGAGATACCAGGTGATTTTTTGGCTGATAGAAACCTGAGACCTAAAGAATTGACAGCTTTTGTACCTACTTCCCTGAAAGGCAGTTTCAGTGTAGTGCACAGTGAAACAAGAAGGAACTGGGACTCAAATAACCTGGGTCATTTGCAAAGTGGATGCCTTGGATTAGTTTTAAATTTTAATCTCTTTGCAGCCCAAAGTTTTCTGTCATCAGTAGAGAAGCACTTTTCTTTAAGATCTTATAGGCTTAGTGGGACCACATTTGTCTTGACTTTCATATCCCCAGACACAGTGGGATGGTGTAAGAAGCTTTGGCTGTGCAGCTGGTGCCATCCTGTGTGTAGATGGTGGCTCCGAAAGACACACTCTCTCATAATGTAAGGCAGGATATTATAAATTAGACACTATTCGAGCAGCTGTGCAGAGTGGCATGCACAGAACACAGGATGTGGCTCAGGAATCATGGATTTCCGTCTCTGCTCTGTTCTTTCTGGGACTGACCTTGTCAAAGCATTTCTCTTCTGTGTTTCAGATGGCTCATTTGGGGTAGCAGTATCCCAAACTCTTAGGTTATCCTTCAAGCTCTTAGATTCTGGGATTCCTTGGACTTTGCACTTAATCCAGTCTTTATGACTCTGGTTTCACCAGAAAGTCTTTGTGAGGAACAAGGCCCAGCTGTGTAGTGCATGAATGAGAAACCTCAAGTCAAACCTAGGGCACAGAAGAAGGCTGAGCGCAGCCTGCCACTAGGGCACATGATTTTTAGTTTTTTCTGGGTTTAGAAAAAAGAAAAAAACAGCTGATACACAATGTATCAGTGTAGAAACATGGGAAATGATGGGCTCCACATAGACTGAAGAGGGCACACCTCACCTACAGGTACCCACGTTGGTATATTTCAAGCACTGTGCCTGTCATACAAAATGAATCTTTGGGCAAGGTTATACTCCATGACAATAAATTTAAGACCAAACACCACCCCCATAATCAGATAAAATGCCTTTTTTGAAGACAACCCACTGGAATGTCACCAGCCAAAAAAATTTTCTCTTAGAAAAATAACAGGGGTCCCTTTTAATCAGATATTTCCCCCTGACATCAAAAGCAGGGAGACAAATACAACAGAATGGACACAAAGGAGCTGATCACCACCAGGCTCCAAGTATTGATCCTGATGTTGATTCTGCTGCTGAATGGAAAGCACTGGGTGCAATGCAAACAATGCTCAACTGCCTACTGGACTGTGTAGACAGGGAGCTAAGGAGAGTCACAGTGGGCAGGGCCTCTACAGATGAGAGAACAGCAGGCAAGAAATGAGACTTCTTGCTAAGCCCCATTAACATTTTAATAGAGCTTAAGACAATGGTCCTCTTTGAAACTACTTTATTCATAACTGATCAATTGTCATTAGATATAGTTACACTCCATGGCATCTTACTAGAGGGAGCTTTTGAACGACTCCCCAGCAGTCATAGAACATTCCCAACAAATGATGTCATAACAGGCTGTTATAATCCATAACATGTAGATAGCATTAAAGCAATGTGTATGACTTTTTGATACTAAAACACCTAACTTTATTATGAAATTTGCCATAAAACCTGCTATAATGTGTTTAATAATATTAAAGTATTTAATCTTTAATATTGAAGTCACGCTGTCCAGTGAAGCTTGTGACTTCTATGACAGATGAGAATTGCCAAATCTATCAGTTTGACTTTTAAACACTTCCAGAAGATATTTCACCTTTTTTCTGTCCTCTTCTTCTTCTTCACTCTTTTTTGCTATGAAAAAACAGATGTTCTAAAGCTACATGTAACTGAAAACCAGCAATATAGGTTCAAAAGCTGAAATCTAATATTTACAAGAAGCTGATCCAGTGAGAAATGGCTCCACAGTGACCCTGGTCATGAAGCAGGATCCTGTGTGGTCTTTGGTGCTAGCACAGGAGATTGCCATTCATCAGGATGCTGTGAATTACAGTCCTTGATCTGGGCCTTTCCTGACAGCAGCCACTCTCCACTCTCTTGATGCAAAAGGCAAAATAAGTATAAAGTCCACCTTCACTGCACTGGCTTTATGTTTGTCATGTAAGATGGTTTTGTGATTTATATGGATTCTGTATTTGTGTAAAATTTGGAGATTTGGCTGTTGGTTTTACTTTTACTCTATCACTGTAGCAAACATTACATTTCCTTAAAATATCTTCAAATAGGAATCATTGTTATAACTACATATTTCCAGTTTTTAAATAAGATTTAAAGATACTTATATACAGGCCAATGGAAAAATAAGACAAAAACTGATCTTCCCTAAAGAACTCCTACAATTCAGATTATGGAAAGCATTTGAATAATATAAGGTACCAAAATTCTTACTTCAGGCTTCTGAGGAGAGTTTTGATACAAACATGCTATGTATATTCAATTAGTTACACATTAATTCTATATAATAAAATTCTCTCTCAAAATTTGAGCATTCTTTACATAGGGTAGGCATATGGATGATTTCTTTTGGCATACTTTTTTAATTTAGTAATTTTTAAAAGAATCTCTTCAATTCCATTACCAATCATCCTCATGTGCACTTACTAGGTACAGAATAGAAGACTATGTCTATTTGAAAGTTATAAACAAATGCTGTCCCAATTCTCTCAAAACTTTCTCAGAGAAGTGGCTTCTGATTTTGTGTTAGACAGCTTTCCCATTGCTGGCACACAATACCTGACTCCCACAACTCACAAGAGAAGCTTCATTTAGCTTATAGTTTAAGAGGATTCAGCCCATGTCGGAAAGCTCTGAGGCAGGGTCACTTGGCCATAGGGCCTAGCAGAACAAAGCATCCTATCTTATAATGGTAGTGCTATTTCATGTGCTCCATAAAGCAGAATAGGAGGGCAGAACCAGAGAGGAAATGAGGAGACAGTCACAAATCCATAACTCACACAGACACACCCTATGTGGAGTCCACCAATGCCCTGGGTTGCTCCTAAGCCAATCAAGTTGGGCCATTAAGCTGTCACAGGATCCCAGCAAGAATTTTCTTCAAGTATCAGACTCTAGCTTGGACCTCCCTGGCCCTCATGGCCCTATGGATTTTTTTTACTATTTCTGTGACCTTTATCCATTCGCTGTCTAGTTTCTTTCCCGAGCTTGCATTCCCATGTAAAAATCTCTCAATCTCTTCCACAACCTTACCTGGACCTGATCCCTTGTCTTCTCTTTTCCAAGAGAAAAAGTTAACATAATTGAGCTTTTGCAGAAAATGTGGTATTTAAAATGCTCAATTTGTTTCAGTAATTTATTTTCAGGTATAGAGAAGGCATAAAAGTCAGCAAGCTAAAGCTGATTGCTTCTGGATTCTCTCTGGGCAGCTTTCCTCATTGGAGAAAGAAAGTTTGGACCTACCACTAGGATGCATATGAATGGATAAGCATCTGAAAACCCACAGCCTTGTGACAAAGCAGGACAGGATAAGGGAGCGAGTGAAGAGATTTTCTGCTATATTTAACAATGAATTACTCAGAGATTCTTGTCTTGAAGGAACTGATAGTTTAGAAGACAGAACACTATTCAGTATCAAATTTGGTGATTACTTACAGTGAATGTGTAGCCTAATTTTCTTGGAAATATCTTGGTCTTTTGTTCCAGAATACTTATTGCTTTTCAAAATCCCTAATTGAACAATAAATGATATGGCACCAGATGTGAGCATAAAAGAAGAGAGAGAGAGAGACTCCCAGGTTTCCCTGGCTCTGACTGTGGCTCTGAACAAGTACAATAACAACATCGTTGATGGTTCCTAGAATAATCTCAGTGCTTTACAGATATGATCTCAGTGTTTCTTCCTTCTCTGACTCTGGAAAGCACAGAATAGCTTTCAGTCACAAATGTAAATATCCTCTACATTTTCCCCTATACTTGACTTCAAACAAGCAACAAATCATTTTTTAACATAGAAGATTCAATTCACAGTCCAGAGTCAGCCAGTGTATCAGCTGTGCTCTCTGTCCTACTCGTGGATACCTCCGCCCATAAGGTCTGGATGTCAGAGGAAGCCCTTCCACCTCTTGTCTCCTGCTCCAGGAGTCAAAGCATGACCTTTTTTCTAAGGGGGGAAGCAAATTGGTGTCAAAGGAGACCTGATGCTAGTAGACTACAAGGTGAGAAAATGGATATCCAGGGAAAGAAGAAATACAGCACATCAGAAGAATCAGGAGCTGCACTTTGGAAGGCCCAGTTCTCTCTGACTCAATCTTGGAGTGCTTTGTCCTTGCTGTTTTTCCTTCTGTCACCAGAGAAGGGGAATGTATAGTCCCTAGGAGGCTGGACAAGAGCTATGTGCTTCTTTCCTGGGGAGGTTAGGAGGTCAATATATGCAACATCCAGGCTTCAGCCTCAAATGCCCCAGGCACTGTGGTCTGACTGCTCTCTCTCTCTCTCTCTCTCTCTCTCTCTCTCTCTCTCTCTCTCTCTCTCTCTCT
>NW_004524654.1:3022401-3048942 GCF_000260255.1 Octodon degus
GAGTGAGAAGGAGAGAGGAAGGAGGAAGGAAGGAGAGAAGGAAAGAAGGAAGAAAGGAAGGAAGGAAAGAAGGAACGAAGAGATGAAGGCAAGGAGGGAGAGAGGGAAAAAGGAAGGGTGGATGAGTGTGGTGGTTGAAATACTGTGTCAAGTTAGCTGGATCAGTTCCCCATGCCCTGGGGCATGGGGGGCCCCACTCTACGGGGTAGGGAGGGCACAACCTGGGGAATGGAGGGGCCTGCCTTAGGGTGGCAGAGTGAATCAGCACAAAATGGATATATAAAGGGGTTGAGGAAGGCTTCTGCGTGCCTTGTGATCCCAAGCTTCCCAGCACCACTTCCTTGGAAGAGCTTGATCAGTACAGCTGTGATGCTTCAGAGAAGCTCAGATCTTCACAGCAGCTGCTTCCACTTTCTTGAAGAAGATCCAGTCTTCACATTCAGAGTAGGAGGGAGAGAGAGAGGCTTTATGGACACCACACCCGCTGCCCCTCCTCTCTTCTTTGTTGTTTTCTACCACCATGAACTGCTGTCGTTTGCCTTGGAGCCAGTGGAGTATGGACCGAAACCTCCACTAACTGTGAGCTAAATAAACCTTTCCCTCCTTCATTTTGAGTGTCGGGTATTTGTCCCAGCACTGAGTGAACAGTAACTGAGACAATGAGACTCAAGATAGTTTCAATTTACCTACTTCTCCACTCATCTCGTGTGAGGTTTTTCATAATTTTTAATTTACTCAAGGGCTTTTTTCTGAAACCAATTTTTGTGCCTACAAATTCAGTGTGCTTTATTTTAACCAGGTGAATATTCAAAGTTTAAAAAGGTGATACTATGGAAGGTGAGATTGTTACCTATCTTGGGCTCGCAGCCCCTCATGGATACAAATTCCTTTGTTTTCTAAGTTCAGCGAGGTGAAACTGAGAAGGGGCTGGATGCTGCGAGTATAGTAGTGGACAGTGGGCAGGTCACTGTTTTCAAACTGCAGGCATCTTCCCAGTAGTAGAAATTTACCTAGTTAACTAAGTGTGTCTTCCTGGAGCTCAGAAATGGAGCTTTCTATGAGGCACACTAAAGCCAGGAGTGTACGGATGTAGGTTATGCCACAAGCAATGGGGCAAATGTGGAGGGTCAGGTTAAATTTGGTTTACCTCCACCTAGAAAGCCGACCACTAGACTGACCCAAGGGAAAGCACACTCAGGGAAAGGGTCAGGGAGGGTAAAGAGGGGGAACATACAGCAGACAAGTCACCATCAGGTCTACCTGTGCACTAAACAAGACCTGAGGCACTGCACACCTGAACACACAGGTGGTGCTCCAGTGAGCAAAGATATGTCCTGCACTCGGTGGCTCAGCTTCTGTGTCACACATTTTTATTCTTTTCACCAAAGTGATTCATGAAATTGGATTATTATTGCTTTATAGGACTTTTTCAGATGAGAAAGCCCACAAACCAGAGAAAATCCTATCAGACCTGTGTGCTGAAATTTCTGCATTATAAGATTTTGTCACCAGATCTAGAAGCTAGAAATAGAACCTACCACAGGCAAAACTGTAAATCCAACAAAATGTGCCTTCCCAGTCATCACCTGGCCCTTCCTTCACCCTTTCTCTTCCCATGGCCTCATTTTCCTGACCATCCTGATCCCTACAGACTAAGGAATGAGGCTTCCACAGACCATGTTGGAGAGCAGGGCAGGTTCCCTTTGGGCTCAGAACTTGGGAGTATAAATGTAAGCCTTATTTCTTTTGCTTTAATTTTAAAATTTATTTATCCATTTATTTATTTATCGTTATTTGGTACAGGGTCTCACTACCCAACTCAGTCTCCTGGTGATCCTCCCCGTTTTCAGGCTCCCTGGCACTGGGATTATAGGTATGTGCCACTATACCTGGTTTCAGTGGCTGGCATAGTGTGTCCAGGGTTCAAGGGCCAGTATGGTATGCAGTACCTGGGATCAAACCTGGGTCCTTGCAATTACCAGGGAGGTGCTTAGACCACTGAGCTATCTCCCCAGCCTATAAGCCGTATGTCTAACAATGAAAAAGTACTTCTTTCTGTAGAGAAGATATTACCAAAAATGAGGGGCAAGGAAGTCCACATAGCCATTAAAAAATTATTCAACATTCATTCATTCCATTAATGGCTATGACATTTCTGAGACCACTGGCTAAAGGCAAAGTAATAGGGAGATGGAGGTTTCAACTAGAAATAAAGGGTGAATTCCTTGTTGGCATCATAAGCTTATTTTCTAAGGAACTTGTTTCCTCCTCCTCCTTCTGCTCCTCTTCCTCCTCCTCCTCCTCCTTCTCTTCCACCTCCTCCTCCTCCTCCTTCTTTGCCATTTCCTCTCCTTCTCCTTTTACTTCTCCTTCTTCATCCTCCCCTTCTTTTTCCAGACTCTCACTTCCTACCCCTATATCATGGATCTGGCTGCCCTAACAGGCAAAGAGAGTTACAATGGAAGATTTTCGCTCCATTCTTCACAACCCAAAGTAGCGTATTGTGTGATAATCAAGATGGGGAATGCGGGCACAGGCCCAAATTAAAGGGCGAGGGTCTCCCTAGCACCTGTGTCTCTTGCTGACAATATATAGGGATGCAACTGTTCACAGGATAGGGACAGCAGATATGACTTGCAGTGCAAACACATCTGGCCCCACTTCTACGTGTGAGCTTTCTCCATTGTACCCTGCTCTGACCAAAGAGCTTGGTTCGTGTTCATTGGTTGCAGAAAGCCAGCTCACGGCTCACTGAGCCCATGCATGCATACTGTACCCAGCGGACGCTTTGAACGCACCCAGTGGGTTTCAGGGCCCAGCCCTTCTCAAGTAGAGCTGTGGGCTGGCTTTTCTACAATTCATGTTGCTGCCCTAAAATTTTCTCCTTTTGGCATTGCTAAGGGGGAGAGGTGTTGAAAGAAAGCCAGACCAGATGGAAAGGGATTTCATTACTTTGTAAGGGCCCGAATGGCATTTCTTTTTAATACGACATGAGAATTTTAGCATGTTTAAAAATTTCCCTGCCCTAATTATAAGAATCATTTTTATTAAAGGCACACACACCTCCCTTGTAGCTGGGGAAGTTTTGGCTCTGAAGTGGGCTGCTGCATGACAATTCCATCCTGGGCACTGTTTAGCTCTGTTAGTAACTGGCTTAGCACTTGCCATTTTCCCTTCCTGGGTAATGACAGAGATGCTAACACAATAGCAAAGCTGTTAATCCCAAACATGTTACTAATAAGGCAAGCTGCCTCATTCGAGGTTACAGAAAGGACTGGGAGACGTATGTGGAAATGCTAATATGCAAGCTTGTACTGTGTCTTTCATACCCACATTTGAGGATAATGAGGAATGTCCTGCTTTTCTCAAAATGTCACCACACTTAAACAACTCAGAGCTCCCATACTAATTGCATGCCATCAACTGATGTTTGGTATTTAGGAGACTGTGAAGGTGAACAGTAAATGTGGATATATTCCCTTCTTTGATAGCACTGGCAACATTCTTGGCAGATTCAACTTTCTTCATGATTTTTGACATACTTCTCTATGGGATTTATTGACCTTTTGGACAGGTGGAAGATTCCCTATTGTTTGTTTTTTAGCATGAAAAGAAAATCAATAAATGTGTGAGTGAAAGCAAATCCATTCCAAAGTGGGCTATAGTTTCAGAAAAGATGAAAGCCAGAGAGGACAGATATTGTATGATTTGAGCCAAGTGTGGTTTTTGAAGCATGATGTGATCAAGGTCAATAAGTCCAAAGAGCAGAAGAAAGGAGGGAAGTCATGGAAACTGGTTCCCTCTGTTCACACCAAACAGGTGCAGGCAGCTATGCAGAAACCACACAAATGAACTGCTGTTTTGATTTGGAAATAAAACTTGTACTTTAGACAACTGATTAAATATTTGTGTAGCCTCTGCCCTGCCTAAGACTCTCCTTGTTAGGTGGGCTGGACATGCTTAAAATTTGGTGGCGTTCACATGATGGGCTTGGTAGTGACAGGAAGCATGGCTATTAGCCAAAGCAATACATCTTGCTTGACATGTAAGGCATTTCTGGAAATCTGTAAATCATTCTTGTTTTTATCCATACATCACAATAATGCTAAGAGCTTTAAGATACTGTGGTTTCCTCAGCTTTATTTCTGGAGATTCTGCTTAATTGGTTTTAACTATATATTAAAGATATATTAAACTATGATCTACAAAAGAAAAACCTGCAAACTGTCTCTTTCAAGGCTTCCCAGGTGATTTGGACATGAGGTAATAATATAATTTTTTACCTTTTATTTTATAAAATAAAAATGAACTATCACCTACTAATATTCTCCTCTGAGGCTGCACTGAAAAAAAATCTCATAAATCAGTTGATACATTGTGTACTGGACCCTCAGTATGGCGGTGTTGAGGCAGGAACTCATGTGAGGCCTTCCATCACTGAGGAGTGCATGCAGAAGGAATAGGATAATTCTGAGGGTGCCCCAAATTAGTTCTTGGAAGAAGTTGTTACAGAAGAAGTAAGCCTGGCCCTTCCACTTCTGCTTTTCTGTCTGGCAATGTCATCTCCTTTTTACTCACACTCTCCTGCCATGATACAATCTTTCAAGATGGGATGCAGCCCAGAAGGCCCTCATCAGTGCTGAGCTAACAAGAACCAGACCTTGCACCTCAGAACTGTGCACTAAACAAACTCTTTTCTTTATAAAGTGACCCAGCCTCAGGCTTCCCATTACAATAGCAAATAACTAATACAGGTAGATAGTTTATGAACAACATAGCTTTATCTTTCAGTGTTGGAAGTTGAGAGCTCCAAAGTCAAGCTATTGAAGATTTGATATCTAAAGAGGGCCTATTAATAGAGTCTGTCTTTACATGGTGGGAGGGGCAAATAGACTTCCTGAACCTCATTTGTAAGGGTACTAATCTCATTCAGCTAATCCCACAGATTAAGCTCTGCTCTTATAGCTTAATCATTTCCTGAAAGTTCCACCTTTTAATCCTGTCCCATTGGGGATTGGACTTCAGTATCTGAATTCAGATCATAACATCTGACATCAACATTATTTCCTCAGGGAAATAAATGAAAGAAATCTCACTTCTCTTTGTAAAATTGCACTGTCACACCTGCATCATGGCAGCATTGTTCCCAACAGTCAAATGGAGGAATCAGCCCACTAACTGCTGAGTAGGCCAACAAAATTGTTGTATATGCATAAAATACAGTATTATTCTACCCAATATTATATAATACCAATGAAGATAAAAACTAAATCACTCACAGAAGTCCATTTTTTTCAGGTATTTATTTGCCTCTTGTACTTCTTCCTCTAAGAAGTGTGTATTCATCTCAGATGCCCATTTTTGGATTGGGTCTTTAAGTTTTGGGGCCCTAATATTTTTTAGTTCTTTATATATTCTAGATAGAAGATTTTTGTCTGAGTGATTATTGGTTAAGATTTTTTTTCCCAATTTGTGGGTTGTCTTTTTGTACTGTGGGTGATTTATTTTGATGTGCAGAAAATTCCCAAAAAGAGGAGGTCCCACTTGTTAATTCTTTCCAATATTTCCTGTGCAGTTTGATTTTTGTTCACGAACTTTTTGCCTACTCCTATATCTTCAAGATTTTAACTTACTTTCTCTTCTAGGAGATTGAGTGTTTCTATTTTAATGCTTATGTCTTTAATCCATTTTGACTTTAGTTTAGTGAATAGCTATAGATCCAGGTCTAGTTATAGTTTTAAGCATGTTGACAGCCAGTTTATCCAACACCATTTGCTAAAGAAGCTATCTTTCTTCCAGTGAACATGTTTGAGCCTTTGTCAAAAATAAGATGGCTGAGTATGTTTTCAGTTCTATCTGCATCTTCTAATCTGTTCTGTTGATCCTTGGATCTATTTTTTTGGCCAGTAACATGTTGATTTTATCACTGTAGCTTTCTAGTATAATTTCAATTCAGGAATTGTAATGCCTCCTGCCTTGCCTTTGTTGCCAAGGATTGCCTTTGCTATTCTAGATCTTTTGTGGTTCCAAATAAATTTTAGAAATGTTTTCTCAAGAGCTGTGGGGTATGTTGGTGGTATTTTGATAGGGAGTGCATTAAATCTGTATAATAATTTTGAGAGTATGTTCATTTTCACAGTGTTTGTTCTTCTTGTCCAGGAGCAAGGAATATATTTCCATTTTCTGAAATCCTTTTTGATATCTTTTTCAGAGTGCTGTAATTTTCATTATAAAGATTTTTTTCTTCCTTAGTTAGATTAATTACTAGGTATTTCATTTTTGGATGCTATTGTGAAGGTTAATGTTTCTCTAGTTTCTCTCTGAGTGTGTTTGTTATCTATGTAGAGGAATGCTATGTATGGATTTTTGGGTATTGACTTTGTATCTTGCTACTCTGCTGAATTTGTGTATTGATTCTAGGAGCCTCTTGGTGGAGTTTTTGGGTCTTCTAAGTAGAGTATCAGGCCATCTGCAAATAATGGTAGCTTAACTTCTTCTTTACCTACTCTTATTCCTTTTATTTCTCTCTCTTGTCTAATGGCTCTAGCTTTTGATTTCAGAATTATATTGAATAGGAGTGGTGATAGAGAATGCCCTTGTCTTGTACCAGATTTGAGAGTAAAAGCTTTCAGTTTTTCCACATTTAGAATTGTTTGCTGCTGGATTGTCATATATGGCTTTTTTCAGATTGAGGTAGAGACCATCTATTCCCTAGTTTTTTATAGGGATTTGATCATGAATGAGTGTTGAACTTTTTCAAAAGCCTTTCCTGCATCAATTGAGATGGTCTTGTGGTTTTTGGCTTTGGCTCTATTGATATAGTGTAATGCATTTATAGATTTGCATATGTTGAACCTTCCTTGCTTTCATGGGATGAATCCTACCTAGTCATGGTTTATAGTCTTCTTAATAATTTGCTGTATACTTTTTACTAGGATTTTATTGGGACATTTTCTAAAATAGACCACATATCAGTCTATAGGTCATGCTTAAGTATATGCAAGAAAACAGAAATTATCCCATGCATATTATCTGATCACAGTGCAATGAAACTGGAGACTAATGACAAAAGAAAACACAATAACCCATAAACATATGGAAATTAAACAATGCCCTCTTCAGCAACCAATGGTTTATGGATGAAATTTAAGGACAAATGAAACAATAACTACAATCCAATGAAAATTCAAGGCACAACTTACTGGAATTTGTGGGATGCAATGAAAGCAATTCTTAGAGGGAAAGTTATAGCTGTGAACTCACACATTAGGCAAACAGAATGAGAACAAATAAATACCCTAATGCTACACCTCAAGCTTCTATTAAAAGAAGAGCAAACCAAGCCCAAAGCCTAAATGGGAGGAAATAATAAAGATTAGAGCATAAATTAATGCAATTGAGACAAAGCAAACAATACAAAGAATTGATGAGTCCAAAAGCTGGTTCTTTGAAAGATTAAATAAAATTGATAAATGCCTAGCTAATCTCATCAAAAAGAGGAAAGAAAAAACTCAAATTCAAGAAATAAGGAATGAAATGGGTGAACTCTCTATAAAGGAAATTCAGAAGATCATCAATAGCTACTTTGAGATCTTACTCTCCCAGATTTGAAGATGCAGAAGACATGGGCAGATCCCTAGATAGGTACAAATTAACAAACCTCAGTTGAAGAAATATAAAAACTCTGAATAACCCAATTTCAACCCGTGAAATTGAAATTGTAATTAGAAAATTACTGACAAAGAAAAACCAGGGTCTATATGGATTTATAGTTGAATTCTATAAGAAATTTAGAGAAGATTTAATCCTCAAACTCTTTAATAAAATTGAAAAAGAAAGAGTTCTCCTGAAATCATTCCTGGAGGCAAGTATTATACTGATACCAAAAGCAGAGAAAGATTCATCAAAAAAAGAGAACTACAGGCCAACCTCCCTCATGAACATAGAAGCAAAACTCCTTAAAAGCCAAAATTTTGCACAAGTCCACTTATTAGTGGTCTCTAGAATAGTTAAATGCATAAAGTTGGAGACAATGGTGGCTGCTAGAGGATGATACAAGAGAAAAACAGAAAATTTGTGTTTAATTGTTGCAGAGGTTTGATTTGGAATGAAAAAATACTTCTGAAGATCAGTAATGAGCCGGGGAGATGGCTCAGTGGAATAAGCACTTCCCTGGCAAGCGCAAGGGCCTGAGTTCAATCCCCGGTTCTGAAAAAAAAAAAAAAAAAAATGAAGATCAGTAATAATGATGGTCATACAATAATATTAATATATTTAATACAATTAAAATTTATACTTATGAATGAGTAAAATGGCAAATTTATGTTTCATACATTTAACACCACTTTAAAAATACGACATTGTCGGGCAGCAAGATAGCTCAGTGGACTAAAGTGCCTGCTTAGGCAAGCTTAGGCAAGCTCTGCAACTGCAGATCAATCCCTGCACCACATTCCATGCCAGCCCTGCCTCCAGAGCAGGCTGAGCTGGCCAGAGTTCAGGAATAGTGGTGTATGCCTGTAATCCCAGTGCTGGGGAGGTTGAAAGCAGTAGGAATACCATGAGTCCAACCTCGTAGTGAGACTCTGTAACAACCAAATACAATAATAATAATAATAATAATAATAATAATAATAATAATACACTGTCTTTATTTTTCTCATTGTGTTGTGTAGACCAGTATTTGAAAGTGATTACTTAGAGTGCAGTCATCTCCTGTGGCTAACAGGAAGCAAAGTCTGTGGGTACAGCCCTGTGGGCCAAATCCAGTTGTCCAGGAGCAGCTCACAATCAGAAAACCTCTAACTTGCCTGAAGCAAGGCTGTAAGAGCTCTGGCCAGCCTTTGTGATGGAACTTCATTCCCATATTATAATAAAAGCATTAGCCACTTCCTTGGTGGAACTAAATAATTCCCTCAAACTTAGAATCCCCAATCAGGGCTCAATTTATATTCCAGTGTTTGGTATTTTTATGAACAGAGATGTCTGGAAGACAATATACCAAGAAAGATTTGAGAAGCCAGAGATTCACTCCTGGATTAATCAGAATGGGTAAGAGCAGAGGGTGGCATTTGATCTTTTCTTCACAAAGCAGTAGAGCACAATAGAAAAGACTTGCACAGAGGTTAAAAGGAAAGCGATTCAGTACCCACAGGAAGCCATTTACAGAAAGACATCCTCTGGGACAGAGTTGCTTGGGAAGTATTACCAAAGTACATGAAAGCAGTACTATTATTTACTACAGTAGTTACTTCTTGTGAAAATACATGCACTGTGTGTGTGTGTGTGTGTGTGTATGTGTGTGCATGCACATGTATGTGCACACAGATACATAGAGATTTATGATAATTATTTAGTGAGTTTTAAAGTTGCACATTAATATGTTCTTAGCAAGACAGAGACTGATAGTCTTCTGGCCGTCTGTGTGTCTGGAATTTATAATCATGGAATTTTTGTACTACATTAAGAATCTCTGTGGATGATAACAGAGCACTAAAATAGCCAGCGTTGCATTGGTGTTTCTCACTCTCCACATTTGTTTAATTCTTTTGCCAGAAACACATACTTAACTTGTCTTGGTCGATTTTGGGGGCTGTGTCTTTCAAATGGAAAAACTCTGCTCAAGCATTCCAATTTTATCAAGTAGCAAAAACACTTAGGCTGTTGGCCAGAATTTGCATGTTTGTGAACTGCATTCCTCTCTCAGATATTGCAGGGCTGGAGACTAATAACAATTTTCCCAAATGTTGTTGGATCTATAACTCTGGCAGGAGGTCAGTTCACTTAGCCACTTCCATCAAAGCAATAATTATTGACATAAAATCTTAGAAATCATCATGAATAGAGGTAATGCACTTCTAGTTGAATTGACCTTTTTAGCTCAATAAACATTTGTTAAGTACCTACTATGTGTAATGGTCTATAATTTCTTGCCTTTTTCTAGTACTTCAGAACAGTAAAAACTACATTCATTATCTCATTTGACTATGGCAGAACCTGGTAAGGAAGATACGCTGGTTAATATATAAGAAAATGGACACTTGAAGAGATTAAATGCCTTGCTCAAGATCTCCAAGAAAGTAAGTAATGTAGTCATCAATAAAATCCAGGTCTCCTCAAGCTCATTTTACTCTCTGTGCTGTCCTTCACTATCATTCCTCTTTATCACCATTCATTGCTGAGGACTATATTCAACGTCCCTGTGTTCATTTTCTGAATACTTTTCTGTGCTGATAAATATGGGTTTTTTTTCTTTTTTTTTTTTTCTTTTTGCTTTGAAAAGTTTTAAAGTGTCATTAGGCAACATGCCACACTTCCTCTGGTCTTCATGAGCTCAGCTACAGTGGCTTCTAACATTTGCTATTCCATGTTCTTGTTTTCCATATCACCAATGTCAGCTGTGTGTACCTCTTTTTTCCAGGAGAAGTAAATGGAACGCTTCCCTCTGTACCAGTGTGTGTAGTGTGACAAACAGAGAAATCTGACCTCCAACATTAGACATGAGATTGTGGACAGAGCATTATACTATCACTGGCTTTAGTCCCCCAAAACAGGAACTGTAAAGGCTTTTTTGACCCCTGGGGAAGGATAAGGTTAGCAAAAATATGTTTTAAAAAACCCTGAAATTAATTAAACTCTAAATTAATGCAAATATTGACAAGTCTTTTTAGAATTCCTGGTAACATTAAATGCATGTATACATGGAGAACAAAACCATGGCAACGTTAAAAAGAACAGCGGTTGCCAAGAGTTCATGGTGGGAACAAGGTAGGTAGAGCTCAGATAATTTTTAAGGCAGTTTGGAAGCATTCTACATAACATGGTAAAGATGGGTGCATATCATTGTACTTTGTATAAACCCATAGAATATACAGCACCAAGAATGAACCCTACATTATGGATGACAAGTGATTATGCTGTGTCAGTGCAGAATTTTCAATCGTCATGAAGGTACTACGGGGGGGCATGATAAAATGAGAGGAGGGACTGATAAATGGACAAAGATATTCATGTTTGAAAGTAGAGGCATATGACAGATCTTTGTTTCAACTCCCTATTTTATGGTGAACCAAAAACTGCTTTAAAAAATAAAATCCAATACTATTATGGACTACTGGACTCTTTTAGAATATTTTGCTGAGTTAACACACCTATAATATTCAAATGATGGAACTAAACAAAAAAAGGGATACAGATGAATGTCCATTTTGTATCTGTGTATTCAAGATGGTTAGAATAGATGTATAGTTACATTCTCTTAATGAATAGAGGGATTTGTTCTAATAGTATTTGTAAATAGGATATCATGTCTGCATCTTGTACACCAAATAACCACTAGGAAGAGAGAACGCAATGTGTTAATTATTGAAACTGTCCTACCAATTTGATTTGAAACTGTCTCATTGCTATTTGTTTCTCAATAAAATTATGGAAAAAATAAATAAATTTCATCTGTGATCCAAAAATAAATAAATAAAAAATAAAAAATAAAATCATGCAAGAATAAATAATACTAAGTGTTAAGAAAAATTACTAAAAAAATTCTATACTCCAATCCCAACTTCCTACTCACTAAAATGCAAGTGATAGTTTTAATGATTGTGACTAGAAAACCATCTGTTACCCTCTTCTTACTCAAGATCTTATTTAAAGCCTTCTGCATTAAAATGACTAATTTTTTTTCCTATAAGTCTCTTACTAATCAGAAAGAAAAATGCTCTACCTGCAATTGCCACTTTTTAGGAACAAAAATGTTACCAATTTATACCTACAAAAGATTCTACTTCCCTCCAACATACTCTGTAAATGATTAGGAATGGTGGACCTATTTGTTCATAAAAATGACACCGTGATACTTGAGATCAACACCTCTCAAGCCGCAGGTTCTACATCTAATTTCTTTTGCTCTTCTTCAAAGTCCTCTTTGTTCTCTAACATTAAAGAATTATCCCAAGTGTCTTATTGAAAGAAGTTTTTGGGACTTGAAATAATAAAGCACTCAGTGCATTGTGCCCTATCTCTTCTTCTGTAACACTATCAGACTCACACTGATACCTATTGCTCAGAAGTGACACAGGGATGTAACCTGAATTATATCAAGCTGAATATTCCAAAGTTTCTACTATTCAGCTCAGGACAGATCTAAATCTCAAGAAGAAAACTCTTCAATGGACAGGGTTTTCCTTGGATTAAAAATCATGTGAAATTTTGACCCTGTGCTTCCTCTCCACTTTTCTCCCTTCTTTTCATAGCTTTGTTTGGAAAATGCACTTCTTTTGCTGCAGGGCTCCAGACTGATGAGATTTGTTTGTGATATTTGTACTATGAGCAGGTTAATTATCTGCAACCTTACTGCACTTGTCTTTGTGAATGTCCATTGGTAATAGGACCACTGCTTTCTCTTTGCTCATTGAACCATGACATAAAAGTCGTTCAATAACTTATCCCTTCTGGTGACTTCCATACAAAGAATTCTCTCAAGAAGAAAATTTCTAAACAATAACTCCCTCAAAAAAAATCAAGAGTTTATTATTTGACCCCTGAATCAAATATTCAAGATTGTGTAACACTAAGAAAGACAGTATAACCAAGTGTGTCTGCCTTCAATTTGTCTCCTGAAGAACAGAATGGCCTAAAATATAATGGGCAAGACCCACACTCCACTGGTTGTGCCTTTACTTAAGTTTGCCCCTTCTATTTCACTGGGGAATAAGAAGAACACAATCATGTTGATTTTCTATGATATTCTTGTTTGAGATCCTTGCATTTATGGAGGCTGATGTTTCCAGGCTTGGGAAAACTATAAATGACTTCAAATTGGGATTAATAAGATTATAAGTAAATGATCATCTATGCTGTTGTATTATTCCACCCAGAAAGTTGACCACAATGACTTTGTCATCGGTATTCTAGAGCTGTGAGTCTCAGAGATTATGAGATCACAAGTAGGACTATGTCATGAGAACCTAGAGATAGATTCTGTCTCTAATGTAGATCAGGTCATTGCTTAGAGCTTCAGGACTTCCCACTACATCAGATTCATGATCTGAAAACCTGCTGAGTTTTAAGATTCTTGAGTCAGGATGTATTTCTGAGATAAAAAGCACACATTAAAGTCATGTTTCAGAAAAATTTTATGGAAAGTAAGTTCCTCTGGTGCTTTAGACATGTTATAGAGTGACTGTATATGTTGCTTTGTCATGGACGCTTGAGGTTTGTACCCACTAGGTGATGCAGTAGTGCTTCTCCTTTCAATACTAAAAATTGTTCCAGTTTGGTTAAGGAATATTGTGGTTACCTTAGATGTATGACATTATTTTCCAAAAGGAATTAGTCCACTAACCTGCATAGTGTTGACCAGGGGAAGTATGTGTCCGTGTAAGAATAGCCATAAGTGAATCCTGTTCTGCTAGACATCTCAGGATTCAAAATGGAAAAGAGAGAAAATTCTTGCCTAGTTGCTTAGACTCCAGTACTTGAAGACTTAAGAGAATATGTGTCAAGTGTTTGTGAGGAAAAATTTTCTCAATTCCTACTTTCCTAACATAAAAGAAGCAGGGCATTCTGACCAAAGTTGTAGCAGAAGAACCATCCATCATTACCTCTTGCCTGAAAATAAAGAATGGCATATAGTTCTAAAAATACATGGGAAGGATCGAGAATGATGGCAGTATGTGGAACAATGAATTCCATTGCTTGCATAGACAAATCCATAAGTGATTCCCATACTATTTAGACTATTTCTAGCCAAACTAATGAAAAAAAAATGTCATGTGTTACCATATGAAACTCCCTACCCACTTTCACTCCTTCAGAACACCCACTAATAGATAAGTACATACAGGTTTTAGAACATTTTTTTCTTTTTTAAATGCATTTGGTACAGGGTCCCACTATGCAGTTTGGACTCATAGTGATCCTCCTATTTCTGCCTCCTCAGTGCTGGGATTACAGGCATGTGCCACCATGCATGGTCTCAGTGGCTGGAGCCAGTACAGCGTATGGTACTGGGGATTGAACCTGGGTCCTTGTGCTTGCCTAGGCAGGCACTTGGACTGCTGAGCTATCTCCATGGCCCTTAGATTGTTTTCTTCATCCAATTATGTTCATACCTGAGGCTGAGATTTACTTATTTCAAAGCGTACTTTGAGTCAGAACATTGTAAATCTTACCACTGAGATACATTCTCTTTTTTTTATTTATTGCTCTGATTTTAGTAAATAATGAGTTAGCATTATTAACATAAAAGACTAACTTGATTTTCAAAATAAAATATGAATTTTTTGTAAGACTGATTCTGAAAAAGAAATTCAGTGATGGGAGGGGTGAATGTCCTATAGTAAGATATTAAAATTGAATACAATGATGTTAAAAAAGTTTTATTAACTTTAGATTAAATAGACATGAGGTATTCAATTAAAATGATTTCTGAGGTTCTAAAACCATCATGTTCTGTGATTAATATAGCAAATGTATGTTTGATTGAAATATTAAGCAGAAGGGAAATAAATAACAGAGATTTAAAAATATATATTCTCATTAGTAATGCAAGGATGAAGTAAAAAGTCCAGTAAAAATATGGCTTGCTTCTAGGAGATGAATAATATTATTTACGGAACTATTATGAACAAGTCAGGATGTTCTCATTTGCATGTGTAGCCTGATTGGTGAATTATGCCCCAGGATTCCAAATCATTGTTCACTAAATTTGAGCCCAGAATTATGCCTTACAATCTAACTACCTTTTCTTCTGCCTGCTTCTCTTACATTATAGTCATGTAATATGGACATGAGGGTATGTGGGTGACATCTAGATAGAGTACAGACTATAATTCCATCACATTGAAGCTACTAGATGACAAGCAAAGAAACTAATCAAACTATTTGATATTTTTAAAAAAATTTGTCTAAATAGATTTAATCTTACTAACTTAAGGTTTTTTCTTTTAAATCAAAATTTATCACATTTCAACTGAAAAAAAAAAAAAACTAACATGGTTAAGTACTAAGACAGAAAGCTCACTGGCTCTGTTCCAGAGGGGAGAAGAGAGAAGCAATGACCATATTTTAGCTGTAAATTTATTTCCTTTTTAAAACAATTTTACTCATACATTTTAGATATACATAATTATAACATTCATCATAAGCAATTTGTACCAGTACATGATATATCTTGATTCTTCTTTTTTCCTTCTACAAATAATATGACATATGAATGTGATTTTTATCCTTTCTTGGATAAACAATTGTTCGACTGTGGGCACGACCATGAGATATCTTCAATCTTTGGTCACCTAACCACAAAATAAAGTCATTTATTTACTTCTTACTAAACGAATATTCTGAGACTACATTATGTGCCTGGGACTGTGAGAGGCCCGAGGAATTAAGAACACAAAACTGTCCTTGCGGAGCATAGCTTTATCTTCCAGAGGAGGCTGTAGATTGATATGAAATCATCACATGGCCCAGTGGAAAAATTGTGATCAGTACACATGCTATGGCACAAGGAAGCTGATGCTGTGGGGCTACAATGAGGAGAGAACCAGTCGGGGAGGTGAGGAAGGGATGTTGAAGTGAGAGTAAAGGCCTGGAGGTAAAGACTTAGATGGCGTACAGATCATAGCGTAGAACAACTGCAAACCAAGTGTCATGTGCAAATGTCCAGTGGTGGGAGGAAGCAGTATAGATGTGAAAGACTGTAAAAAGGCCAGTGTGGCTGGATCCCAGGGCCCAAAGCTTAGTAGAGTAGAGATGAGGCTACCAAGGTCAAATAAGGATCACATCATTCAGATTTGAGGATCATATCACAGGGTTTCAGCTTTTTCTAAGCCATCAGAAAGTGATTGAGGGGTTTTACGGAAAAGGGATGATGTTATCATTGAGTTGAAAAAGTCACTATGTTGGATAGAGTCAGATAAAAAGTAAAAGAATCTTTTGTCCCAACTGCTGGATATATGGCCAGAAGGTAGCCTTTATCTTGCAGTTCCATAGGGAATTACCTAACCTATAAATCCACCAATGGTTTGTTGTTTTCTGAGGCTCATATTCTGGTCATTTCAAGGTGTACTGGCCCTGGCCTCCTCTTCTAACCTTGGAGCAATCCTGAAAGGCCATCCCAGCTTCAGAAAACCTCACAGTGTTGGCTTAGTCTTCAGATAAGACTTCACTGAAAATCAGCTTCCCTCTTGGTCAACCTCACTCTTTTCTTTCCCATTAAAAGCCTCTTGAGTAGCCTTCTTACAAAAAACTCTCCATCTTGAGTCTGTTTCTTAGGAAATGCAACCTGCGGCTGTCTAAGAGTAAGGTGGAAAGCAACTAGAGAGGACTCAGTGCTGTCCCATGTGAGTAGGCAGCAGTATCTAGGTCCAGGATGATGGAAAGAGACAAGGGGAGAAGGAAGTCACAAATGACAGGGTTGGGTGATGACACAAATATGCTGAACAGCAAGATGATGTCAAGGACTACTCTTTGATCCAGCAAGTACTGTTGGAAGACTCAAAAAAGTTGGGGAGAAGGAGAGATCTAGAGTTTCCCCTTGGCACTTGGTGAATTTACCCATCCAAGTGCAGTTTCAAAGAAGAACATTAGATGCAAAGCATTTGAATCATTAGGAGATATATCTTGATTATAAGATGAGTCATGGAAACATTCAGGAGAAGAGAACAGACTGTGAAGAGAAAGGAACCTAGGTCAATACACAGAGGGATTAATCTTAATGTTATTTCCAGTTCGGGACATTCTGTATTTCCACAAGTTTATAAGATCTAAAAGCAGTGTTCATGACTTGTGAGAAGTAACTACCCCTTTGGAAGTGAAAGGGAAATTATGGCATTTTTGTTTAGTTGCATAATTTTGTTTGTGAACAATACCAAGGGGTGTCACACCCTTAAGCTAATGCCTAACACCCCCTCATGATCCAGTCTCCTAGAGGAAAAGTCTTTCTGTAATTCTCTCTCCTCTCTCTCTCTCTCTCTCTCTCTCTCTCTCTCTCTCTCTCTCTCACACACACACACACACACACAAATTCACCCCTAGGAAGTATACGAATGCAACTGATGCAAATGAAGTTTTATCAGAGCAACCTGGAAAAGAGTGTTTACAACAGTGCACACAATTTTAAATTCAATACCTATTCTTGAGATCTACTTTGCCTTTCTCTTGTGGAGTTCTCACTCGTTCTTTGTCTCACAAACACCCAGGTTGCTCTCTTGTCTTCTTCCCTCGACTGCACTTCTACTCATCTATTTCTCTCCTTGCTTACAGAAGCAACAGACATTTCACTAGTCCTTCATGCAGAGTTATTAAGGATCCTTTTAAAAATATGTGTTGCCATTACTATGTGATATGTGTTTTGTGCATGTCTTCTTCTTATATTTCTTGACTAATACCTCTCTCTTCAAAGAGTCCCTCTCTAAGTCTTCTTAGAGAGAAAATAATTTCTAAGCCTACAGCCCAAAAGCAGTGTATTTACATTGTACAACTATCACCACCACGAGCTATCTCCATAACTTCTTTTCATTGCTAGGTGTTTTTCTTGGAGTTTTTCTCAGAGTCTTATCTTCTACTTCAAATGTATTAATAAATTCTTTCCTCTAAACTGTGGCAGTTCCATCAGAGAGATAGTGCTAGTATCTAAGCTGATAAAATCTTCAATTTCTGCCATATATGGATTACCAAATCATTTAAGCCACTTTCAGCCATTACTACTTACCTTATCTCAGTAAATCGAATTAGTTGAAGGAAGCAAGACTAAAAGAAAGAGTTAGGGAAGCATGTTTTGCTATGAGAGAGAAAACCAAGGTGAAAGCACAGAAGGCAAGTTCTTGGACACATGGAGATATGGATAACACAAAATTCCATAGTAAGGAGATGAAGCAACAGATGGCAGAGAAAGAGAAGCAAAGCTGTATCTCTTATGGGTATAACAGATCATGGAGAAGTTAGTTTGTCTGTTTTGCCCAGTGCAAAATATTCTTTCAATTTTGCATGAACATAGCTGAGTACTCCTATTGAATGCACATTCAAAAATGACATGGAAATCCTCCTCACATGTGGAGATAGCCATGAAGGAAATGTGTGACTTTGCCTGCCTAAATCTCAGCTGCTCTGGGAGCTAACTCAGGGCCTGCTCTGCTTGAGTCTGGAGGCCCAGATGATGAAGGCTGGAATGCAGCTGATTGCTGCAGACATAAACTGCGCGACTCTAATGATCCACCAGTTAAGATGCAAGGGGTGGGTGGGGGGGTGGAGGCCACTTTTTGTTATTTTCTGGAGTCTGCTTTGGAATTTTCTCATCTTTCTCTCTCTATAACAATAGACATTAGCATTTTCATATGTCTTGAAAGTTAAAGCAAGATGTGGGAAATTCAATTGTTGAAGAGCAGAGTCTCTAATTGCACTCTTCAGAGATTTCCACTACTTTTGGAAAATGTGCATTGACAAAGGGCTTAATTTAATTATAGGTGGTGTTTCCTTTCCAGGGATGGCCTGATTTCCAATCTGCACTCCCACCCTGGTGTATCTGCTCTGCCAGGAAAGCTTACACTGATTTCAAAGGGTACAGAGAGTAATGTTAAGATGCTGAGTGGTGGAGTCCGATTATATTTATGCTAATGTTTGTGTTTTAAGCATTTTATCTAATCTTGTGTCATCACTGCAAAAATCAAGTTGTTTGGGGGCAATTGGTGCATCAAAAATTGCTCAGAAGTACTAAAGTTAGATTTGGAATTTTGACTGGAAGGAGTGACTCCTAAATCATCTATTCCTTGAGACAATATTGACTTCAATGCACAAAATGCTATTACGTATTTGTAGGGCCCTCCCTGTCATCTCTCCAACACTGAGCCACATGCACTAATTAGCAACTTGGCTCAAAGAAAATCTACTTCACTCTGACCTTCACCTTACAGCAAAACTCATAGCTTCTCTGCTATTATTAAATATGATGTGAGAAGTCTTTATTTTCCAAGCATTAAGTAGTTTGCTCTGACTCTGAAGGTTTCCACAGGCAGTAAATGCTTCCCATTGAGGCAGCAGGCTCTGTTCATCAGGTCTTGGTGACCCACCAATCACATAGTCAAGCACAGGAGATGGCATGTACAAAAGTGCCTCTGAGGCCAGGCCTTTGCTGATGAAACCATGCAATGATTAAGTGATCAGAAAACCAAACCAAACGTTCAGTCATTTTCATGAAGCTTTTCTCAGACATTCAACAGAGACTCTTGCATGAAAGTAGATAATTCATTCAAGAAATAGGAAACATGATGCCCGTGCTGGGTGGGGTCTGTACCTTGGGTCCGCCAGACCTCATGGGCCTGATGCATTCAAATGTACCATTGACTAAGATATCAGCAGGGATTCAATTTTATGGAGCAGTTGGCATGATGCTAGATGGAAGTCAATACTTATAACCTGAATTTTGTATTTGATGTGCAGTCAGTTGAAGTTTGATGTTTGTTTCTCTTTCTTGGACTGATTTTCTTTCTGCAATCAGCATGATGAAAAAGAAAATAATGCTTATAAATGAAGTCAGCATACAGTACTGGCTGATCCAGAGGAAGCTGGCAGCTGCAGAAATTCTGTTTTCATTTTACATTAAGTGGCATTAATTACACTGCTATGTAACTAAGTATAACCACATAGTCATGGAGCAATTTTCTGCTCTTGTTTTAGGGGTTCTGGGGCACAGACATTTGACTAAGGGAGAAGGAGGACAGGTCCTCTAAAGACTGCATTCTTTGGGCCTGGGACCTCATTCTAGGTCAGAAGTTGTCGAGCTCAGAAACAGCTGGTCAACCAGGTAACCCAAAGGTCACTTCCCTATAGCCCAAAGAGGGACGTATGTGAAGTACATTTAGTCAGAAATATTTTACTATAGGCCCTAGGTCTGTCTTTGAAAATAAGGTCACTACAAAGTGCAGACTTTCAGGTTTTCCTATTAAGTGTTACAGACCAATGCAACCTTAAACAAGCATGGCCTATATATATAGTTCCATTTGTGAATGAGGTGACACAGACTTCAGTAACTCCCACCTAGGTAATGGGAATTTCTCAGAACATATAATAATAATACTATTTTTCTTCTAAGCAAGGTCTTGGGGCAAGAGAGAGAGGAGAGCTCAAACTTTCTCTCTACCACTATCCAGCTAGTAGGCTTCTCACAGGTTAAACTGTTAACTTTCTTACCCTTGCATGGGTTTAAAGTTCACAACTGGAAATAGCCTAACTCCCTAGAGCTATTTAGTTCTTCTTAGCACAAAAATCTAGGAATATATATATATATTGGGTACCTGAGGACAGAGATATTGACTTTCCTTCAGCAACCTCAGTACTTGGTACATGGTAAGGACTCATCTATGTTAGATTGAATAAGTAATTAAATAAATTTAACTATAATCCTCAAGAAAGCATGCACTCTTGCAAATAACCCACAGTGCAGCTACCCAATTAACAAGGATTTTTGATTTGCTTTGCTTTGCTTTGCCTTTTTGGCAAAGAATGAGATTCAACCAGACAGTTCTGCATACCAAAGGAACCAGCCAGGAGCAGAGTTTTCAAAAGCAAGAAAAAAAAAGTGGGGGGGGGCAAGTGGGAACGCTCCTACTTTTTAAAGCCCCAGAGCATGAGCAGGTATGCAATCACTACCAGAAGAGCAAGGCTGTCTTTTTGTTGTTGTTCTGACTGGTAAAGACTTAAGGCTATCACCACCTAAGCTCGATGCTTTGGTATCAGGAAAAATTTCTACTAGAAGGTGAGTGGGAATTGAAATGCAGTCTGGTCACCACTCACAAAGTCATGAGTCCATTCTCTGGGTGTTTTGTTTCCTAGTCGATCACTTTTGCTAAGGTGCTCATCTTTGAATCTATCTAAGGAAATGTGTTTGTTAATTTGTCAGGTGCGGGGAGTCGGTGCTGATTATTGTCCCTTCCTTCCTCCTAAGACCCATTCATTGTTGTGCTCTGCATAATGCATGGAAGGTACTCTCATCTTCTGGCTTCTAGCTGGCCATAGCCAGATTTACTCACCAGCAGGGGATGAGAAAGGTGGAGGAAAAAAAGAGGCCATAGTACTTATTTCCATCATCCTGCACCTCCTTCACCCTCGTATACTGCATGTTTCCTCCATGCTTCACTGGTATCATGATAGGGGCTGTGGCTCTAGTGCACAACCCTTCTACTAGACCAGCTCTCACTGGGCTCCAGCAGGACTGTTCCATGCCACAGTACTTGCAGGCCTAGGGACAGCAGTGTCTTTCCTGTTTCTTATCCCTTAGTGCCTGGGGGCACCTTTGAGGATTCTCTTTTTCTGGCCATGTATCTTCAAAGAGTCCTTTTATTCAGTTCTGTTAAAGTAAACCTTTAGACTTGTCATCAGTTTCTTATTAGGACACTGCCAAATACAGGACAACTTTTTCTAATTGGCACAGATTACCCATATGGACAAGGCAAGACTCTGGGTGTACAGAATTTAAAACAATTATTTCCCATGTCACTGAAGGATGTTTGAGATTTCATGACAGGCTAATAAAGTCATGAGTGTTTACAAATTTTGCATTACAGCACAGCTTTCAGAGCACCTTGTACTTGGCCCACTCTAATATTCTCAGCATTCTTCTTATCCAAGGTGATCTTTTCACTCTCCTTTTTTTATTTAAATATATTTGTACAGGGTCTCCCTTGGACTCACAGTGCCTCCCCAGTGCTGAGACTACAGGCATATGCCACCACTCCTCAATTCAGTCCCTGGCTCAGCGGGCCGGGTGCAGCATGCTGTATTGGGATTGAATCCTGGTCCCTGCATTTGTCTAAGCAGGTACTTAGTCCACTGAACTATCTCACCAGCCCTTACTCACCTTCTAATATTCCTTTTTATTTGCTGTTCCTGCAGTTGAAGCCTCATTCTCTCTTTCTGGAGATTGTATATGATAAAGGAGATGATGTTTTATACTAATGTCAGACAGATATAGATTAGCTACTAGTATAATGTCAAACAGATATAGATTAATTGCCAGCTGGACCAGTTATTACCTGCAGAATTCCTTGTAATAAAAAAAAATTGTGCTCTCATTATTAGGGCCACATAGAAGGTAACATGAACGTACTCATCCCTTGACGTTGGGACGAGCCATGTGACTTGCTTTGACTCACCAAATATTAGCACATGCAACACGCCAGACACTGAAATTTGCTTACATGGCTGGGCTTGTCTATCTGTGCTCCCACAATACAACACTGGAGCATGGACTAGTTAATTATAGACTGCTTTTCTCTGAACTTGTATTACACTGATTATCCATACAATGAATTTTGATTCATGTATTTTTTTGACTATTACTTTTTGATATCTGCCATGTGTAAGGTACATAATTCTCAATGTTTTCCCTTCCCCCAGTGTGTAATAAGGTTAAAAATAAACAAGAGCTATCTAATACACATGGCTTTCCAAACACTTTCATTTAAATGTCTAAGCAGTTCTATATAATAAATAATGTTTATCAATAAAATGCCCCAGTCCCTTGGTGGGCACATGGGACGCCCTGTTTCAAACAAGTATCTTTTGCTGTGAAGAACTACTAATTCTTCATTGTATTGAAAATATGACACATAAGCACATAACTATAATCTTAAGCAGCTATAATCTCGTGTCATAAAGAAAGCTGTCTGTGTTCCATAGATGTGCTGCAGAGAGGGCAGAAGTGGCTCCCTGATAGATATTTATCTATTGCCATTGAGAGATAGTTGCCAGACCCTAGGATATGAAGAGAAATATAACTAATCCTTGCTTTTGGAAAGCTAGATTATAATAACTGAGCCATACCTAGGAAAGAATTCTAACATGATCTGCAAAATACTGAGTCTATGTTCAGGTTTAGCTAAAGCTTCCTGCAGGGAAGAAGATTTGAACTATATCGTAAAGGATGATTCAAGTTAGTTAGTTAAAGATGTAAAGGTCAGCCTTCCACACCTAGAGAACATGAACAAGAGCCCTGCCTACATAGTTATATTCTCAGTCATCTGTGTGCATGTAGTTGGGATGTGTTTCCCACAACCTGGAGACAAGAGTCAGGCCTCCATTTCTACCTTGCCTCTACAACCCACTCAACATGCTGAGAACATGAGGAAAACTCAGCAATCTTTCTGGTGATTGAATGAATGTTTCCTCCTGGGTGTATGCAGAAGGGATAAACAATACCTTGTCTCCTTGATTTTAAGGCCAATGCCAAGATGCTACCCAGTCATCAGAGATGAAGCATAGAACCAAAGGTACATAATATATTTAAGTAGCAGAATTCATCATTGGTGTGATTGGAAGAGGAGAGCAGGTAGGCTTGTGGTCCATGAATGTTAGCCTGCTTTTTCTCAGGATCTGGTAGTCCTAGGTCTGAGGATCTCCTAAGTGTAATTTCACCACATGCAGGAGAGAAGTTCAACACAATATATGAGGGATGGGAAACACTCAATTTCAACAGAAGCAACCCAGAAATAAGTACAAAAACATCTTGTCGAGGTAGCTTGTTTTTTATAAACCTTTTCATCCCCCTAAAAATACTCAAATTCTTCATAGTTTTATTTAGGGGGCACTAAATAACCCCAGCTATCTACATAGCAAAGACTACATCTAAATTATACTTGAGTATATTTTATTTCAGGAGAGTCTTTCATTTTGCAAATGTACATTACTCTTGTTTCTGAATCTTTAAGTGTTAAAAACTTCTCATAGGGAACAAGTCAGTAAGTTACCCCATCACCAACCAAAACTAAAGTCTGCATCAGTTGTCAGAAGATAATTGAATTTGCCTTTAAATGGTATCTTCAAATAGCTTGTACTTGTAGAGAATTAATTTTTAAATCCAAGCTAAGACATTGTAGATCCGTTGTATGCACTAATTTGCAGTTCTTTGAATTGAAGCTACATTCTAATGTTGTTTATTCTTTAACTAAAGTATTGCATGTCCCATTCAAGTGGCAATAGGTGATTGTCCCCTATAAAAGTTCTTGGATGTATTCCTTGTAAATGCTAATTATGAAGGAGAAAATGCTATGGAATATCTTAGGAAATCAATACTTTATTATGCAATAATTGCATCTGCAAGTTTAATGTTCTCCATGCGCCCCAGCAGAATGTAAGAGGTCACTGGGTGAGATGCTGCAAATGGTCCTCACTTGATCTGGAAAATCTTCTAGAATTTGAGGGCTAGTAAAGAGCTGAAATGCCATTAAAATATTTTCACAAGTACAACATTGATGATAGAATCCAAATTACAAGAACATCTGTCTGCTTGACACTTTGGCCCAAAGTTGGATCTAAACCTGGTAATGGTTATAATTGAAACTGTCGCTTCAGTTTTTCTCCCAAGATATTTGATTTTTTTTTTCCTTTACCTCATGGACCAATTTATTTCTCAAAGTTACAGCAGTTAAGTTTTGTTTTCCTAAACCTACCTTGGCAAAATTCCAGGATCTTCCAGTGTTTTACTAAGGAATGGTAGAAGGAGGAAAGGTGGGGAAGGAGCCCTCAAGGAGAGAGAAGAAAGCACAAAAATCACTGTTCCAAGAATTTCTGGGTCACTGTCTAATTGATATGCCTATTGGCAGGCCTTGATTCAAGCCTCTTCTCACTTCACAGGCAGTTTTTATTCTGCACCCAGCCAAGTGTAAAGACCCGAGGCACTGAACATGGGAGCCCTCCCATACAAGGAAAAGAGAAAAAAAAAAAAAAAAAAAAAACGTTCAGCCAGTTCAATATCAGCCCAAGGGGAGGGAGAACTGTACCATGGAAGAATACCCCAAACAGTTGTTTTTCCATTATGATCCTCAGCCTAGCATTTATTATCATTTTTTATTGCACACTTTTAAAGCCAATGGTCCATTTTACTTAGATCATTAATTTGCAAAAATCATGAGATATGAGCAGAAATAGTGTTTTTTATGGGCCATGCTACACCTCTATAGGACCCCAAAGGAAATGAGGTGTGGGTCTCAGCGCATTATAGCAAGTGTCTCTGGAACCACAAGCTTCCTATTCTTCTACAAATAGAAAAGACCAGACCATCTTCAAAGGAATAAGATAGCTGAATGTGTAGATGTTTGAATAGTTGATAGTATGAATAAATGAATGTACAAATCATAGAGTGACATTCTGACTGCAAAGAGTATAACAAAAAGTCCTCTGGAATGGAATCTGGCTATCTTGGGTCCACTTGTGCCCTGTCATTACTAGCTGAACAACTACCTTCAATGAACTTCTGTCAATGTATATTATCTCTGCTTCTGAAAAATGGTAGTAATAGCAACAACAACAACAACAACAATACTGCTACTATTACTAATAATAATTGTTGGAGGCCATTAACCGGTATCCATTCTATTCCCCTGCTGAGTCAAGTTTATCGCCCTTCTCACCTTGCCCATTCCCCGTGAATCACGTGCTATGCCCCAGGGGTTGCACCTTCTGTGTTGCCTAGATACCTGCTGACCACAAGAGCCAAGACTTCCTCATTCCTACACCCCCTATATATACCCAGCACCTCCCCTAAATAAATGAGACTTGATCAGAATACTGTCTTGTCTCCATTCTTCGCATCTCCTGTCCTTTGTCCCCTCTTCAATTCCCCGCTCCTCCCCCAGGTGACCTTCGTTGACTGACCCACTGGTTCAGGACAAATAATAATTGTTGATTATTATTATTATTATTATTATTATTATTATATTTACTCCATAAGATTGGCAAGAAACAGAGTCCTGGGGAATCAGATCATGGTCCATAAAACCAAAGCTCTGAGGTTTAAATTCCAATTCCTCTTATTTTCTCTGTGATTTCAGGAATTTTATCATCTCTATGTTTGGGTTTTATCTCTATGTTTGTGTTAACAAGAGGATAATAGTATCAAAATTCTAAGGATGGCAGTGAGGATTATATAAATCAATACAGGAAAAGCACTGCAGAGCTTCCAAACAAGTTCATAGGAAATTAACAATAGTTGCCATATTACATATTGTTATCTTCAAAGTAGTTGCTCAGATTTTGAAATTCCGTATCATTTTTATTCTCTTTAAGGTAAATTTTAAGCATAAAATCAACTACTTTGTGTACATAATAATGTTCTATAATGCAAATACATCACAATACTGGTTATTATCATATTACCAAAAGTTGGTGAAATACGGTTCTTTTTTGTAATCAAGAGAGTCAAGGCTAGCCAAAATATATAAGAGGGACACTACAACATATTAGGAATATCATAGACTCTCCAGAATCATCAGTCATCTAGTCTTACTTGTTATAAAGCCTGAAACAAGGCAGTAGGAACAAGCCAAGTCTAAGCCAGAGCTGTTCCAGTGAAGCACTGATGCCCACCACCAGCCGCGGGCCACCTAGGAGACTGCACGGGCAACATGACCTTAGCTGCCTCAGAATAAGCCTTCTTCCCAAGAAGACTTAATTCGTCTTTGCACAGCAGCTCCTTGTTGTTTTTCCAAGTTTGACATGCGGTGGCTCTACTCAATAGAATTGAGCCTATTTGCCCATCTTTGAAGAAAA